>NC_064646.1:137435514-137757105 GCF_023864345.2 Schistocerca serialis cubense
CTTCTGATGTTAGTCCACAAATTATAGGAATAAGTTCCTCAAACAAAGAAATAAAACAAGTAGGAACTGTTAAGCTTTTCGGACTACAAATAGATCACAACCTCAACTGGAAACCCACTGTCTAGAATTAATGAAGCGCGTTTCTCGTTTCTTCTGCTGCACTGCCTGTTCAAAAATATCCGGAAACCTATTCTGGTTATTAATATGAGGTACAAAGAATCGTTGTCTACGAACTGTTCCTCTACTGCACGCAGTGCTCAATGTTACAAAATGTTTTCAGATCCTTCCGGACTTGGGTACTTTCAAGCGCAATAATGGAGCCACATCCCAGCCTGCAAAAACAGCTTCACATCACATCGCCACCTTCTCTAGACTTCTCTGTCGGTACTACACACGATGGGAGGTAACGTTTTACACTCCTGGAAATGGAAAAAAGAACACATTGACACCGGTGTGTCAGACCCACCATACTTGCTCCGGACACTGCGAGAGGGCTGTACAAGCAATGATCACACGCACGGCACAGCGGACACACCAGGAACCGCGGTGTTGGCCGTCGAATGGCGCTAGCTGCGCAGCATTTGTGCACCGCCGCCGTCAGTGTCAGCCAGTTTGCCGTGGCATACGGAGCTCCATCGCAGTCTTTAACACTGGTAGCATGCCGCGACAGCGTGGACGTGAACCGTATGTGCAGTTGACGGACTTTGAGCGAGGGCGTATAGTGGGCATGCGGGAGGCCGGGTGGACGTACCGCCAAATTGCTCAACACGTGGGGCGTGAGGTCTCCACAGTACATCGATGTTGTCGCCAGTGGTCGGCGGAAGGTGCACGTACCCGTCGACCTGGGACCGGACCGCAGCGACGCACAGATGCACGCCAAGACCGTAGGATCCTACGCAGTGCCGTAGGGGACCGCACCGCCACTTCCCAGCAAATTAGGGACACTGTTGCTCCTGTGGTATCGGCGAGGACCATTCGCAACCGTCTCCATGAAGCTGGGCTACGGTTCCGCACACCGTTAGGCCGTCTTCCGCTCACGCCCCAACATCGTGCAGCCCGCCTCCAGTGGTGTCGCGACAGGCGTGAATGGAGGGACGAATGGAGACGTGTCGTCTTCAGCGATGAGAGTCGCTTCTGCCTTGGTGCCAATGATGGTCATATGTGTGTTTGGCGCCGTGCAGGTAAGCGCCACAATCAGGACTGCATACGACCGAGGCACACAGGGCCAACACCCGGCATCATGGTGTGGGGAGCGATCTCCTACACTGGCCGTACACCACTGGTGATCGTCGAGGGGACACTGAATAGTGCACGGTACATCCAAACCGTCATCGAACCCATCGTTCTACCATTCCTAGACCGGCAAGGGAACTTGCTGTTCCAACAGGACAATGCACGTCCGCATGTATCCCGTGCCACCCAACGTGCTCTAGAAGGTGTAAGTCAACTACCCTGGCCAGCAAGATCTCCGGATCTGTCCCCCATTGAGCATGTTTGGGACTGGATGAAGCGTCGTCTCACGTGGTCTGCACGTCCAGCACGAACGCTGGTCCAACTGAGGCACCAGGTGGAAATGGCATGGCAAGCCGTTCCACAGGACTACATCCAGCATCTCTACGATCGTCTCCATGGGAGAATGGCAGCCTGCATTGCTGCGAAAGGTGGATATACACTGTACTAGTGCCGACATTGTGCATGCTCTGTTGCCTGTGTCTATGTGCCTGTGGTTCTGTCAGTGTGATCATGTGATGTATCTGACCCCAGGAATGTGTCAATAAAGTTTCCCCTTCCTGGGACAATGAATTCACGGTGTTCTTATTTCAATTTCCAGGAGTGTATAAACATTCGGGATACCCGAGCCATTCCACCGCACGGCTAAGGGTGTAACGTGATTCATCTGCAGATCACTTGTCCCAGCCATCCTACGTTCTGTGGACTCGCTCTTTATACTACCTCTAGCGTCGCTTACTGTTCATTACAGAAATGTGTGGCTCATGAGGAGCTCTTCGCCCGTTCTACTCCATTCTTTTAAGTTCAGTACGCATAGTCACCGTGCTAAGTGGACAGCTGGTAGCACTCTTGCACTGACGAGTCATTTCTTCATGTGATTTTATGCTATTCTACGCAGCTACCCTCCGCAATGCGCTACAGTCTCCGTCGGGTCTCGGTTTAGCTGTGGTTATTCGTTCACCTTTTCTTTTCACGATAAAATCACCAACACTCTATCCTTCTAGGAGCTTAAATGTCCCTGATGGATTTGTTACTCAGGTAACACCCAATGACCGGACCTCGTCCGAAGTCACTGAGGTCTCCTAACCGACCAATTCTCTTGTTGCTGCATCTCTACTGAAAGCACGACACTCCCCGCTCCGTGACAGTCTGGTTTCTGTTTGCACGAGATAAAAGACACAACTAGCAACAGTACGGTCGCTGTTCGCAACACTGACAGGGGACACACAGCACTAAACACTCACTTAAAAGAGCACTATACAGACGACACGACGGCAGATTGGTGTGTGTGTGTGGGGGGGGGGGGAGGACCTGGACCGATGAGGGGGGAGAAAGGGGGAGGAGAGGAAAGAAAAAAAGGGGGCAGCCAACGGAAGGAGGGGAGACAGAGAAAGGGGGGCTGGGCGGACGCGAGAAGGAGTGTAGGGGAGGGCAAAAGGACTTTTGGGAGAGGAGGTAGGCAGAGAGAGGCTACGTCGGGAAAAAACAGGATGTAGGTGGGTGGGGGAGAGGGAGCCCAGGAGAAGGACAGAGGAAGCAGGAGGAGGTGAGGATCAGAGTTGATAGGAGAGAGATTGGGCATCATCCAGGAGGGGTAAAGTAGTAGTCAAAACACAAAGTCTTTTGAAGAAGTCTGCACATGTTCTTCTAGTATTTTCTTTCATTCTTTGTTGTTGTTCTTTGCAGTCAGATAGCGTGCATGGGGGCTTAATTAAATAAAATGCAAATATTTTTTAATTTTGGTAGCTGTATGTCCGATTACACTGTGTCTCGTAATCGGTTGGCCCTGACTAGTTTTTGTACGCAATCTGACTGCCTATAATAACAACAAACAATGAAAGAAAATTTTCGTTAACACAGTTAATTAATTAAGTCCCCAGCAACTATGAAACCTACGAAACCAAAGCACAAGTATAACTGTTCTGTATGTGGAAGTATGACTCAACGCACATCTGGCACAGCTCTTCTTCAACAAGACAAGAATTTTTAAATACCAATTTTACTGACGTGATAAAAGAAAATTACAAATACTATAATTGCTCAAGGAAAGCAGAATTACACTCTAATACAAGAACACACGCCAGATGCTTTGTTGACTGAACCTGTAATGACGCATTATTTAGGACACTGAAATAATGGAAAAAAAAGAAACGGAGTTTGTTACCTCATTTATATTGATGAAAATCACTCTAATCCTTACAATATATCTCCACACCGACTCTCTACTACCACATCTCAACAAGACTCTTCAGTATCACATCTCAGCAAGCACAGCCTACTAGCACATCTCAACAAACACTCCTCACTACAACATCTCAGCACAGACTACTCCGAGTCCTCGACAGGCACTGATTACTACGAGCTCTCGACAAGCACTGACTTCTACGAGTTCTCTCCAAGCACTGTGGAGGCGGCTGAATAATACTCTTTGGCGCAATCTCTGGCGCAGTGGCTCAGTGTAGCCACCTTTCATATGCCCCTCCTCCACAGGCCATAATTTGATGGTATTTTTGCCAGCATTGGTGGTGAAAATACCACCAAATTCTTCCACAAAAATACAGACAAAAATAAAAGATAATATTAATACCTAAATATCACATAATTAGTTAAAATTTTGGCTTTGCACTGACCTTTCAATAACCTAATATATAAAATACAGTAGGCAATACAAATTCTTTCATACATGTGGCTTTACATAATAGTTTACACAATACACAAAAAATCAGTTTATACAAATGTTCACATATAATACTTTTAATTATTCAAAAAAAAAACAAATAGTTGATAATTCCAGCCCAGCAATGGTCAACAGGTGCAAACACCAACAAGTGACAACATTTTAGTAAAAGCCGTTCCATTAGTGGCACCCAGTAATGTTGACAGGTGCAGACAGCAACAAGTGGCATTATTTCAGTAGAAGCAGTTCCATCTGTGGCACCCAGCAATGTTGAAGAGGTACACACAGCAACAAGTGACATTATTTCAGTAGAAGCAGTTCATCAGTGGCACCCAGTAAAGTTGAGCAGGTACACACAGCAACAAGTGACATTATTTCAGTAGAAGCAGTTCATCAGTGGCACCCAGCAATGTTGAGCAGGTGCAGACACCAACAAGTGACATCATTTCAGTAGAAGCAGTTCCATCTGTGGCACCCAGTAATGTTGACAGGTACACACACCAACAAGTGACATTATTTCAGTATAAGCAGTTCCATTAGTGGCACCCAGTAATGTTGAGCAGGTGCAGACACCAACAAGTGACATCATTTCAATAAAAGCAGTTCCATCAGTTGCACCTAGCAATGATGATCAGGTCCAGAGAGCAGTCCATAATATTCACTATCACTGATCACACTGTTCATCAGAGTTTATTAGCAGAAATTAAACATGTCCTAGTGGCACCAATCATGTAGAAAAAGTACAAGTAACAGTCCATAATATTTACTATCACTGATCACACAGTTCATCAGCAGAAATTAATCATTCCTAAGTGTCGCACATCATGTTGAAAAGTGCAGGTACCAGTCCATAATATTCACCATCACTAATCAGACAGTTCAGGCATGAACAATAGTTTGAATGCACATACAAATGCTTTTACACTAAACATACAAATCATAACAAACACTCAAATGATGTCAGATAATTGTCATATTAACTATTACAAATACTCAAATATCAGTAAACCTATAATATTTATGGGTGTCAGTGCAAGCCACTACAAACAAATAAAATAATATTTAGGAGATAGGTGGGTAGGATTAGGAAAGGAAAACACACAAAACACACTCACTCATCTTTCATCCACATTAAGTACTACTGTGTAATTGAATAGTGTTATCTGTGTAAATGCAATTCTGTCAAAATTTGATGTTCATCTTGTGTATCAAGTAGTAGTGGCAGCAATGTATACAGTCAATAATAGTTAGTCAACGTCATAGTCATCATGTCAAGACCAATGTTTGCCAAGCCAGATCAAATGTACTGTTGCTGAACAACTGTCAGTGTGCCAAGATATGCAAATACTTCCTCTCTCCAAAAAAAATTATGTACTGCTTAGTGATTTAACAAAGTGTGTGTAGACAATCTTCCTTCCACTTTAGTGTTCTAGTCTGCTATATTCATCCTCCTTGTTCCATATAGACCAACAAAAAAAATATGCTCCTCACTTACTTTACCTCTTATACACCAAAACTCCAATAATCATCAGCATCACATAATCTCAATACTTCAATAATACCTCTCACGTCGATACATATAAACCTTATCATTAATAGCATTTACCTTACCTCTTGTCCACAAAAACTCCAATAATCATCAACTTCATATAATCTCAATACCTCAATAATACCTCTTCAATACGTCGACACATATAAACCTTATCGCCAATATAATTTCACTTCCATAACAACTCTTTCCTCTAGTCAGTCTCCTCGAACAAGTACAGATAAAATCCTAATGCAAACCTCATCATCCTATACAATCTGAAGACATATTGTCAACACACAACCTCTGTGTAATCCGTCTGACCCAAATCTTCTACTCATTATGAATTATAAACAACAGAAATGCATACATGACCTCTAACAGACTTAGTTCGAATAACTCTCAGTAATTAAGTACGATTACGGAGTGTGAATGATCATAAAATTTCACAGTGTGTACACCACATCAAGAATTATGGCAAACAGAAGCAAACATGTGGAGTATTTCTTGTGTCAAGTGTCACTTCCTATTTCAATTGCTCACGAAGAATGCAGTGTAATAATTGTTAATGGTCTAAACCTAGTAATGGTATGTCATGTCGTTAGCTTCCTTCCTATTAGCATAAATTTATACAGCTTCCGTAAAACCTCCAGCTCATGAGACTTCTATGAAGTTTCTTGTACTAATGTCGTTTATGTCGAATTATAGCAGTTCATTTTCTTATCTTAAAATATAAGGCACTGAGCGTAAGCAAATCATGTAATAGCGAGTAAATATACCAGTAGAGAACAGAATGTCAAAAAGTGGATGGAGCACAAATCCTACGACGAGGCTCTGCCAAGCGAACAATCTATAATTAATACAATAGTGTGACCAAAACTCTATGTTCATACACAGTATATCAGCATTTCTATATACCAAATTAAAGAGTAGTCATGACAACAAACAGAAATGTATAAATATGCAATCCATACGCAAAGCAGTAAACAGGTCATTAGCATCATATCAGCATAAGCAAATAAATGTTCATATGTAATCTTAATAAGTAAACATGAAGGCGCAAGCAGATAAATCACAAAGTATAACTTACATACCTAACCACATCAGCACAATTAATCAGGTGACAATTATAATTTAAATAAATAAGCACAGCACGCACATAATTAAAAAATATGACATCAGTGAAAAAGCAGTGCAGCCAAGCGATGCATAATATACACAAGTTACAACCCAGTTCATCAATAATCATTGTCCAAATCAGTTAACGTACGCAAGCACGTCGCTTCACAAGTAATTTCATAGAACATGAAATATAGCACAAAGTATGAATCACGTAATCGCGAGCAGCAAATTACGTCTAAAGTACGTACCTAAGTGGAAATATGTTACCTGAAAAATAAACTCAATTAATAGTTACCTTTTTAGTTTATTAGTTTCTTCTTCGAAATGACATTCTTCCTGAAATTTTCTCGATAGCAAGTCGTCTTAACGTCGGACACGCACAGAATTTACCTGAAGTTCTTAAATATTTTATACAACCGTATCCTTTAAAATACTGAATGTTAATAACATTTAGTCGGAGAAATTAGACTGTGTATTTGTTTACGGCTGTCAGTGGATTCGCACTGAGCGCTCGATCAGCTGTAGCCGCGTGACGTGGGAAGCAATTGTTTGCGGTCAAAGACTGCCTTGTGCGGCGCGCAGACTTGACTATTGCTTTGAGTATCTGCCGCCGCCAAAACACAGCGCGGTATCCTTGTATTCTCTGCGTGTTTACATGTAGCTGTTAGTTTCTCTAAAGTATGTGATTCCACAAAAATTTTAACGTTAGATATATGATGTATTCCCTTAGAGCGTCGAGATTTAAGAGTTTCTACTTCAACAGTGTTATCATGAATGATTTTGCGAACCCTATATGGACCGTTATAAAGCAGAAAAAATTTGCGACACAAGCCCTTTCCTTTGTGAGACAAACGGTGAGACTTAATTAACACCTTCTGACCAACTGACAAGATTTTTGAACGACCAGGACGCTTAGCTGATTTCTCTCTTCTAGCAGCCGCAGATGCAATATTTTGCAGAGCCATGTTCACAACTTCAGAATGCCGCAGTTTCCGTGAAGGCGGAAAAGGAACGATTTCAGATATGCGATTTGTCGGTGCTTTGTTTTTTAATATCAATATAGGCGGTAAAGAAGTTGAATCATTAGGGAGTTCATTCAGAATGTTTTGAAAAATATGAAGATACTGATCCCACGTTCTGTGATTCTGATGACAATAAAGACGACACAATTTATTGATTTCCTTCATCCATCTCTCTGAAGCGTTAGATTGAGGGTGAAAAAGTGAAATGAAAATTGGTTTAATTTTACGACGCCGTAGAGTACGAAGCCAAATTTTAGAACGAAACTGTGATCCATTATCTGATATAACTTTATCAACATGACCAACTTCTTTAAGAAAATGTTTGATGAAAGCATTAGATACTGAACGAGCTGTTGCTTTGCGTAACGGCGTAAAACACACATATTTTGATGTCAACTCCACTGCTACGAAAATGTACGCAAAACCATTAGTAGAACGAACCACTGGACCGAACAAATCAACTGCAGCCATGTCCTTTAATTTCGCTGGAATGATAGGAAACAATGGTGCTCTGTGAGAAATTGTTGGCGGTTTAGGCTTTTGACATAATTTGCATTTGGCCAGAACAGATGGAATACGTTTTTCCATATTAGTGAAATAACAATTTTCTCGTAATTTATGAAAGCATTTTCTGGGACCAAAGTGTGCATAACTGAAATGCGTATACCAAATCAGCTTATTAACCCACTCATCAGGAATACAAACTAACCAAACAGAGTTGTCGACCGATTTTCGTTTAAAAAGAATGTCATTGCGAACTAAATAATGCTGTCTAATCGCTACGCTTTCCTTTCTCCTCCACTTCTCCTTAATGTCCTTCCAGATTGGATCCTTATTTTGCTCCTTAGCGATGTCCTGGAGCGAAGACGAAATAAAGTTCTCAAATGCAACACCTTGAATATACATCAAACAATAATTGTTTTCTATGCAGTCCTCTTCAGCACTTTGTTTCAAACCCATAGGTGCACGTGATAAAGCATCAGCAACAATATTTGAAGAACCCTGTATGTAAACAATACTAAAATCAAACTCCTGTAGGTACAACACCCATCGTGACAATCTGCCGTGAGTTAATTTTGTTGACATAAGAAATTCCAGAGCTCGATGATCGGTGTAAACCTTAGTATGTCTGCCAAACAAAAATGTGCGAAATTTTGTGAAAGCCCAAACAACAGCCAAAGCTTCAAGTTCCGTAATCGAATAATTCTTTTCTGATTTAGAGAGAACACGGCTTCCAAATGCAATAGTTTTCTGGACTACAACGCCGTCTTCTTCTATCTCTTGAAATAAATGTGCACCTAGGCCTTTGTATGATGAGTCCGTCGCCAAACAAAAATCTTTAAATAAATCCGGATGTGAAAGAAGTGGAGCAGCAACTAAAGCATCACGGAGTTGTTCAAATTCTGACTGAGCTTCCTCATCCCAACACCAATTAGATTTCTTTCCAGATAGTTCACATAAACGAGGGGTGGCCAAATCGTCCAATCTAACAAAGCGTCTAAGAAAATTACAGACACCAAGAAAACTACGAACATCACGTTTTGTAGTAGGAACAGCATAATTACGAATAGCGTCAAGTTTTTCTGGATCAGGAAGAATACCTTCTGTAGAAATAATGTGACCGAGAAATTTCACCTGAGAACGACCAAATTCAGATTTTTCTAAGTTCACTGTAATGCCAACTCTTGCAAAAATACGTAATAATGAATCCAAAATTTTGTTGTGCTCACTCCAAGAATGTTTAGCAATAAGAATGTCGTCAACATGTGAAGTAATATTGTCACGAAGATAAACAGGTAAAATTTCATTTAAGCTACGAATGAATGCTGCTGAAGATACAGTAAGTCCAAACGGTAATTTCCGAAACTGGTAACAGTTACCAAAGGCTAAAAAGGCCGTGTATTTTCTACAATCAGGGTGGAGTTCTATTTGCCAAAAACTTGCGCGCATATCAATCGTGGATAAAACTTTAATTCCATGGAAATGTTGAAGAAGTTCATCTAAATTTTGTGGACGGTCAGTTTCAGGAATGATGATATTATTTATCTGTCTGGAATCCAGAACCAAACGAATTGACCCATCCTTTTTAAGAACAACGTGTAATGGTCTAGTATAAGGACTGACTGCAGGCTCAATAATGCCCTGATCTAACATGTACTGAAGTTCATTCTTAACCTTGTCTCTGTAAGCCAAAGGAATAGCGTACGTTTTCCCGCGAAATGGTGTCTGTTCTTTTACTTTAAATAAATATTGTAAGCCTTGTATAGTTCCTGTGTGATGACTAAATACTGTAGCATGTGAAGTCAAAATGTGGTGCAGCTCTTCTCTTGCAACGTCATCTGGCACTTCAGCTTTCTTAACCTTTTCATTAATTAATTCTTCGCTATTAATTATATCATCCATCGCGTCTCTGTATCTATTGTCATTGTCATGAATAAACACACTGTCGTCATAATGCTCAACGAAAACATCAGAAGTAAGAAACCTTAAACATTTTGTATCTGACTCAGATCTTGTTAAACAGTCGAAAAATTTCAAACATTTCGGCATTCCGGCAACAGTCAAATTCACACTTCCTTCTTTAAAGTTCAAAATTGCCTTATGTGTGTTAAGAAACTCCATACCTAATATGATTTGGGTACTGAGTAATGGAACAATAATAAAATTAGCAGAAAATTCGTATCCTTGACAAATGAAATTTAAGTTGGTCTGTTGTTTAACTTCCACACTTTTTCCAGAAATAGCCCCTCGAATTGTAGTTTTAGAAACAGGTAACACAGGACAAGCAATAGTTCTTACACATATACGAAAAACTGATTCACTAATGACATTCAGTGGGTTCCCAGAATCTAAAACTGCAGTGAACTTATTCTTACCCACACATACTTCAATAACAGGATGTAAAAACGTGTCTACATTATTTTCCTTTTCGTCTAACAAAATGTCTCTCATGTCTTCCAGGCGTACGTAGTGTAAAGTCGTAGTGTCATTACTTTCTGAACCGTCTATATTGCTGCCAGAAGCCGAAGCTGCAAGTCATTGTCGATTGTTTGCGTCACGTCTTTGATTATTCGCGTCATTTCGCAGATCAATTTCTACTATTTGCACCTGTCTCTCTGAAGTTCTGTCACGTGGAGGATGCCAATTAGGTCCCTCCTGTCTGTTAGATGCAAATTCTGGTTTGTGTCTGTTATTAAATTTTCTATTTTCCTGTCTGTCTGCATAACTACTTCTTGTATAATTTCGACTGTCACTTCTGAAATTATTGTTGTATCTACTACCCTGATTATTTCTGTAGTAAGAATTTCTATTACTGTTTGAATAATTTCTGTCTTGATGATACCGATTACTGTTTCCGTATGATTGATCATTCCGGTACGAATTACCGTTATTATAATTGTCTGTGTAATTTCTGTTAGAACGTCTGTTATTGTCATAAGGCTGGTATCGATTGTCCTGTCTGTTACGTCTGTCATTCTCAAAGTTACCCATATAACGCCCGTTCCGATCACTATCTCTTTTCTCTGAAAATCTATTGTAAATACTGTTACTGAAAAAGTTACAAGAAGTCCCGTCGTCGTTGTCATACTCAAGTTCTTGCAACAAAGTCTTTTAAGTCTCGATGTCGTCTTTACATCTTCCGGCTAAAGCAATTTGTCTTATGGATTGTGGCAGCTTAGTTAAACAAATGCGAATTAATTCAGTCGGGCTATAAGGGTTGGAAAGGAGCTGATTCTTTCGAATCATGTCTTCAAAATATTCTGCTGGCGTGCGGAACTCAGACTGTCTGAAATTACGCTGCATAATAAGACTATGTTTGCCTCTGTCTTGTGTGTTTTCGGACCAATATGCCGATAGAAATGCATGATAAAAATCATTCAGATTATTACAATCTCTAATGAATGCGCGTATCCGCGTCGCCGGTTCGTTTTCTAAATATCCACACATAAATTCCAGTTTGTGACTTAGTGGCCAATTTGGTGGAAGTGCGTACATAAATTGATCTAACCATGCACATCGATGTATGTCATTCTTAGAGTTGCGGAAGATCTTAAATTTCCGAACAGTCAAAAAGTGTTTATAGTCAAAGTTTTCGCCTCGTGGCGACAAAGACCTACCGCGTCTGTCCCAGTCCCAATGACGATTATTGTTAAATTCACGCGCCTGGCGCTCTCTTGTCGCATCCCGTAAATGAAACAAATTATTTTCTTCAAACCCCTCTGATATCTGTGATTCCAAATTTCTTTTGCTGTCTTTTCCTACAATTTCGCCTTCGATCTGTTTGACTTGCTTTCGTAATGCCTCAACTTCCCTTTTAACGCGTTCATTAAATTTTCCCTGATTTTCAACATGTTTATTTATGTTCTGGTACTCTTCGGTTTCTGCGAATGATAATGGAGCTGTATCATCCGAATCTCTGTCCCCATGTAAACTAAGATTTGTCAATTTATCTGAAATTTCCTCAACTCTTTCCGATAAGTCACCTAATTGTTCTTTCTGTTTATTTACGTCTTCCGTAAGTGTCGTGACTCGGGTTTCAGTATTGACACATTTGGTAGTTAACTGTTCATATTGTTGTGTTAGATTATTTAATCTGTCATTTGGTACGGATTCTTCGATTCTCTCAAATATTTCTTCCTTATCTTTTGCACGTTGTAAATTTAACTCTGAAAATTTCTGTACTATCACGCGATCTCTTTCTTCCTGTTCTCTATCCTGTTCCCTTTGTCTGATTTCTACTGCAATTAATCTATTATTCTGAGCATTCAAAATTGGTTGTACTTCTTCTCTGATTTCTTTCTTTAATTCATCTTTCATATTTTTGAAACATGTCCCTTTTCGTGAGTCTAACCGTGTTTCCAATGTTCCCATCTCAGCTCTGATTGTTCCTATTTGTGAGTCCAACCGTGTTTCCATTGTTCCCATATCAGTTTTTAATTCAGATCCCAAGGTTCCCATCTCTGTTTTAATTGTTCCTATTTGTGTTCCCAGTGAGTCTAACCGTGTTTCCATTGTTCCCCTATCTGTTTTTAATTCAGATCGTAAATGCTCCATTGTTCCCATTTGTGAGTCTAACCGAGATCCCAAATTTAATATCGCACTCATCAGCTGCTCCATATTAACTTGTTCGAAATTCTTTTCGCCCCTAAGATTTCACGCCAAACCGGTTTCCTTCGTCATAGCTGTAAAGCTATCTGTGTTCGATACTATTCCAGAATCTTCTATCGTTAATCTCGTATTCTGTGAATTTTCTGATTGAGAAAAATTTTGAAATGGTTCCGGACTATCTTCCCGACTTATTAAATTGTTTTCCACTTCATTATTCATGATACTGTTTTCCTCTGTTAGCGAGTTCGCCATGTTAACAATTTCGTCATTCTCACTATTCATCATTTTTGCCTTTTTCATTGATCGCGTAATCATTTACAAAATATACAAAACTCGTCATTGTACGAAAATTACACAGAATGACTCTTTATCTCCAACAATACCATTTACATGAAAAGTTTCCCTCAAACACGATTAATCGAACAATTGAAATAATTGCACTAAATTGTCAAACCCGTAGACAAGACAACAATTTAAATTTTGAAAAATACCATTAGAAGAACGACAATTACCAAATCTACACATGCAATACAGACTACAACTACTAAACTCAAATTATTACAACAATACTACGGCCTACTATTTTTACAATCAGAAGAATTCCAAAGGACGATCCGAAGCAGCGGTCGCCACGTGCATGGGGGCTTAATTAAATAAGATTGAAATATTTTTTAATTTTGGTAGCTGTATGTCCGATTACACTGTGTCTCGTAATCGGTTGGCCCTGACTAGTTTTTGTACGCAATCTGACTGCATAGAATAACAACAAATAATGAAAGAAAATTTTTGTTAACACAGTTAATTAATTAAGTCCCCAGCAACTATGAAACCTACGAAACCAAAGCACAAGTATAACTGTTCTGTATGTGGAAGTATGACTCAACGCACATCTGGCACGGTTCTTCTTCTACAAGACAAGAATTTTTAAATACCAATTTTACTGACGTGATAAAAGAAAATTACAAATACTATAATTGCTCAAGGAAAGCAGAATTACACTCTAATACAAGAATACACGCCAGATGCTTTGTTGACTGAGCCTGTAATGACGCATTATGTAGGACACTGTAATAATGGAAAAAAAAGAAACGGAGTTTGTTACCTCGTTTATATTGATGAAAATCACTCTAATCCTTACAATATATCTCCGCACCGACTCTCTACTACCACATCTCAACAAGACTCTTCAGTATCACATCTCAGCAAGCACAGCCTACTAGCACATCTCAACAAACACTCCTCACTATATCTCAGCACAGACTACTCCGAGTCCTCGACAGGCACTGACTACTACGAGCTCTCGACAAGCACTGACTTGTACGAGTTCTCTCCAAGCACTGTGGAGGCGGCTGAATAATACTCTTTGGCGCAATCTCTGGCGCAGTGGGTCAGTGTAGCCACCTTTCAGCCTGTTGCACATCTGATGCTGCAGTTGACGCTCGTCGACCACCTCCTTTCCTTCGGGTAGCAGGGCCTGTGGTTCGGAGTGCCTCCCATGCACGTGAGACAATGCTGTGAGCAGTACGAAACTGCTGGGCTACACTCGTCACACTTCGCCTTTCTTCTAGTTTCTTCTTGATTCGTCCCCGTTTGAAATCATCCGGATGTTGTCTCCGGACCATGTTGTAATGAGGGCACCATCACACTGCACCATTAACTGCTCGCTGATTTACAAACACAGTCCCTTGCCGCTGCTTCAACTTCCTCGTGTTACGGGGCCAGCCCCATTTGGCGCAATACTCACGTTGACCGCACACTATGCGGCGTTCAGCTTTCTATGGACGACTGGGGGTCCCCTGACAACATGCCCGCGCTCTTTCATTCATTTCTACTGAGTGGTTAATGTATTATGTTATTTTATCTATTTTGTCCTTAAGTTTTATAGAGCAATAAGTTAATATAGAAAAAAAAATTATACGTCTTAATCGCCTGGATTCGAATCTGTTTTCATTTTCAAGTGCATCACCATTAACACGATCAAGCTTTTGTTTTAGTAAATAACACATAGTAAAACGCTGAAAACATATGCTATGCTCCACATAAATCCGAGTTCCAGAAGACCACGAATACGTAGTCACAATACGATGACATACATCTGAGTACATTCAAAGTTCAATGACATTCCTATGAATGGTGGTGCTCTTGGAAATGGCAATGAACTAGAAACTCGCCAATGGTGATGCATAAAGAAATTGTTAAATGGAAGTAGCATTGAAGGTATAATTAGTTCACTTTATAAAGACAACACGGTCTATTGAATAAACGCAGCGATCACACTATTTGATCTTTATGTTTTACTGCTTTGATCATAGAAGCTGAAGAATACTTACCGGTTTCAATAACGAAATACCATTATCATAACTGAGTACTATATCAAAATCGACGCGTCAAGACACAAACTACGTTGTGGAAATTACAGATCCACACTCATTCTATGCTTGCCTTGGTACGGTTTGTGTCTTATCGCTCTGATGATGATGGTATTTTACAACCGAAACTGGTAAGTATACTTAAACATCTGCTGTCAAGAAGGAGTAATGAAAAGTTCAAAGAGTTACGAAGGTGCAGAGGTCGCTGGACTGCACATCACCTTCAGTTTCTCGAAGGGCTCCCCATTACAGCGGCACCAGACACAAAACATACAGCGGAGCTGCAGTTCAAGCGGAGAAAAAGAGTGTGAGATTTTCGAAACACCAAGGGAATAATAAATCGATACATAGACAAAACTCTGACGTTCGCAATAACGTTCACTTCTTTAGTATCCTCCAAGTTCAGTAAAGTTTCAAGTACTAGTGTATCTACAATTAAAATCGAGCTGTTGTAAACACCTTTCTGTGTGTCATAGCAAACCTATATTTACTTCAGGAGAAGTTCGAGCGGTATACGACACACACAAAATATTAGTTCATTTTACTGCAACTCTTTAATTAGAGTACTTAACTTAGATGTAGTCCATGTCCACTTGAATGACAACATACAGGGTGGTCCATTGGTAATGAGCGGGCCAAATATCTCACGAAATAAGCATCAAACGGAAAAACTACAAAGAACGAAACTCGTCTAGCTTGAAGGGGGAATCCAGGTGGCGCTATGGTTGGCCCGATAGATGGCGCTGCCATAGGTCAAACGGATACCAGCTGCGTTTTTTTGAATAGGAACCCCCATTTTTTATTACATATTCGTGTAGTACGTAAATAAATATGAATGTTTTAGTTGGACCACTTTTTTCGCTTTGTGATAGATGCCGCTGTAATGGTCAAACGTATAAGTACGTGGTATCACGTAACATTCCGCCAGAGCGGATGGTATTTGCTTCGTGATACATTACCCATGTTAAAATGCACCGTTTACCAATTGCGGAAAAGGTCGATATAGTGTTGATGTATGGCTACTGAGATCAAAATGCCAACGGGTGTGTGCTATGTATGCTGCTCGGTATCCTGGACGACATCATCCAAGTGTCCGGACCGTTCTCCGGATAGTTACGTTATTTAATGAAACAGGAAGTGTTCAGCCACATGTGAAACGTCAACCACGACCTGCAATAAATGATGATGCCCAAGTAGGTGTTTTAGCTACTGTCACGGCTAATCCGCACATCAGTAGCAGACAAACTGTGCGAGAATCGGGAATCTCAAAAACGTTTGTGTTGAGAATGCTACATCAACATCGATTGCACCCGTACCGTACTTTATGCACCAGGAATTGCATGGCGACGACTTTGAACGTCGTGTGCAGTTCTGCCACTGAGCAGAAGAGAAATTACGAGACGATGACAGATTTTTTGTACGCGTTCTATTTAGCGACGAAGCGTCATTCACCAACAGCGGTAACGTAAACCGGCATAATATGCACTATTGGGCAACGGAAAATCCACGATGGCTGCGACAAGTGTAACATCAGCGACCTTGGCGGGTTAATGTATGGTGCGGCATTATGGGAGGAAGAATAATTGGCCCCCATTTTATCGATGGCAATCTAGATAGTACAATGTATGCTGATTTCCTACGTAATGTCCTACCGATGTTACTACAAGATGTTTCACTGCATGACAGAATGGCGATGTACTTCCAATACGATGGATGTCCGGCATATAGCTCGCGTGCGGTTGAAGCGGTATTGAATAGTATATTTCACGACAGGTGGATTGGTCGTTGAATACCATGGCCCGCACGTTTCCCAGATTTCTTTCTGTTGGGAAAGTTGAAGGATATTTGCTATCGTGATCCACTGACAACGCCTGACAACATGCGTCAGCACTTTGTCAATGCATGTGCGAACATTACGGAAGGCGAATTGCTCGCTGTTGACAGGAATGTCGTTACACGTATTGCCAAATGCATTGAGGTTGACGGACATCATTTTGAGCATTTACTGCTTTAATGTGGTATTTACAGGTAATCACGCTGTAACAACATGCGTTCTCAGAAATGATGAGTTCACAAAGGTACATGTATCACATTGGAACAACCGAAATAAAATGTTCAAATGTACCTACGTTCTATATTTTAATTTAAAAAAACCTACCTGTTACCAACTGTTCGTCTAAAATTGTGAGCCATATGTTTGTGACCAATACAGCGCCATCTATCACAAAGCGAAAAAAGTGGTCCAACTAAAACATTCATATTTCTTTACGTACTACACGAATATGTAATAAAAATGGGGGTTCCTATTGTATCCTCCCCACAAAAATTTTAAAGATATTATTTTAAATGCTAATGGACATTGAGCTAAGTGTAACCTCCCCACCGAAATTTCGAAAGACAGAAATAATAATAAATGGGAGCCAAGCGTAACCTCCCCAGCAATTAAATTTAATGACAATAAAAATGAGAATCGCAATCTGACTCAAGGTGTAAGCTCTCACGAAAATAATGAAAAACAATTCAATGCTAATGAGACTTCAGTGACAATGTAAACTCAATTAAACCGAAATATCGGTCTTTGGCCCTGTGCAAAAAATCATAATTAATTTCTTACCTCATTCGAAACTGCATGTCAAAGTTCTGCTCTTATTGTTGGCCACGGCTTGGAGGAAATGCATTGCAAGTATTATTATTTTTTTTTATTTTTGAAATTTAACTGAAACTTTTCTTTAAAGGAAATGGAAGGAAATCGTTGGTTCAATTAAATGGTTCTTTTGTAAAAAATTGCTTTGAAATCAAAATTATTATTGGGGCACTTGTTGAAAATTAATTACAATAAATATACTTTACATTATCTGATGTGCGCAATGCAGCTTGGTTACCTTAATTAACAATATACCTCATTCAGCATCTTGACCGGAGACCCATGTCGACGCCTGCGACTGCGTCCCGCTCGCGACCGTACTCGACTACTAGTGCTAACAGACTGCCATTCGCAACTGAACTCGACTACTGCTACCGACAGAGTGCAACAGACAACTGCACTGCCGACAGACTACCCACAGACTGCACTGGCCTACTGCTACCGACAGACTACTGCTCGTAACACTCGTGCGATCAAGCGCAGACTAGCCACGATAAATAGCTCTCTGGTCAAAGATTCTGTAATGCCTCGCACACGCTGCATACGTGTTTCATAACCCTCCACTGGGGGGGGGGGGGGGGGGTCAAAAATTTGGTGGCGATGGTGAGTCATTTGGACTCGCCATGAGCACCAAATTTTTTTTTAACTAATTAATTATTACAATTACAGCAAAAGTACAAAACATGAATTAAACTTGATGCTCATGCACTGAGTACAAAACATTTCAGACAAAGACAAGATATGAGTATAAAACATATTCGCAGATCAGAAAAATGTATATACAAATTATTTGATGGATAATAACGTGCACACGCACTGAAAAATTCTTTAGCATTTTCAGAACAGATAAATAGAATGGCAAAAAATCATGTTGACAAGTGACATGAGTGCACATGCACTGCAGTTCAGAAAATATTAGCAAATGACGAAATGTATATACAATGAGTAACAAATGACAGAAGTACAAACGCACTGAAGTGTTGAACATATCAGGAAATCATAAAAGGTATACAGAATGAGAACAAATCATATTGAAAAATGAGAAAAGTGCACAGGCACTGCAGTTCAGTAGAAAACATATTAACACATAACATAAGTGCACATGCACTGAAAAACTTTTGAACATTTTCATAACAAATAAACGCAAAGGTAAAAAATCATTTTGACAACTGACATGAGTGTACATGAAGTGAAGTTGAGAATATATCAGCAAATCACAAAATGTATTAATAAACGGCAAAAAAAACACACACGCACTGTATATGACTTTTTCATTTTACAAGAATTAGGGAAGGAATAGGAAGGATTGCATCATGGTTGTAGCACTTAGGTTGCACGAAGCTGCACTAAAAGTCCATATCTTTCCACAGAAGTACAACACCAGGTGAGACAATTTGCAGTTCTTTTCCCAGAAGTATTTATCAGCGTATCCAAGACACTGAAATGTCGTGGTAATATTTCCTGTTATCATTTTGGCAGTACATCAGGTACACCAAACAGTGGGACCATAATAACGTCTTCATCGCTCATGGTGGTGGACAGCATGTCGTGTCAACACCACGCTCTTACAAGGCACACCAACGTAGAATTAGTGCAAAAACCAAATATAGTGCTCCATGATCATGAGGATGGACAGGACAAATGGATATTGCAGTAATTCAGGGTAGTTAGCTCATAAGGTGAAGGACATTAAGTCACATAATAGGCTTCATTGAGAATTACAGTAGTAGTTTGCGGCATTCATAGCCCAGTTATTGAACATTTCTGTACCAAGTATGTAGTATTACAGAATAATGTTCATAAAATTAAATTATTGGCATCATGGGTAACCGTATTACAATAAACAGTGGCAGTCCTTGGCCAGTTACAAAGCATATTTAGTATGACAGAATAATGTTCATCAGAAGTCTTCATTGAAAAGGAGAGTCAATTATTGGCCTAGCATTAACATAATACATTGAGTGATACAAATTATTGGCACTCATTGGCCATTTACCAAAACATGAAAAGTCATCATTGAAAACAAGAGCTGATTCATTTAGTTACATTAATTATCGGCACTCAGTGGCCAGTTATAGAACATGAAAAGTCATAATTGAAAACAGGAGCTAATTAATGGCATAATTATTAACGTAATTCATTTAGTGACATTAATTATTGGCACTCAGTGGCCAGTTACCAAAACATGAAAAGTCATAAATGAAAACAGGAGCTAATTAATGGGATAATTATTAATATAATTCATTTAGTGACATTAATTATTGGCACTCAGTGGCCAGTTACCAAAACATGAAAGGTCATAATTCATTTAATTAGATTAATTATTGGCACTCAGTGGCCAGTAAGTATTGAATAGTATAAAACATTGTTCATCATTCAGTATTATTCAGAACTCTCTTAAATGAGTAGCATTATTTGAAACTGGTGATACACACCATTAAGAAGTCATGATTAAAAATCAGTTAATTACAGTCATAGCATTAATAATCTTGGGCATTATAAGTAGTCTCATTACAATAAACAGTGGCAGTTATTTGCCAGTTACAAAGCATTATTTTATATATTTTTTTGTATCATTAAGAAGTCATTACTGAAGTGACATACTATTCAGAGCTGATCAGTATTATTCAGAATTCTCTTAAACTAGTAGCATTATTTGGGACTGGTAATACATTTTTTGTTAGCAATGCATTGCTTAGGGTAATTATAGGGGAAAGCAAGAAGAAAAAATTTGTTTCTGGTTTGTTGGTATAAATGAAAATGTGTAACGTCATCTGTCATAAGTCAGCTGTGGCAAGATTATGAAACAAGTAGAGTATATGTAATCACCTTCATAGATTTAATGAACAACTGCTTATAGCACATTAATCTCATAAATAATTTCTCCTGCAAAAAATGTATAAAAATGGATTATTAAGCTGAAAAGAGAAATGCATTTTATGCTGAAAAGTAGTGAACTTCGAATTAACAGGTAGTGAAATGTGTATAAAAAATGTGTTCCATAGCTGTCCTTTCCAAAACCTTCAGTCATTATACTATGCAATATAACTCCTGCTGTCAAAACGAACTGCAACAAATTCTTAAATAACTACATAGCATAAATATAACTTCAACATTATCCTCATCTGCAAAGAAAACTTCATTATCCATATTATCATAACTTCATTATTATCATCACCTGTAAAGAAAAACTTCATTATTCATAGTAGCGTATCCTTCATCATTACTCTTCATCAGCATTCATTATCATCTGCAAAAATCACTTCATTATTCATTACACAACTATTCCTTATCTCTAGCATATTTCATCACTTAAAACTAAGATGTGTAGTTCTGTCTGACAGCCTGCATCAATCACCTTATATTCTGAAAGAAAAAATTAGTTAAGACTGCTATTCTACGATGTGTATAGTATATTCTTGTTAATGCTTGTTAATCCTGATCCATTTACTCTTCCTCATAAAGTTATTGCATCTTCTTTCGATCATTCCGTAGGTGAAGTTCCCATTTCTGTGTAATTTATTTCCTTTACACGTTATTTTTTCTGAAAATGATGAACAGAGATTAATATCGTGCATTTACATCATATACTCACTAAATAATGACTGGTTTAAGGTAACATAATTAAGCATACAGCATAACATGACAGAAAACGTAATATGTCAAAGACATTGACAGTGTTCAAATGCAAAAATGTACACAGAATATCACAATGCAGCAGCAAAAAATGTAAAACAGTCACGATCTTGAGATGTCATAAGGCAAAAAATGTCAAAGTCGACTGGTGTTTGCTATGTCTTCACCATTTCATAATGCATACGAACAAAACATGAAATAATCGTATATATATAAGAAAGAAAAAATGTGATGTTCGTTGTGTTCAGCTTGTATGTAGTGTAGTTAATAGAGGCGATAATTAAAGACTTTAATGGAGAGAGAATGTAATGAAATTAACATGTCATTAGATAACATTGCATAATTAGTCATAAAATACGTAAGTGTCTCTGGAAAAAAACGTGCACAGTCTGATATATAATAAGAAAAGCGACCTGCTAACCTTACCTTGCCGGGCACTTACCAAGAAAAATACGATAATCATCAGTAATTAACTATGTAATTATAATTGCATAAGTGCTCATAAGATGTGTAAATTCATCTGGAAAATATGCACGGTCTGATATGTAACGACAAGAAAAGCGGCCTGCTAACCTTACCTTGCCGGGCACTTGCCAAGAAAAAAATACGATAATCATCAGTAATTAGTCATGTGAATATAATTGCATAAGTGGTCATAAAGATTAGTAAATGGCATCATAGCATGTTACATCATAAAGTGGTTTCATTCAATAAACGGTTTAATGTTTGAGATATGGCGATTGCCTTTCGATTTTCTGGTTCTCAAAGTTTCGACGTGTACAACATTGGGGTGAGGGATGCTGCGAATCCGATATGGACCTGCGTATAGAAGTTCAAATTTACTGCACTTACCTTTTATTCTGCTGGATAAATAGTGTGTACGTACTAATATCTTCTGTCCAACGTGAAAGTCTCAGCGCGTACAAACCTGTTTTTGTTGTCTTCTCCGGCGCCCTGCGGCACGTTTAATGTTGTTCAGCGCAATATCAATTATTTCGTGGTGTCTTAGTCGACGACAGGTAGGGAAGTTTACTAATTCTTTAATTTTGTTTGGTGGTTCAACGTTTTTCAGTATAACAGACGGAGATAGCATAGTGGATTCATTTGGAATGGAATTAATTACATCTTGGAATGAGAATATGTGTGTGTCCCAATCAATATGTCTTTTGTGGCAATATATTCTACACAGTTTACCAATTTCTTTCATTAATCTTTCACAGGGGTTCGAAGAAGCATTGTACTTGGATACATAGATCGGAGAAATTTTTCTAGCTCGTAACATACGTGTCCATGTAGCAGAACGAAATTGTGATCCATTGTCAGAAATTACTTTCATCACATGCCCTACATGAAATAGAAAATGTTTTACAAATGCTTTCGAAACAGTTTTAGCTGTAGCTTTGCGTAACGGAGTGAAAGTAACAAATTTTGAAGTGAGTTCAACAGCGACAAAGATGTAGCAAAAACCTCTGTTAGTTCTCGGAATCGGACCAAAAATGTCTACAGCGGCCATGTGTCTTAATTTAACAGGTACAATGGGATATAAAGGAGGAATATGTGAAGTGGTGTCTGACTTAGCTTTCTGGCAAATTTTACAAGACGCTAAAACTCGTCGTATACGTTTTTCCATGTTGGTAAAATAACAGTTCTGTCTCAGTATAAGAAACCATTTTCTTGCTCCGTAATGTGCGTAACTTAAATGAGTGTACCAAATTAATTTGTTAATCAGTTCGTCAGGAATGCATAATAACCAGTTGTTGCTGTCAGGATGAGAGCGGCGAAACAGAATGTCATTGCGTACAGTGTAATGGTGTCTAATCGTAACATTATTCTTATCATGCCAAAGGTGTTTAATTTCTTTCCACACGTTGTCTTTATTTTGCTCTTGTGCTATGTCCTGTAATGACGACGAAATAAAATTTTCAAATGCAACTTGCTGAATGTACATGACACTGAAATTTGCTTTGCAGAAGTTGGTTGCTACGTCTTGCTGATTGTTGATGAGAGGACGCGATAGTGCGTCTGCTATAACATTTTGTGTGCTGGGAATGTGAACAATCGTAAAATTAAATTCCTGTAAATAAAGTTTCCATCTGCTTAATCTGTCATGAGTAAATTTAGCTGAAAGTAAAAATTGTATAGCTCTGTGGTCTGTGTACACGGTGGTATGTCTGCCATAAAGAAAGTGCCGAAATCTCGTAAAAGCCCATACAACACATAACGTTTCCAATTCTGTAACGGAATAATTTCGTTCAGCAGGCGACAGAATGCGACTTGCAAATGCGATGTTTTTAATTACTGTAGAGCCATCTTCTTCAATTTCCTGAAAAATGTGTACGCCTAAAGCGGTGTTGGAACTGTCGGTGGCAATGGAAAAATTTCTGGTAAGATCTGGGTGCGATAAAAGTGGAGCATTCAACAAGGCTTCTTTCAAGTTCACAAATTCAGAATGTGCTTGCTTATCCCATGACCAAATAGTGTTTTTACCTGTTAATTGACATAATCTAGGCGTGTCTAAAGCAGAGTGATGAATAAATTTGCGAAAAAAGTTAATTAAGCCCAAAAAACTACGTAATTGTTTCTTCGTCGTAGGAACAGTAATGTCACGTAGAGCTTGAAGTTTTTCTGGATCAGGCGCAATGCCTTCTGCTGAAATTACGTGTCCAAGAAATTTTATAGAGGTTTTGCCAAAATGCGATTTACTGAGATTAACTGTGAGTCCTTGTGTATGGAAAGTTTGTAACAGACGTTCAAGAATCATATTGTGTTCACACCAGTTAGCTTCTGCGATAAGAATGTCGTCTACGTACGTCGTAATTCTGTCCTTAAGTTCTGTCGGAAGTATTGTGTTCAAACCGCGAATAAAAGCTGCTGAAGAAATAGTTAATCCGAATGGTAATTTGCAAAATTGATAACAGTCGCCAAAACAGAGAAAAGCTGTGTATTTTCTGCAATTCGGATGAAGTTGAATTTGCCAAAATCCCGATTTCAAATCTAATGTCGAATAAATAGCAGTACCATGAAATTTCTGTAAAAGTTCCTCTAAAGTCTGTGGTCGATCTGTTTCATTAATAATAATGTCATTAATGTGACGTGAATCAAGTACGAGGCGAAGTGAGCCATCTTTTTTCTTAACAATATGTAGCGGGTTTATGTACGGACTAACTGCTGGTTCTATAATTCCTTGGTCAAGCATATCCTGCAATTCTTTTTTAACCTGCTCTCTATGAATATACGGAATGGGATAATGCTTTGCTTTAAATGTGTCGTGCTGTTTGACTTGAAATTCTTACATAAAGCCGGACATAGTACCAGGAATGTTGTCGAAAACTGGAGCTTGCTGTAAAAGAATTTTGTGTAGTTGCGTGCGTTCGTCGTCTGTATTTGCACTGCTCTCTTTAACTTTATCAGAAATCATTTGCATTACGTCGTAATCAGCTTCGTCTGGAGTATTATAGTTACGTACGTACGTATCCGTGAACAATGTGGGATTACAGTCTATGTTACGTGTTGCGGAAATGACCTCTGTGCGGTTAATTGTTTGTTCTTCCGCAGATAATGAGTGCTGAAATTCTAAAGCCAATTGCACATTTCCATCCTTTAACATTAAATAAGAATTCTGAAAATCAATAACTGCATCGTGTTGTACCAGAAAATTCATACCTAAAATAACGTTTGTTGTCAATAAAGGAACAATCCAAAAATTTGAATGAAAAGTATGACCTGCAATACAAAATGATAAATGCGTCTGTAATTTAACGTCTACTCCTTTGCTCGATACTGCTCCTTTCACTTTCGTTTTGCCTAGTGGTAATGTGGGATAAGTATTCTCTTTGTTACACTCTTTAAAAGTTTCTTCATTTATTACTGACATAGGTGATCCGGAATCGATTACTGCTGAAAATTTCGATGAACCACTTTTAATTTCGATAATAGGATGTGAAATAGTCTTCTGAACAACTGGTCTTTCCTGTAAAGGAGTGTCTCGTATGTCGTCAAAAGTAATAGCATTTTCGTGAACAACATTTTGCGTGTCAAAAGTAGTGCTTGTGTTATTGGAAGATGCGACCTGTACAGTATCTAGTCAGATTCTATCTGACGTGTTATTATTATCAGGAGGATGCTGTGGCATTTCTACTATTTGAACAGTTCTATTACTTCTTCCAGACGTGTTACGCTCTGGATGATACCTACTGTCCTGTTCATTCATGAGAATATGTTCTTGTGGATAATTTTGCTGTTGGTATGACCGACTGTTGTTAGATGTACGCTGAAAATTGTCCTCATTATTTTTACGTCTGTCGTAATAGTCATTCCTATACGGTGCATTGCGATAGGAATTGAAATACTGTGTTTTCTGTACGTAGCTGTTCCTTTGCTGCCGTGCGTTACTATTTGTTGTACCAGGGACTATACGTTCACGCGGCCAAACATTAAAGTTAGGTTGACCTTGTGCATTACATTGTTGTTTAGGTATGCTAACCGGCTGATTTTGTTGCTGTTGTTGTGAAAAACCTCTGTTGTTGCTAAAATGTGGTTCCTGTTGCTGAAAATTTTGACGATATTGATAATCAAAATTTTGTCTGCTATTAAAGTTCTGGTGATTGTCATTCCTAAAGCGTCTGTTACCTTTCCTATTAAAATTACGTGTCTGATCATAATTGCTGTACGTCTGTTGGCCTTGGTTGTTATATGAAAAATTTTTGTTTACGAAAGAATAATCTGATTGTTGCACTTCTAAGAGCTGTAACAGATCTCTGAATGCCGAAATGTTTTCTTTTTGTTGACCCGTTAGAAGTGACACTCTTAATGACCTTGGTAGTTTAGAAATGCATAATTGTATCAGTGCAGATTCACTGTATGGTTCACTTAGGTACTGGTTTTGTTGGACCATGTGCTCAAAAAATTGCGTGACACTAGGAAAATTTGAGTTCTCATAATTTGGTAAACTAATTAATTGATCTTTAATTCCGCGCTGTGTCGTCTTCGACCAGTACGGTGACAGAAAAGCATTCTGAAATTCCTCTACTGAATAACATTGTCTCGCGACCGGCCTCATACGAGTTGCCGGTTCGCCTTCCAAAAAGCTGCAAATAAATTCCAGTTTGTGCGTTACGGGCCAAGTCGGTGGAAAAGCAAAGCTAAATTGTTGAATCCAATCTAGCGAATGAATCTGTGTTCTGTCATTCTTAAACACTTTAAATTTTCTTACTGACAGAAAATGTTTGCAATCGAAATTATCGTCTCTGTGTGATGGAACAAGTTCAGGATTGTAAGAGAATCTGTTGAACTGTGACTGTTCGGAATCTAAGTCCCGTACTCTCTGTAGATTACCCAAACTATACGCGCTGCGCGAGTCTGACAAATGTTCGCAAAGTGGCGTCTGCTGTGATGTGTTATTAACTGAAATACTTTTCATCTCTGTTACTTCTTGCTGTAAACTTGACAATTTTCTACGCAAGGTGTTATTAGGTGAATCGATCTCATTAATTGTCTGCTGTAAATTTTGAAATTCAGGTGTTTGGTTAAATGAAAGCGGTGCAGTATCGTCTGATTTATTGTCGTTAGTATTTTCGATAACATCAATACGACTGGCCAATTCATCACATTTTTCAGTCAGTATTCTAACCTGATCATCGGTTTTAGAATCAGACGCATTAATCTGATTTTGCAACTTACGTGTAGTTTCGTTCAGTTTTTTAACGTCAGCTTTGACGACATCGGAATCCTGTGTTAGTTCTAATTGTTCCAGTCTGTCGGTCACTGTTTGAAAATCTGTTGTGTATGTGTCTGTTTTCGATTTAAGGTCAGAAATCTCATCACGTAATTCAGTGTTCAACTGTTCGATGGTATTAATTTTGTCCGATACTGTAGCAATATTGTTGTCTACATATGTTTTTGCCTTCGCAAACATTTTACGTTTGTCTTCCTGTCTCTGTGCAGTGATTGTTTCCATTACCTGACGTTTTACTTTATTTTGATCCTGAATAAATTTACGGAAACGCGTATCACTGTTTTGTATGTGAACACTAAGACGTTCGTTAATTTGAGAGTTCTGTTGCTCGAATTTCGCGTCTATCTTTTCATCCATTGTGCGCGAAAGTTCTGCTGTCATTGTTTTAAACTCGTCGCGTAATTGTGTAGCTTTTTCAGAGCATTGTTTAGCGACTGTACTAATTTCCGCTCTAAGTGTTTCTGTTGCGGCTGTTTGCATTTCCTTAATTCTTGCGCAACAGACCTAATTTCTTCGCTACTTTTCTTTGAACAAGCCTCAATTTCCTCGCGTAACTGTTCCTTAGTGTCATGACACTGCGCGGCAAAGGCTCTAATTTGTTCACTAAGCTGTCTGGAATTGTTGTCTAATTTTTCATTAAACTGTTTGTTGTGATCACCAAGTTGTTTGAAATTTTCTTTGAATTGTTTGTTATCTTCACTATTTTGTTTGTTTGATTCAAGAATTTGTAGCAATAATGCCGTCGTTTGATCCAAGCCAAAATAACCATTTCTATTCTCAGTGCTGTTTAATGGTGGATCTGGAATTGTCTCGCTTTCTATAACCATTTGGTTATTTTGAGATTTACAAAAAGGTTTGCCAGTCGAATGTACACTATCGGTCACTATTTCGGAATTAAATGGATGCGTCGTACTTTCAGTACCCGTTCCATTTTCATTAGAAAAATTTGTCTGTACGTTATTTGAATTTTCCAAACCGGGTGTGTTAAGCTGGGCAGCGCTCATTCCAACAGAACGCCCCGCGTCATCAATTGTCGTCAAATTAACAGAGGAGACAACTGAGTTCGTTTGTTCATCAGTAAGATAATAATCATCATTAGAGGTTGGAACGCACTGATTGTCGGTGAACGCAGGATTGTCATCATTACACTGCGTGTCACAATTACTATCGGTCACGTTGTTTAAGTCGGTAAATTCATTCATAATACCTCGCGATACACTATTCACAGTCTTTCGCGGCATTTTTACAGTAGTCACAATTATTCACAAAACAATAAGCACACTGCAAAAGCAACACACAAATACAACAGAGCAACGAATTGCCGATGATCTGAGGAAAGAAATTCACAAATTAGTAAAAGCGTTGCGCCAAATGTTAATTATATTTAAGCAAATAAGAGCAGATATCTGGCTACGTTTCAGAAGATTCTCAACGAAATACGATCCTGGACCGGGTGTCGCCAAGTGTATCCTCCCCACAAAAATTTTAAAGATATTATTTTAAATGCTAATGGACATTGAGCTAAGTGTAACCTCCCCACCGAAATTTCGAAAGACAGAAATAATAATAAATGGGAGCCAAGCGTAACCTCCCCAGCAATTAAATTTAATGACAATAAAAATGAGAATCGCAATCTGACTCAAGGTGTAAGCTCTCACGAAAATAATGAAAAACAATTCAATGTTAATGAGACTTCAGTGACAATGTAAACTCAATTAAAACGAAATATCGGTCTTTGGCCCTGTGCAAAAAATCATAATTAATTTCTTACCTCATTCGAAACTGCATGTCAAAGTTCTGCTCTTATTGTTGGCCACGGCTTGGAGGAAATGCATTGCAAGTATTTTTTTTTATTTTTGAAATTTAACTGAAACTTTTCTTTAAAGAAAATGGAAGGAAATCGTTGGTTCAATTAAATGGTTCTTTTGTTAAAAATTGCTTTGAAATCAAAATTATTATTGGGGCACTTGTTGAAAATTAATTACAATAAATAAACTTTATATTATCTGATGTGCGCAATGCAGCTTGGTTACCTTAATTAACAATATACCTCATTCAGCATCTTGACCGGAGACCCATGTCGACGCCTGCGACTGCGTCCCGCTCGCGACCGTACTCGACTACTAGTGCTAACAGACTGCCATTCGCAACTGAACTCGACTACTGCTACCGACAGAGTGCAACAGACAACTGCACTGCCGACAGACTACCCACAGACTGCACTGGCCTACTGCTACCGACAGACTACTGCTCGTAACACTCGCGCGGTCAAGCGCAGACTAGCCACGATAAATAGCTCTCTGGTCAAAGATTCTGTAATGCCTCGCACATGCTGCATACGTGTTTCACTATTTAAAGAACACAGTTGATATCTGCTTAAACTATGGCAGCGCCATCTAGCGGGTCAACCATAGCGCCATCTGATTTCCCCCTTCAAGCTAGACAAGTTTTCTTCTTTGTAATTTTTTTGTTTGACGCTTACTTCGTGAGAAATTTGGCCCGTTCACGACCAATGGACCACCCTGTATATTTATTACTGTCGCATACTACAAGAAGAACTTAGAAGAAATTTTTATACTTAACACAGCTAATGCAGTGAGCGCTCAGCTACGATCTACTCTCTTCTGCAAGAAGGAAGTCAGTATCAAGACCGAGTTATCTGTGCACCGTTCAATCTTTCGACCAACTTCGTTGTATGGGAGCGAAAGCTGGGTGGATTCAGGTTACCTTATCAACAAGGTTGAGGTTACGGATATGAAAGTAGCTAGGATGATTGCAGGTACTAGTAGATGGGAACAATGGCAAGCGGCACAATGAGGAAATCAAAGAAAAACTGGGAATGAACTCTATAGATGTAGCAGTCAGGACGAACAGGTTTAGATGGTGGGGTCATGTTACACGCATGGGAGAAACAAGGTTACCCAAGAGACTCATGGGTTCAGCAGTAGACGGTAGGAGGAGTCGGGGCAGACCAAGGAGAAGGTACCTGGATTCGGTTAAGAGCTACCGTCGTGAGCTACCAACCGTAACCAGGGACCTTATTCGTCGGACGACACCGCAGCTGTTTTACCAGAAAAGCAGTTTCAGCACAGGGTGCTTCAGAAAAGTTCATTTAATTGTGTAAGATAATATCTGCTACAGTAAAGAAAACAGAAATTTATTCCTTTGTACTACAGCCCAGGTGAGGACTTGGGCCCTCTGACGACAGCAGCACAAACTTGACGATATCTTTCTCGTTTCTTAGTCCCATTTTTCTCAAGTCATTCTCGTCATCGTCAAGGTATCGTTTCTGTCGTCTCCCTTTGAAACGTCCCCTTTGAACAATTATACACTCCTGGAAATTGAAATAAGAACACCGTGAATTCATTGTCCCAGGAAGGGGAAACTTTATTGACACGTTCCTGGGGTCAGATACATCACATGATCACACTGACAGAACCACAGGCACATAGACACAGGCAACAGAGCATGCACAATGTCGGCACTAGTACAGTGTATATCCACCTTTCGCAGCAATGCAGGCTGCTATTCTCCCATGGAGACGATCGTAGAGATGCTGGATGTAGTCCTGTGGAACGGCTTGCCATGCCATTTCCACCTGGCGCCTCAGTTGGACCAGCGTTCGTGCTGGACGTGCAGACCGCGTGAGACGACGCTTCATCCAGTCCCAAACATGCTCAATGGGGGACAGATCCGGAGATCTTGCTGGCCAGGGTAGTTGACTTACACCTTCTAGAGCACATTGGGTGGCACGGGATACATGCGGACGTGCATTGTCCTGTTGGAACAGCAAGTTCCCTTGCCGGTCTAGGAATGGGAGAACGATGGGTTCGATGACGGTTTGGGTGTACCGTGCACTATTCAGTGTCCCCTCGACGATCACCAGTGGTGTACGCCAGTGTAGGAGATCGCTCCCCACACCATGATGCCGGGTGTTGGCCCTGTGTGCCTCGGTCGTATGCAGTCCTGATTGTGGCGCTCACCTGCACGGCGCCAAACACGCATACGACCATCATTGGCACCAAGGCAGAAGCGACTCTCATCGCTGAAGACGACACGTCTCCATTCGTCCCTCCATTCACGCCTGTCGCGACACCACTGGAGGCGGGCTGCACGATGTTGGTGCGTGAGCGGAAGACGGCCTAACGGTGTGCGGGACCGTAGCCCAGCTTCATGGAGACGGTTGCGAATGGTCCTCGCCGATACCCCAGGAGCAACAGTGTCCCTAATTTGCTGGGAAGTGGCGGTGCGGTCCCCTACGGCACTGCGTAGGATCCTACGGTCTTGGCGTGCATCCGTGCGTCGCTGCGGTCCGGTCCCAGGTCGACGGGCACGTGCACCTTCCGCCGACCACTGGCGACAACATCGATGTACTGTGGAGACCTCACGCCCCACGTGTTGAGCAATTCGGCGGTACATCCACCCGGCCTCCCGCTTGCCCACTATACGCCCTCGCTCAAAGTCCGTCAACAGCACATACGGTTCACGTCCACGCTGTCGCGGCATGCTACCAGTGTTAAAGACTGCGATGGAGCTCCGTATGCCACGGCAAACTGGCTGACACTGACAGCGGCGGTGCACAAATGCTGCGCAGCTAGCGCCATTCGACGGCCAACACCGCGGTTCCTGGTGTGTCCGCTGTGCCGTGCGTGTGAACATTGCTTGTACAGCCCTCTCGCAGTGTCCGGAGCAAGTATGGTGGGTCTGACACACCGGTGTCAATGTGTTCTTTTTTCCATTTCCAGGAGTGTACATGACTGTGCTTAAACTGACACACAATATTTTGTTAGCGCAACACAATCTGACTTTCAAAATTCCCTACAAAAGAATGGCCCTGACTAACATTTAACTATACCTTTCACAAATCACTTACCTCACAAAAATCTTTGCTGCTCAAGCTACTGCAATACAGCGAGCGCCACTACTGCCAGCTAAATAAAAGATTCAAACTATGGAAGGCACTAACTACTGATAGGGATAGTTAGCAAATGAAAGATATTAATAGAGAACAAACAATGTATTTACCTTGATATCAGCATATATAAATATAGCAGTTCATGACAAATTTCAAAACTCCGCCATCTCTCTCCCCACATCCACCACTGCTGGCGGCTCACCTCCAACTGCGCAACGCTACGCGCTGTTCACATCCAGCTGCTTAACACTACAATGGCGAGTATTACAACAATGCAAAGCAGACACAGACTGCACACAGCACAGCCAGTGATTTTCATACAGAAGTGGCGTTACCAATAAAAAAACCTAAACAGTCTACTTACATAGCCCCCATGCTCCCCACAAAAAATTTTACAAATTTTTTTTGGGCAGTGGCCAATAATGATTTGATAAAATTTTTCATAATTACAATAACGAAGAAATCAAATGCACACACTTATTGATACAATGTTGGCCAAAAGCTAAAATTTTCTCACAGTCCATAAAGACAGTCCTCATCATTCATCACAGTAAAATTGCAGTGTTTTTCTCAAAGTCTGAGCAGTAAAAGAAAATGCACACAGAAGTAGTGGATTTCCATGCAGTCTTGAAGAAGTAGTGTTGTCCGTCCAACGAAAAGACAGTGCTGACTCTTGACATGCAGACAGGCAATGGGCCACAACAGAGCAAACCCACAGCAGAGTCAGTCGAAGTTTTGAAGAGTATTAGTAGGTAGGTCATCACAGAGCAGACCCACTGTAGTCCTGGTAGAGATTACGGTATTGGTGGGCCACCAGAGGTGCAAACCCACTGCAGTCCTTGTAGAAATAATGGTATTGATGGATCATCAAAGATGTAGACCCACTGTAGTCCTTGTAGAGATAGCCAGCAGCCATCTGTTGTGACTGTGCAGGTGCACAATCACCATTGAAGAGTCTTGCAGATAATATAGCAAGTCCATAAACCACCACTTGTGCACTCACAAAGTTTTCGGAACTGTCCTTAGAACCAACAATGCTGTTATCCAGTCCCTTGCTCAATTATTAACACACGTGCAAACACTAACAGTCCCTACTTCTCACATATTGTCCATATACTATGACCAACAGAAACGTGTGCAGTGAAATGTAACTTACAAGTTAATAATATGAAGAACTGGTGTCAATTACAATTTTATAACATGAGAATACAATTACAAAGGTACAAAATACATCATTAAAGTACATAACAATACAGATAACATTTGTAGTACAGGCTTTACAAAAGAATAGAAATAAACATATACATCAGTGTTACAGGAATTATGACATGAGTACAAAAATAAAAGATCAGAATCACTTTCGAAACATCAACTTCACACATGAGTATTAAAACAAAACAGAATAAATAATGTGTAAGCATATTTATAAGGTAAATAACATATTATTAATGCCAATTATATTTGAGGATAACAGTATTCCTCATCATAGTGAATGTAGCTTAATATTAAAAGAAGAAAAAATTCTATGAAACTACACAGAGACAGGAAGAAAACAAATACACAAGGGTACACAAACATATAGTGGGATAACACCAATAGGAAAGGACAGGGTTCGTTTTCAGTGTAACATGTGGTACTGCAGTCCAACCCAAAACTTCATATATCTTTCCTCTTATTTCATCCTTTGTTTCCACCAAAAAAATTCTATCTAAGCATGCTTTCTGTATTTATATGTTCACACATTTCTTACCCCAACATTTATTTCCAAGAAAATCCTACCTAAACCTGTTTTCTGTACTTTTTTTCGTATAACTTCTCAATGCATTTCTTCCAATTCATCGCAACTCATTCTCTTAGAGGCTACCCCCTCTTAAGCTAACTTAAATCTACTGAGCTCAGATGCTAAACTAAGGGACGAGGCAATGCAGCAGCACAAAATAAGTAACACAAACAGCAATGACCAAAAAAATGGGAAATTGCAAAGCAAGCTACAGTAAATCTAAATTACCAAGCAATGCAACATTACAACTAATAGGAGCCAATGTGCAGCAACAAGAAAAACAAATGAGTAGTAAAACTGGCTTAGCAGAGTAACACAAAGTCAAATTCAGTAACACTATGCCTGGCAAACAGCAGTAACTTATACCTAAACATGACATAGCTCAAGCAGAAAAAATATTACAGTAAAAACAACAATGCAGATAAGGGAAATGTATATTCACATCTTAATGTCTATGTAATTAAAGTGGTGCACCACAACAACTTATTGTAAAAAAAATAATATTACCATGTACTTGAAAAGAATATTATGTGTGCAGTTACTGTTACTAGCCCCTTCTTATTGTTCTTTCCTTCCAAGTGCTCCTTTTTTGAAGAATGTGGATCACAAAATTATTATTTAGTAGATCTGTTGACAGAAAGTGTTCACATTAGCAAATGCATTTAATTTTATTTTATGAAACCAATGCTGCAACACAGCTGGAAAACAGATGTCAAATGAAATAAGCAATTACGCAAACCAAAGCATAAAAACATATGTTTTCAAGTTCGACCTGTCGTTTTTGCGATGCTTTCTACAAAGGAACGTCAATAGCGAGGAGAATGGCCTCCCCTTTTTTTTTTCTACCTGTGCCGCTGAAAGGCTAATGGCTTTTTTTTTCGGGCGGCTGTCGCCCAGGTGGGTGCCCGCGACGCATTACGTGCAGGTGGTCACTTAACTTTCTTACGGAAATGTTTACGACAGCAGTTTCCACTACAGTGACAGTCTCACATAAAAATATTTCACAGGTCAAGAATTAGCGTTGCAAATCTGTAGAAACAAAATCCTATTGATATAACAGTGTCCAAAAAATTTTTCGTCGGCATTGTAATACATTCACACATGTACACACATTTCATAATTCTAAAGTACGATTCTTGGTTTCCAACATCCTCTTCCACAAATCAGAGTCCCTAACCACTACTCATTATTCCTTACCTTATTACACATACATATTCGTCGACACTTTTTCAATATTTTATCATAATAAATAAGTAGCATAATCAAATTCCTCATTTAGCATCAGCTTATTGATCATAAACATACCTCAACAGCATAGTACACATCGTCGTCGTAATAATAACATCATAACACCTCAGTCAAATCTCAAAAACGTCGTAGCTTTCTGCAATAATTTCAAAACCTAAAAAAAATTCTCTGCTCATTTCAATAGTGTCATCTACCTCAAACGTACTTTAAAATCATGCTCCCTTACCAAATACATCATTCAAAGCTCTCATAGTATCACAATGATTCCGAAAAAATATGAACAGTTTACAAAGTACAGACAAAATACAGTTTCATAAGTGTGAAGTTACCCAACTGTGTATTGCGTAAACATGTGTCACTGATGTAGTAAAAAAATGTTTATCTCTCAGTTAAATGATCAGATAGCTGTGTAATTTGTGTGTTAGAGAAATATGGTAACGATGTGTAAAGTTGTATAAGCAAATACCATATTAGCTAGGGTTCCTTGTGGTTGCCACACACATGGTACACAAAGTAAGCGTGTACCCCCCTGAGGATTAATGTAATTATACCCTCAGGTGTTACAGATTACAGCAATGGAATGAAATGTATCACGGAAAACCTTTGTAATTCAAAAATCTTTAAAAATAAATGTTTTAAGTACAAAATTAATCACTCAAATACGTGTCCTGTACCGCTAAATGTGCGTCTTGCTGTAAGATAATCTCTGTGGAAGTGTCGTAGTTATCATCCTCCAAAAGCTAAGTTCTGCAGAAGTCAATGTACTTACCTCATGATACACAAAAGTGAAATGCTTTGCGTATAAATATCTTAGTTATTACGCTTATTGCCGTGATGAGGAAAGTACTGTGCTGTAACGTATTGTTGTGCTACAGAAAAGGCAGTCTCATTGTAGCTATACCACAAAAGTTACTACTAAAACATGTTTTACTTTCCAGAATAATACAGAAACACTGCAAAAGCAACATTGTAAATTGTCACTCATTAGTAGCGTCGCGATAAAATCGTGTAGCTGTCACATAAACTAATCTCTGTGTCATCTAGTATCTCTCAGAAAGTACATTAAACCCAGAATGTATTTTCAAGTAAACCAAAATGTTGCATTAAAATCTCATTAGCAGTACCAGTATGTGTCCTAAGTATGTAAGCCTGATAGTCGTTATGTAATCGTGCAACTAACAAGCAAGAATGTACAAATACAACACTGTGTCGTCTGTTCACTATAAGAATGCATTCGTAATTTCTGTTTAAAAATGTTCCCTAGGTTCTAGACTGGATATTTAACTTCAAACATTGTTGCATGTTAACAGTTTCTTAAGTCTGACAAAGCATACTAGAAATGTGAAGTGAAAAGTTTTATGGCAAAGACAAAGTTAAAAAGCAGATTATCTTTCAATAAACGGTTTTACATGTGAAATGTGGTGTAAACCTTTACTCTTCCTAGTACGCAGAGTTTCAACTTCAACGCAATTATCATGTGGCATACGTCGGATTCTGTAAGGTCCATTGTAAACTAGAAAGAATTTGTGACTCAAGTGTTTCTTCTTATGTGACAATGAATGAGCTTTAATGAGAACTTTCTGACCAATATATAATTTCTTTGCATTTGCTTTACCGTGTAGTTCTCTCCTTTTGTCTGCTGCAGATTTTATATTTTTAAGAGCCAAATCAATTATGTCTTTATGTCGAAGTTTACGTGTATTCGGGAAAGGTACAAGCTCTCTGATTCTGTTCGGTGGTTCTTCATTCTTCAGTACAAGAATAGGTGGTAAAGCAGTGGAATCATGAGGAATTTCATTCAGCACATTTTGAAATAAGTGTAAATATCTGTCCCAATGCTGATGCTTTCTGTGACAATAAAGTCTGCAAATCTTATTAATTTCTTTCATAATCCTTTCAGACGGGTTGCAATGTGGTGAGTACAATGAAATAAAAACAGGTTTGATTTTATGATTCGGAAGCATGCGTGACCAAACAGCAGATCTGAATTGAGGTCCGTTATCTGAAATGACTTTACTAACGTGTCCAATTTCACGTAAGAAATTTTTAACAAAGGCGTTGGATACAGACCGTCCAGTGGCTTTACGTAACGGAGTGAAAGAAACAAATTTTGAAGTAAGTTCAACAGCGACTAGAACGTACGAAAATCCATTGGATGTTCTGACAAGCGGTCCCAAGAGATCAACAGCAGCAAATTCTTTTAATTTAGAAGGAATAATAGGAAACAACGGAGCACGATGTGAGACAGTAGATGGTTTCGCTTTTTGACAAAGTTTACAAATAGACAAGACTCTTCGAATTCTTTTTTCCATATTGTTAAAATAAAAAGTCGTTCGAAGAATATGATAACATTTTCGTGGACCAAAATGTGCGTAGCTGAAATGAATGTACCAAATGAGCTTATTAACAAAATCGTCAGGAATGCAAAGTACCCATAGCTTGTCATCAACAGTGCAGCGTTTGAACAGTATGTTGTTTCTAACCAGATAATAATGCCGAATCTGTGTATGTGTCTTTTCATGCCATTTGCTCTTGATGTCTTTCCAAATCGGACCTTTATCTTGTTCATGAGCAATGTCCTTTAAAGATGTGGTGATGAAGTTTTCAAAGGCGACTTTCTGAATGTAAAGAATAATGAAATTTTTCTCGAGGTTGCCTTCTGTGTTACTTTTCTCAAGCCCAGCCGGTGCGCGTGACAGCGCGTCCGCAACAATGTTCTCCTTGCCGGGAATGTAGACTATTGTGAAGCGGAATTCTTGCAGAAACAATGCCCAACGTTTTAACCTGTCATGATTTAATTTTGAAGACATAAGAAATTGTAATGCACGATGATCACTGTATACTTTTACGTGCTTACCAGAAAGAAAGAAACGGAATTTGTTAAATGCCCAAACGATAGCTAAAGCTTCTAATTCAGTAACGGAATAATTTTTTTCAGATTTTGTTCGCATTCGGCTAGCAAAAGAAATGGTTTTCTGAACAGTAATGTCATCTTCTACGGCTTCTTGAAATAAATGGGCACCAAGACCGACTTTAGAAGAATCCGTGCTAAGGCAGAAATCTTGTGACAGATCTGGATGAGCTAAGATTGGCGCGTGAAGTAACGCTTCTTTCAAAGAATTGAATTCCAATTGTGCTTGTTCGTCCCAGTTCCAAATAGTATTTTTTCCAGTGAGAGAACAAAGTTTTGGTGTAACAAGAATTTGCATATTCAGAAAACGACGGTAAAAATTTACGAGACCTAGAAAACTGCGGACTTGTCTTTTTGTGGATGGAACTGGAATGGCTCTGATTGCTTCTAACTTTTCAGGATCCGGCTGAATGCCTTCAGAAGAAATAATATGTCCCAAAAACTTCACCTTTGTCCTAACGAATTCAGACTTTTCCAAGTTAACTGTAATTCCAGATTCTGCAAAAATACGTAACAAACTGTTGAGGATGCGATTATGTAACTCCCATGAAGCTTCTGCTATTAGAATATCGTCCACATATAAGGTGATGTGACGTTTTAAGAACTCAGGTAATATGGAATTTAGCCCGCGAATGAATGCTGCTGAAGAAATGTTCAAACCAAAGGGAAGTTTCCGAAACTGATAACAAACGCCGAAACAAAGGAAAGCTGTGTATTTTCTACATTCTGGATGAAGATGGATCTGATAAAAGCTGGATCTGAGATCAATGGAAGACAACACTTTTACACCATTAAAATTTTGAAGAAGTTCTTCCAACGTTTGCGGCCTGTCTGTTTCAGGAATTATGATCGTACTGATTTGTCTCGAATCTAAGACAAGCCTGATCGATCCATTTTTCTTCTCAACAACATGTAATGGATTGTTGTATGAGCTTACTGCAGGCTCAATAATGCCCTCGTCGAGCACAGATTGTATTTCTGTTCTAACACGGTCCCTATAATGCGCCGGAATTACGTATGGTCTAACACAAAATTTAGTATGCTCACGAACACGAAATTGGTATTGAAGTCCCTTGATTGTTCCTGTTTTATGAGTAAAAACTGTGGAATGTTCTTGTAAAATCTCAAAAAGGTCCTGCCAATCAATGTCATTACAATTCTCAATTGTTTGAATTTTATTCTGAATTAACTCATTAATTTCAAATATGCCGTCGATGTCATCCCTGTCAGTACTTGCAGAGTGATTGTTAGTGTCTAGTTCCGTAGAAAATTCCGAACTGTTGTCTAACAGAACGTAAAGCCGATTAATTTCCTCATCATGGTTTGAGAGCCAGTCTTCAAATTTCAAAGCTATTGACTTACCTTCTTTCTCTAAACTTATTTCAGCATCGTGAAAGTTTAAGATTGCTTTGAATTCATTCAAAAAGTCTACTCCCAATATAATTTCCGTCGACAATAATGGAACAATAAGAAAGTTCGTAGAGAAGCTGTGGCTTTGACAAAAGAATTCTAAGTTGGTTTGTTGACGTACATCTACACTTTTTCCAAAGATTGCACCTTGTAATTTAATCTTACGTAACGGAAGTGTGGGGCAATCGTTCGATTTGTTGCATTTGCTAAAGGCTGTTTCACTAATTACTGAAATGGGACTGCCAGAGTCAAGTACTGCCGTAAATTTTACATCATTTACTGTAATGTGAATCACAGGATATGCAATATTGTTATGTTTTATGTCGTGTTCCTGGAGTAAGATGTCCCTAATGTCTTCCATTTTTACGTAATTACTAGCTACGGCAGCTGCATCGTTAGTGTCATAAGAACGTTTTGTGGCTGCCAGCAGTGTGAGTCATTGCCTATTGTCTCTTTGTTGGCGAGTGTCGTTATTGGGATTTGGAGACCTAACTTCTACAAATTCACCGTGACGAGAGGGCCCTGCTCTGTTTGAATCCCGCCAGTTCTGATGCAATTCAGGTCTGTCGTTACGATCATATCGTCTGTTGTCATGTCGGTAGATTCCATAGTTTCTTTCTTGTCGGTCACATGGTGGAGAATTTCTCCCTGAATCGTAACTGCGCGCTGGTCCGTTGCGTCTAAAGTTATTCTGTCTCCCTTGATAGTATTTATTTTGGTTCCCATATTGTCTGTTTATCTTATTGTCTCTGTGATAGTCATTACCACGGAGAGGTGATCTTTCCCTGTAGTTATTACTACTCTGCCAACGGTTGTCATACGGGTGGTGTCTGTTTCGGTCACGATTTGCGTTGTAAGAATAGCCTTGTCGTGTCCAGTTATTATTTCTTTCATCGCGGAATTGCGACGGATGTGACCTGTAATTGTTGTGTTCCTGGTTTCGCGTTCCGCGATTGTCAGTGTCAATTTCTAATTCTTGTAACAGTCCCTGAAAAGCTTCAATGTCGTCTTTGCAACGTCCTGCCAAAATAATGTGTCGTAAATGTTCAGGCAATTTGATTAAGCAAATGCGGATAAGTTCTGAGGGGCTGTATGGGTTTGAAAGATACTGATTCTTATGCAACATGTCTTCAAAATATTTCATAAGACTGGAAAATTCAGATTGTTCGAAACGTTTCATCATTATGATGCTATGTTTTACTCGGTCTTGTGTGGCTTGAGACCAATATGCTGAGAGGAAGGCATGGTAAAACTCTCCTTCACTGTGGCAATCGTGAATGACCGATCGCATTCTTACAGCTGGTTCATTCTCCAAGTAGCCACACATAAATTCTAATCTGTGTTCTAATGACCAGTTGGGAGGAAAACAATGAGAGAATTGATGGAGCCACGCTTGTGGATGAATGTCGTTGGCAGAATTCTTAAATGTTTTGAATTTACGTGTAGTAATGAACAGCTTATAGTCAAAGTCATCGTGTCGGCGAGTAGCATATCGGTCATTGTTAGGTCGTGTCGGCCGTTCCATCTCAAAATTCGGTGCACATTGCCAATTTCGTTCATAACTTCCGAAATGCCCTGTGTTATTATTTTGTGGCTGTTCCGTATTTCTGTGTCCCTCTTCCCGTATTGGGGCGCGAGTATCCTCTGAAATACATAATTCTTGTATTAACTGTGTCAGCTGATCTTGTACTTCCCGGATTTCTCTTTGGTGTTGCGTATTAATCTGATTCTGATTTTGTTTGAATTTCCTAATTTGTTCACACTCTTCTGTGTCATTCAGATTATCATCTACCTTCGTAGATAAGTTAGTGACCTGATCCGAAAGTTCGGCTACTTTCTCTGATAGTGAACACATTTCCTCAGTGTGTTTTTCTGAACCAAGTTTCAGAGTGTCCATTTGTGTTGAAATCGAATCTACTGTGTCCTTTAAGTTTTCCTGAGTTTTTGCAAGTTGCATAACCGAATCGGTAGATGCAACTGAGTCAATTTTAGCTTGCAGGGTCTCATGATTTTCATGAACAATGGTTTGCAGTTCTTTTATGGCTGCTTCGTGATTCTGTAATGCATTTTCATGCCGCGAAAAAATAGGTTGAAAATGCTCACAAATTTGTGTTTTTACGTCATTACAGACTTTTTGACATTTCGATTCAATGTTATGTAACTCAGTAGTTAAATCTTCACGTGTTTGTTCAAGTGTTTGTTCCAGTGAGTCTACCTTTTGAAGCTTTTGCTGTGTTTGTCTCTGATTTTGTTCCATTGTGTCTAACTGTTGCTGTGTTTGTCTCTGATGTTGTTCCATTGTGTCTTTTTAAGATTTTGTTCCACTGTGTCTAACTTTTTAAGATTTTGTCCCATTTGTCTCTGATTTTGTTCCATTTGTTGCATTAATTGCAATAATAGTGTATTAGTGTCTGGAATCTGTTTCTCTATGCTTTTCGGCAGTGCATTTGCACCGGCAACATTCACATTTTGACAAGCAGAAAATGTGTCTTGACTTATTTGAGGAAACGGTGATGACCCAAAACCTGAATCTACAGTATTTGCGAAATTGTGTCCTGTCATTTCGGATTTCTGAGGCGAGCTGTTGCCGACCGATCGATCGATAATGCTTCCCTGTTCACTACCTGTTTCACTGTCTACACCATTGTTTGCAGCCCGCTCCATTTCCCTATGCACAATTACCAAATTACTACTTTGAACATCAGTTAATTCGGTGGCGCTAACACACTGCTTTCATTTTCACTGTCATTTCTCAGTTTACTTTGAAGCCTAGTATTACGTTTTTCACACGCCATTATTGTCACAGTATTTCACACGACAACACAGAAAAACACAATTTGAAGATCAAAAATAAGAGAACACATTAACATAGCACTGAAAATAATATCTAGTTAATTGCAGCTGCGAAATACTCGGTGCAAATCTACATGCATGCCACAACTGTTTTACTGTACAACAATGAGAGACTGCAACTACAAAGGAGATTTTCTCTACAATTACGTGCTAGCAATAAACAAAGGCTACACTAATTACACAAACTACAAGAAAAAATCAGAAGATTCCAGTGAGGTATGCTCGGCTAAGGGTCGACATATGAAACGTCCCCTTTGAACAATTATACATGACTGTGCTTAAACTGACACACAATATTTTGTTAGCGCAACGCAATCTGACTTTCAAAATTCCCTACAAAAGAATGGCCCTGACTAACATTTAACTATACCTTTCACAAATCACTTACCTCACAAAAATCTTCGCTGCTCAAGCTACTGCAATACAGCGAGCACCACTACTGCCAGCTAAATAAAAGATTCAAACTATGGAAGGCACTAACTACTGATAGGGATAGTTAACAAATGAAAGATATTAATAGAGAACAAACAATGTATTTACCTTGATATCATCATATATAAATATAGCAGTTCATGACAAATTTCAAAACTCCGCCATCTCTCTCCCCACATCCACTACTGCTGGCGGCTCACCTCCAACTGCGCAACGCTACGCGCTGTTCACATCCAGCTGCCTAACACTACAATGGCAAGTATTACAACAATGCAAAGCAGACACAGACTGCACACAGCACAGCCAGTGATTTTCATACAGAAGTGGCGTTACCAATAAAAAAACCTAAACAGTCTACTTACACCTTTCCACCTTCTTCCGCCCGGACTTACAGTGTATACCACCTTGACAGATCTATTCTCTGACATTCGCTCTTCATGGCCCAACCATCTTAATCTTAATTTTCACAACTATGTCAGCATAACCGTACTGTTCTTCAGACTCCTTGTTTTCCGTACTCTCCATTGCCCTTCCTCACTCACCGCTCAAAAAATCTTTTTTAGTAATTTCCTCTCCCAACTTCTTAAAAAACTGCTCTTATGCACAGTCATTGTTCATATTTCTGAGCTATTCATTACTACCGGCGTTATAATCGTTCAACAGACAGTCACCTTCGAATTACTGTCAGGATACGTGAGTGAATAATCTTAATAAGCCTCTAGTTCTTTCTTCCCACCACGGCAATCCTTGCTTTTATTTCTCCACTTAGGCTGATATCATCGACTACCAGCGCTTCCCAAGTACTGAAACTTTTCACATCTCTCGTAGTTGGCTCCATTCTAATTGATGCATTTCTCTTCGACAGCAGCATTGCTGCTGGAAGCGAAGAGATACTGTGTTTTGGTATCGCTTACTCGAAGCCCCAACTCTTCTGCATTCTTTTCTAGTCTGCCAAATCCTTCTTCCAACTCTTCCAATCTTCTACACAGCATAAAAACTGTGGTGTCACCGCCAGACACCACACTTGCTAGGTGGTAGCCTTTAAATCGGCCGCGGTCCGTTAGTATACGTCGGACCCGCGTGTCGCCACTATCAGTGATTGCAGACCGAGCGCCGCCACACGGCAGGTCTAGAGAGACTTCCTAGCACTCTCCCCAGTTGTACAGCCGACTTTGCTAGCGATGGTTCACTGCCTACTTACGTTCTCATTTGCCGAGACGATAGTTTAGCATAGCCTTCAGCTACGTCATTTGCTACGACCTAGCAAGGCGCCATTATGTTACTATTGATACTGTGAATCATGTACCGTCGAGACCGACGTTCCTCATTAATGGATTAAAGTTAAGTATTCCACCAGCTACGTCCGTTTTTCTAAATTCTAATTTCCTTGTCCTGTTCCAGACCTCACGCCAGCCTGCGTGAGCTAAAACGCGTGCCTTTCGGCCTCCTCTAGTAACACGGTGTTGGCTCTCCTGCCAACCACAACACAAAAATCATCTTCGTATGCTATTTTTTGTTCATACACTTAAAAAGAATGTCACCTGGGTTATCAATCTCCACTCTTTTCATCACTCTGTGATGTTGAAAAGTAGTGTGGGTAACACGCCGCGCGTCGTAGCCCTTGGTTAGCTTTAAATTGTTCAGTGAGGTTTCCTTCTACTTTCACTTGACATTTAGTGCTATTGAGGGTCATTTTTACAAATCCGATTCGTTTAAACGGAAATTATATATCTATTAGGGTCTGATACAGCTTTTTCTTATAACGCTATCATAAGCCCGTTTGAAACCAACAAAGAGCTGACGTACATCCACATTATATTTATAGCTATTTTCCTTTATTTGTCTTGTATCTTCAAGATGTGGCTAGTCGTTGATCGACCCAGCTGAGAACCACATTGGTAGTCTCAAATATCTCCTCTGCAAGTGGAGCGAGTCTCATAGCAATGGATTTGGATAACACTTTGTACACAACACTGTACAAATCGATTCCGCGGTAATTTCACAATTTGCTTTGACCTTCTTCTATCGGGCAAATAGTGGCCAAGTTCCACTGGTCCGGCAACACTTCTATTTCCCTTATTTCAACGTTCAGCTGGTGACAAAACGTGCCAGATGTTCACTCCCACCCATTAGCACCTCTGCTGAAATGTTATCCTTCCCTGGAGCATTCTACATCTACATCTACCTCTACACGATTATTCTGCATTTCATAGTACGAGCCTGGCATAGGGTTCAACGGATCATCTTCAAGCTATTTTTCTAATGTTCTACTCTCGAGAAGCGCGCGGGAAAAACGAACGCTTATATCTTTCCGAGCGAGCTCTGATTACTCTCATTGTACTACGAGGATCATTTCTCCTTATGTAGACGGGCGGCAACAAAATATTTTTGATTATTTCGTGAGAATATTCTGCCGCCGGTGTTTCAAAGATTGTCACCTCAATTCGTGTATCATATCCATGGCACAATCTCCCCTAGTTCTCAATAACACAAAACGAGCAGCCCTTTAACTTTTTCGAAATCCACCGGCAATCCTGTCTGATATGGATCCCACACCGCGCATCAATACTCCAGAAGAAGACGGACAAGCGTAGTGTAGGCAGTCTCTTTAGTAAACTTGTTGTGTTTTCTAAGTGTTCTGCCTAAATCACAGTCTTTGGTTCGCTTTCTCCACAACATTATCTACGTGATCGTTCCAAGTTAAGTTATTTATAATTGTAGCCCCTAACTATGTAGTTGAATTTGTGGTTTATCGCGTAACCGAAATTTATTGTGTAACCGAAATTTAGCGGATGCTCGGATGACTTCACACTTCTCATGGTTTCGAGTCAGGGCCACTTTTCGCATCATACAGATATCTCGTGGACATCATTTTGCAATTGTTTTCGATCATCTGATGACTTTCCAAGACGGAAGATGGCAGCATCATTTGCAAACAATCTAAGAGGGCTGCTCAGATTGTCATCTAAATAGATCAGGAACAGCTGAGGGCCTCTAAACTTCCTTAGGGAGCGGCAGCTATCAGTTCCGTTGTAGTCGATGACCGCTCGTCAATTACTGGGAACTGTGACCTACCTGACAAGAAATTACAAATCCAGTCGACCGAGTGAATCGACACTCGGTAAGCACGCAATTTGGTTAGAAGCAGCTTGTGAGGAACGGTGTCAAAAACCTTATGGAATCCTAAAAACATGGAATCAATCTGACATCCCCTGTCGATAGCACTCACTACTTCGTGACAATAAGTAACTCGTATTTGTGTTTCACAAGAACGATATTTTCTTTAGTATTTTGGTTGCCAATCTGACTTCCTTTATTGTTGGAGTCAATTCATACAATTTTACAAGTTTCAAACTCGTATAGCATTTGAAAGAAGTACGATTGCGTAGACGTTTCAGTAACATCAATTCAGCTGGAATTGTTTTCGGCTGACGTGTTGGTAACGCATTAGTTTTCCCTGCTGTGACGTTCCCTCCATGAGATACATTATGCCTTTCCCCTGAAATGCCTCTTTCCTCGTCCCTACGCCATCACTGTCCATCTCTGTATCGTAACAGGCGGCAATACGAAATATCTTCTTCGGCCATCTTACCGTACCCAGCCTCACTGTTATTCTGCAACCGGGCATCTATGTCACTATCTTCCACATTCGAACAAGCAGGCATTGTTGCTAACGTTTCAAGGAAATAAGTATTTCTGACAGTTTCACAAAGTTCAAATCATATTGCTTTCCATGACTTCAAAATCGACCGTAATAATAGTAGCTGGAAGGGAGGAAGAGTAATTGAAGCGTCCCGTCAACACTGAGATAATTGGAGACGGATAGTAACTGGAAGCTCTGGACTATCTACCTGTATTCCACCTGCGGCAACAGCACGACAGCTAAACAGTAGCTACACCGTATCCTACGAACTGTGTACGCACGTTTTCGAGTTAAAAAAAATGGAAACAAGAAACGAATACGGATAAAACGGAAATCCGGATTGATGGGGGTCGGATAAAAGAGGTTTTAGTGTACAGCAGCACACAAGCGAAGGAAGAAAGGCACCTATGTTTTGATTCTTGGTTATATAGCAAAATGGGTGATGCGGTAAAGTGAGAGGGTTTTGCCCAACTTGACACATGCTCCACTGTACTAGTTCTACCGAAAAGTGGTAATTACTAGGACCATTCATTGGGACGAAACCTGTACTGTTGCAAGAAATTCGATTAAAAACTGATTAAAACTGGAGCAGCTTATCCACTGGCGAATAAAGCGTGAATTCCTGTACCTCGGCATAGGTTAGCCAGGTTATGTACTCTAAGAAGAAAAAAAAGAAAGGAAAAGAAGGAAACGACGCACCAAGAATGAATTGTCCGATTGGGATGGAAATCAGTAGATGTGCTATTCATGTACTCACTCCGTCTTCAGGCCACGAGTGGCCTACCGGGACCATCCGACCGCCGTGTCATCCTCAGTAGAGGATGCGGATAGGAGGAGCGTGTGGTCAGCACACCGCTCTCCCGGTCGTTACGATGGTTTTCTTTGACCGGAGCCGCTACTATTCGGTCGAGTAGATCCACAATTGGCATCACGAGGATGAGGGCACCCCGAAAAATGGCAACAGCGCATGGCGGCCCGGATGGTCACCCATCCAAGTGCCGACCACGCCCGACAGCGCTGAACTTCGGCGATCTCACGAGAACCGGTGTATCCACTGCGGCAAGGCCGTTGCCGCTATACATGTACAGACAAATAAATGGGTACAGTTTTAGAAAAATTGGATGATTTATTCAAAAGAAAGGGCTTTTCAGACTGAGCAACCAGCATCGCATTGGTCCACTTCTGGCCCTTGTGCAAGCAGATATTTGTCTGGGTACAGATTGATAGAGTTGTTGGACGTCCTGAGGGATATCGTGGCAAATTCTGTCCAACTGATGCGTTAGGTTTCCAAAATCCCGATCTGTCTGGAAGGCCCTATCCATAATGCCCCAAACGTTGTCAATTCGGAAGAGATCTGTTTAGCTTGCTGACCAAGGAACCGTTTGGCAAACACGAAGACAACCAATATAAACCCTCGGTGTTTGCGAGTGGGCATTGTCTTGCTGAAATGTAAACCCACGATGGCTCGCCATGAAGGGTAACAAAACAGGGCAGAATATCGTCGACGTACTGCTGTGCTGTGAGGGTGCCGCATATGACAACGAAAGGAGTCCTTCTATAAAAAGAAATGCCACTCCAGACCATCATTCCTAATTGTAGGGCGGTATGACGGGCGATAGTCAGCTTGGTATTCCATCACTGTCCGGAGCGTCTCCATACACGTCTTCGGTCCGGATTCTCATTGACTGTAGTAGAATTGCCTTCAGTGATGGGTCTCGCTTCGGACTGAGTCCCGATGACCAACGAAGATGTGCCTGGAGACATCTCTACATCTACATCTACGTGATTACTCTGCTATTCACAATAAAGTGCCCGGCAGAGAGTGCAATCAACCACCTTCAAGCTGTCTCTCTACAGTTCCACTCTCCAACGGCACGCGGGAAAAACGAGCACTTAAATTTTTCTGTGCGAGCCCTGATTTCTCTTACTTTATCTTGATGATTATTTCTCCCTATGTAGGTGGGTGCCAACAGAATGTTTTCGCAATCGGAGGAGAAAACTGGTGACTAAAATTTCGTGAGAAGATCCCGTCTCAACGAAAAACGCATTTGTTTTAATGGTTGCCACTCCAATTCACATATCATGTCTGTAACACTATCTTCCCTATTTCGCGATAATACAAAACGAGCTGCCCTTCTTTGTACTTTTTCGATGTCATCCGTCAGTCCCACCTGATGCGGATCCCACACCGCACAGCAATACTCAAGAATAGGGCGGACAAGCGTAGTGTAAGCAGTCTCTTTGGTAGACCTGTTGCATCTTCTAAGTGTTCTGCCAATGAATCGCAGTCTTTGGTTTGCTCTATCCACGATATTATCTATGTGAGCGTTCCAATTTAGGTTATTTGTAATTGTAATCCCTAAGTATTTAGTTGAATTTACAGTCTTCAGATTTGTGTGACTTATCGCGTAATCGAAATGTAGTTGATTTCTTTTAGAACTCATCTGAATAACTTCACACTTTTCCTTATTCAGGGTCAACTGCCACTTTTCGCACCATACAGATATCTTATCTAAATCATTTTGCAAGTCGTTTTGATCATCTGTTGACTTTACAAGACGGTAAATACAGCATCACCTGCAAATAATCTAAGACAGCTACTCAGATTGTCTCCTATGTCGTTAATATAGATCAGGAACAATAGAGGGCCTATAACACTTCCTTGGGGAACGTCGGATATTACTTCTGTTTTGCTCGATGACTTTCCGTCTATTACTACGAACTGTGACCTTTGTGACAGGAAATCACGAATCCAGTCGCACAACTGAGACGATACTCCGTAGGCACGCAGTTTGGTTAGAAGACGCTTGTGAGGAACGGTGTCGAAAGCCTTTTGGAAACCTAAAAATATGAAATCAATTTGACATCCCCTGTCGATAGCACTTATTACTTCATGAGTATAAAGAGCTAGTTGTGTTTCACAAGAACGATATTTTCTGAAACCGTGCTGACTATGTGTCAATAAATAGTTTTCTTCGAGGTAATTCATAATGTTCGAATACAGTATATGTTCCAAAACCCTACTGCAAATCGACGTTAGTGATTCAAGAGGGAACTCAAGATTTACATATTAGGGACGGTATAGCCACCATTGTTGTGCCCCTCTCATCTCATTCTTTCTCCTCTCCATCATAGCTTCGAATTTTACCATTCTATTTCTCTTCCTCTAACCTATCTACCTCTTCTATATCTCTTTTACCCCATTCTATCATCTTATGTCTCTGCTTGATGAGAATAACTCACAAGCTGCAAGAATAGAACGAGAAAATTTCCAACTAGCAATAGGACTGACATTCATAAAAGAAAAATATGTTTACTTTCATATACATAGTCATTACTATTATTATTATTATTCTTGATTGTTATAATTATTTTTTATTGTTATAATTATCATTGTACTACTTTTATAATCATTAACATTAATACTGTATAACATGTTATATGTCCTTAATATTCTGTAGAAACTGAAATTCGTTGAAGCTGAGTATGCCTGGTTAGGTGTAAGAGAGGGCCTGAAGGCCCTAATCTTGCCAGGTAAAATAAATGCATAAATAAATACACTCCTGGAAATGGAAAAAAGAACACATTGACACCGGTGTGTCAGACCCACCATACTTGCTCCGGACACTGCGAGAGGGCTGTACAAGCAATGATCACACGCACGGCACAGCGGACACACCAGGAACCGCGGTGTTGGCCGTCGAATGGCGCTAGCTGCGCAGCATTTGTGCACCGCCGCCGTCAGTGTCAGCCAGTTTGCCGTGGCATACGGAGCTCCATCGCAGTCTTTAACACTGGTAGCATGCCGCGACAGCGTGGACGTGAACCGTATGTGCAGTTGACGGACTTTGAGCGAGGGCGTATAGTGGGCATGCGGGAGGCCGGGTGGACGTACCGCCGAATTGCTCAACACGTGGGGCGTGAAGTCTCCACAGTACATCGATGTTGTCGCCAGTGGTCGGTGGAAGGTGCACGTGCCCGTCGACCTGGGACCGGACCGCAGCGACGCACGGATGCACGCCAAGACCGTAGGATCCTACGCAGTGCCGTAGGGGACCGCACCGCCACTTCCCAGCACATTAGGGACACTGTTGCTCCTGGGGTATCGGCGAGGACCATTCGCAACCGTCTCCATGAAGCTGGGCTACGGTCCCGCACACCGTTAGGCCGTCTTCCGCTCACGCCCCAACATCGTGCAGCCCGCCTTCAGTGGTGTCGCGACAGGCGTGAATGGAGGGACGAATGGAGACGTGTCGTCTTCAGCGATGAGAGTCGCTTCTGCCTTGGTGCCAATGATGGTCGTATGCGTGTTTGGCGCCGTGCAGGTGAGCGCCACAATCAGGACTGCATACGACCGAGGCACACAGGGCCAACACCCGGCATCATGGTGTGGGGAGCGATCTCCTACACTGGCCGTACACCACTGGTGATCGTCGAGGGGACACTGAATAGTGCACGGTACATCCAAACCGTCATCGAACCCATCGTTCTACCATTCCTAGACCGGCAAGGGAACTTGCTGTTCCAACAGGACAATGCACGTCCGCATGTATCCCGTGCCACCCAACGTGCTCTAGAAGGTGTAAGTCAACTACCCTGGCCAGCAAGATCTCCGGATCTGTCCCCCATTGAGCATGTTTGGGACTGGATGAAGCGTCGTCTCACGCGGTCTGCACGTCCAGTACGAACGCTGGTCCAACTGAGGCGCCAGGTGGAAATGGCATGGCAAGCCGTTCCACAGGACTACATCCAGCATCTCTACGATCGTCTCCATGGGAGAATAGCAGCCTGCATTGCTGCGAAAGGTGGATATACACTGTACTAGTGCCGACATTGTGCATGCTCTGTTGCCTGTGTCTATGTGCCTGTGGTTCTGTCAGTGTGATCATGTGATGTATCTGACCCCAGGAATGTGTCAATAAAGTTTCCCCTTCCTGGGACAATGAATTCACGGTGTTCTTATTTCAATTTCCAGGAGTGTAAATAAATAAATAAATATAGGCCTGTAATTCAGCGGATTATTCCTACTTCCCTTTTTGGGTATTGGTGTGAGTTGAGCAATTTTCCAGTCTTTAGGTACGGACCTTTCTGTGAGCGAGTGGTTGTATATAATTGCTAAATATGGAGCTATTTTATCAGCATACTGTGATAGTACGTCCCAGACAGTGGTGGGGTGCCAACCTGACTGACGGCCGCCATACGGCACTACGACCACGAGTGATGGTCTGGAGTACCACTTCTTTTCATAGCAGGACCCCTATTTTTTTTTTTTATGGTCATCCGTGGCATCCTTGCAGCACAGTGTTACATCGACGATATTCTGCACCTCGTTTTGTTGTCCTTTATGGTAAGCCATCCTTGGCATGCATTTGAGCAAGATAATGTCCGCATGCCCACGTCTAGAGCTTCTACTGCTTTGTCTTCGTCCTGCCAAACCCTACCGTGTTCAGCAAGGTCGCTGGGTCTCTCCAGAACTGAGCACTATGGATTGGGCCCTCCAACCATCTCGGGAATTTGACTATCTAACGCACCAGTTAGAGAGAATTTGACGCGATATCCCTGACGATGACAAGACGAATGATTGCTTGCATAAGGGCCAGAGGTGGACCAAAGCGTTATTGACTAGCTCAGTTTGTGAAGCTCCTCTCCTCGAGCAATACACCCAGTCTTTTTTTCTGAAATTGTAATCATTCGTTTGTCTCCATACGTACATCATATCTGCCGATTTTCGTCAGGGTGTCATTTTTGTGTTAGAATATACACTATTGGCCATTAAAATTGCTACACCACGAAGATGACGTGCTACAGGCGCGAAATTTAACCGACAGGAAGAAGATGCTGTGATATGCAAATGATTAGCTTTTCAGAGCATTCACACAGGGTTGGCGCCCGTGGCGACACCTACAACGTGCTGACATAAGGAAAGTTTCCAACCGATTTCTCATACAGCAGTTGACCGGCGTTGCCTGGTGAAACGTTGTTGTGATGCCTCGTGTAAGGAGGAGAAATGCATACCGTCACGTTTCCGACTTTAATAAAGGTGGGATTGTAGCCTATCGCGATTGCAGTTTATCGTATCGCGACATTGCTGCCCGCCTTGGGCGAGATCCAATGACTGTAAGCAGAATATGGAATCGGTGGGTTCAGGAGGGTAATACGGAACGTCGTGCTGGATCCCAACGGGCTCGTATCACTAGCAGTCGAGATGACAGGCATCTTATCCGCATGGCTGTAACGGATCGTGCAGCCACGTCTCGATCCCTGAGTCAACAGATGGGGACATTTGCAAGACAACAACCATCTGCGCGAACAGTTCGACGCCGTTTGCAGCAGCATGGACTATCAGCTCGGAGACCGTGACTGCGGTTACCCTTGACGCTGCATCACAGACAGTAGCGCCTGCGATACTGTACTCGACGACGAACCTGGGTGCACGAATGCAAAACGTCATTTTTTCTGATGAATCCAGGGTCTGTTTACAGCATCATGATGGTCGCATCATGGTGCGACATCGGGGTGAACGCACATTGGAAGCGTGTATTCGTCATAGCCATACTGGCGTATCACCCGGCGTGATAGTATGGGGTGCCATTGGTTACACGTCTCGGTCACCTCTTGTTCGCATTGACGGCACTTTGAACAGTGGATGTTACATTTCTGATGTGTTATAAATCGTGGCTCTACCCATCACTCGATCCCCGCGAAACCCTACCTGTAAGCAGGATAATGCACGACCGCATGTTGCAGGTCCTGTACGGTCCTTTCTGGATACAGAAAATGTTCGACTGCTGCCCTGGCCAGCACATTCTACAGATCTCTCACCAATTGAAAACGCCTTGTCAATGGTGGCCGAGCAACTGGCTCGTCACAATACGCCAGTCACTACTCTTGATGAACTGTGGTATCGTGTTGAAGCTGCATGGGCAGCTGTACCTGAACACGCCATCCAAGCTGTGTTTGACTCAATTCCCAGGTGTATCAAGGCCGTTATTACGGCCAGAGGTGGTTGTTCTGGGTACTGATTTCTCAGGATCTACGCAACCAAACTGCGTGAAAATGTAATCACATGTCAGTTCTAGTATAATATATTTGTCCAATGAATACCCGTTTATCATCTGCATTTCTTCTTGGTGTAGCAATTATAATGGCCAGTTGTGTATGTTGTTATTTAATTTTTGATTTGCTACCGCAGAGTATCTAAATATCGCCCGATGAGGAAGGTGTATCACTTTTGCTAAAAAAAATGTTTCATTTTTGCGAAATAAAAATAAAATCTGCTAATTAACAATTTTTAAGCACCCAATAAAAATGGAGACAGGGAGATTTACCGTGAATTTTGTGTATCGTAGAGTTACAGTCATCCCCATCAAAAACCTTCATGAACAATTCTCCCCACCTTTTTAATATTATTTTGACGTTTTCCGTCTTCTTCAGATCAGCCGTGGACTTCAGGCCTGATTTCATGTTATGATTTTTCTTTTTATTTGCGCATCCGTAATATCTTTGCCAAAACTTGCTCTGTTGCCATGCTGAATTTCCTTTAACCTATCAGGGTTTTCTCTTATAGTGTTTGTTATTTGCTTATTAACGCTGGGTAACCTGTAACTGTATTAACAAGGGCTAATTCCAAGTCATTCATTTTAACGTACAGACGCAAACACTACACACTCCGAGAAGATTCTCAAGAAGGAGTGGAGGTACTGAGACAGAAGTACTTGAGCAGGGAGTATACTTTGATATTGCCTATATTGAATTTTTATTCATATTAAATTGAAAACGATCTGAGCGAACTTTCTTTTGCTCTGAGAACCTTTTTTTATTCATACTTTCAGTCTATCGGGCTGGGAAGGTAAACTCATATAGCGACTTGGCTGGCAAAAGCTCGGTTCGCTGCCAGGCCACTTGGAGTGCTGCAAGTTTATCAGTCCATTATCTCCGTTTGTTATGGGGTGATTTAAAGTCGTCCATATTTGCTTCCGTTTCATAGTAAACAGAATGGGGTTTTGTAGCACTGTTCCCTGATTTCGAATTCTCAAGTGTAGTGCAGTCCTGAGTTCTTTGTGAATATGTTGCTCACATATTCTGCTTCATTTTTGCTCGAGTCCATAGTATCGGATGGAGCAAGTGATTCCAAGCATTTTTTTTTTTACACACAACTTAATGTTACTTAAACTAAGTTACGCTAAGGACAATACACACATCCATCCCCGAGGGAGGACTCGAACCTCCGACGGGGGGGGGGGGGGGGGGGGGGAGCCGCAAGAACCGTGACTTAGCACCTGAGACCGCACTGGTACCTCGCGCGACTTTTGTTTCGTATAAAGCAGAAGCTGGTTTCACCAGCTGCATAACGTTCTGTGTACATTCGTTCCCGCCTACGAATCCGTGTTTGAGCTGCTTGATTTAAATAGATTTTAAGTACATTGCTCCTCGTCTTCTACTTCATTTTAGATCATAACCGTTTTTCGTACTGGGTCGAAACTGCAATACTGGATTTTTAAAAAGAAAAAAATTTACATTCAAAACACGACCATGACATAATTTCCAAAATTTTGCGGGACTGCAAACCGCAGTTACAAGAAGTTACTCTTAGTTTTTGACTGAGATTTTTAGGATACTTGTACATTACTTTTCAAATTAACAAAAACCTTTCGGTTTCCAGGCACGCACTGTAGTAGCAGACTACGATGCTCACCGACATTGTGTAGATTGTCTTCTAAATAACGTACCTCAAATTAAAAATACGGATTTTCGCGCCATATTTTCCCTTAAATTTCACTGTCAGCCGCTAGGAGTGCTACTATCGTCCTCTGCTTCCACGCTGCCCTCCAATACTAAATTGGTGATCCCTTGATGCCTCAGAACATGTCCTACCAGCCGATCCCTTCTTCTACTCAAGTTGTGCCACAAATTTCTCTTTTCCCCAATTCTATTCAATACCTCCTCATTAGTTATGTGATCTACCCATCTAATCTTCAGCATTCTTCTGTAGCACCACATTTCGAAAGCTTCTATTCTCTTCTTGTCCAAACTATTTATCGTCCACGTTTCACTTCCATACATGGCTACACTCCATACAAATACTTTCAGAAACGACTTGCTGACACTTAAATCTATACTCGATGTTAACAAATTTCTCTTCTTCAGAAACGTTTTCCTTGCCATTGCCAGTCTACATTTTATATCCTCTCTACTTTGACTATCATCAGTTATTTTGCTCCCCAAAAAGCAAAACACGTTTACATCTTTAAGTGTCTCATTTCCTAATCTAACTCCCTCAGCAGCACCCGAGTTAACTCGACTACATTCCATTATCCTCCTTTTGCTTTTGTTGATGTTCATCTTATATCCTCCTTTCAAGACACTGCCCATTCTGTTCAAATGCTCTTCCAAGTCCTTTGCTGTCTCTGACAGAATTACAATGTCGTCGGCGAACCTTAAAGTTTTTATTTCTTCTCCATGGATTTTAATTCCTACTACGAATTTTTCTTTTGTTTCCTTTACTGCTTGCTCAGTATACAGATTGAATAGCATCGGGGTAGTGCACTTCTTATATTGTGGTGTCCTTTGCTGTCGGCTAACTCCGAAAATAGCCAAAACGTACACGGCGGAAATACTGGGAGAAGAAATAGTTATGCGCCAGAACTCCCGAAATTTAATGGATTGTCCTGTAGTATACCCGTAGCATCATCACATGCAAAACATACTTTATTTTAAATATGCACCTCTGATGGTTATAAACCAGGAACATAGCGGCCGTGTCCCCGTGCCGGCAGAGTGTCGGTTGCTTGGCATAAGCGAGGCATTTCGCGGGAGGAAAGCAGGAAAGGAATTAGATAAATATGACGACCGTGTACCTTTCTCTGGTGCAATGAAGGCCGTTGAGGTGTGTTAGCTGCTGTGATTCACGACATCTGTTGTTGTGACACAAGGAAAGTCAGCAGCGGGCTAACGCTCACATCTAGAGACGACCGATGGAGCCTTTAGTAGCTGTGTTTGCAAATGAGGAATTATTTTTCAGGTCCACTAATAAAAATATTACTGCGATACCAAAAATTAATATTGAGTTAAGTTTTATAATAATTGATCACTTGAATGTGAGAATTCATCAATGGTTCTGAACACAAAAAGGGATGAGTAGGAAAAATTTCACTATTAATTAAAGGCACATCTGCTACTCAAATTTTTTTAATATGTGAACTTCTTTCATTTTGCACCAACCACAGGAACATTTCGTGTTTTGAAGCAAATTTACATACTAAAAATTCAAGAATATGTTCATTAACTTCTATTTTGAACAATAATAAATTACACAAACAGGCAGGAAGATGTGTCCAACTGCGTTGTAGACAATACAGTCAAAATTAATGATTTTAGTTTAACGGTAATGCACTGTTTGTACGAGAAATTTCCGTTTATACTCTTTCAAAATTGTAATTAGGCAGTCCTTAATACAAGCAAAATTGTAATGAAAATTGTTATTTTAATTATAATTTTTTTCAGAAAAAAGCTTCTTAATCATCTTCAATGCATTTGCCATCCAGGTTCCTATTCTAAGCAGTCACACTCTTCATTCTCAACTTGCTTTTCGACATTCCTTACCAAACCATCACTCTCAAGAAGTTGAGCATAAAATTGCAGTCTGCCATCTGCACTCCAGTTCTCACTAAAATGCTACTTCAAATTTGGAAATTTGTGGTAACGTCTTATGTGACCAAACTGTTGAGGTCATCGGTCCCTTATCTTACGCACTACTTAATCTAACTTAAACTAACTTACGCGAAGGACATCATACGCACACCCATGCCCGTGGGAGGACTCGAACCTCCGACGGGGGAAGCTGGGAGCAGTGCTGACCGTGACAAGCCGCCTAAGACCGCGTGGCTACCCCGCGCGGTGTTCTGTTCCAGAAAGTTCACTAAGTCCTTCTTTTTTCTGATTTTATGCTACATTTAAAGGATTTATTTGCCCTTGCTTTATCTCATTTTCAGCCCATTTCAAAATCATAAGCTGTTAAGCATCGTTACGCTAGAGCGCATTACATCCATTGAAGCCATAAACCATTTTCATTTGATAATATTACACATTCACGGGTTCACCGCGCACAAGTGCTCTTACAACTGCAGCAAGAATGTTTCTGAAATCAGCATGTACCTTTCTGACCGCCGAAACATAACTAAAATGCAACTTAGTTCCATTTTGTCGGTCTTAAAGACAAATGCCACTTCTCGAAACATCTTGGCTGCAGTCAAAAAAGCAGTTATAAGCAGTATTCGATGGAAACAGTGTTGTCAACTTACGAAATGCTTTCTGTCTTGGGGTCTCAGATTTTATTGGAATTTAGGTACTACTTGCATTAGCTGTCGAGAAAAAATGAACATATCGTGATTTGAACCATGTAACCAACTGGATATATTTTGTTGTGAGACAAAGGCAGAGCTTTGCAATTGATTTCAACAGTCAAAAATTTCTGTTCGAATGAAAAAGCACGATGCAGCCACTTCAAATTAATTTACTATTGCACGTGGCCTTACCGCGCTTTGAAACGTCCTTTCTCAATGCATTTGCAAAGTTGAATGCTCCAACGAGTCGTTGCGTCCTTTAAGTAAGTATCGCTTAACATAATGAATGAAAGAAGAACTCCACGCTGCATACTAAATACATGGCTCAAGAAAATGAGATGGCCGCCAGCGATGTTTTATCACGTGACCAAGGAGTTGCATAAGTAATTTTAATTCCTTCACAGGTGAAAAGGATATAAGGAACAGTATAGAGATAGTACGATAATGTGTCGGAAGGAAAATTAATTAAATTCCGTAACATAGTGTGAGCAACACCCACAACAGATGGCGGCAAACCATAGACACAAAATTAAAAATCAAAGCCTAAACCAAGTTGCTAAATGAGGCTTTTGAGGCACGTGGGTGGTTGTAAACACCTCACGCAACGGGACAAATTAATAGTACAAGAATGGGAAACTGAAAGTATTAATTAAAAGTTTGAAGAAAATAAAATTAAAAGACGCGACTCTGTCGTAAAAAAAGAAATCGACAGAATTAATAATGAACATTTGTCAGAGCGAAAAATATGGATAGGTACTCCAAGGAAGGAGTTAAAGGTTCAGTACGGCAAAAATCTTTGTAGAGACACAGTTTGGCAGAAATCGGCGAAGAATGACCTCTTGTCGGGTTGAAACTCGCGGTCTGCATATTTTTCACACAAGCTCAGCAATGGCGTTTCGTGGTGGACATTAAACCATTCTAAAAAGTGATCTGCTTTTTGGATTTGATTTCTGATGAATGAAAAGGTAACGTGAGTTCATTTAAGCTTGTCTGAGCCGTAAATCATTCGCAGAAGTTTGTGAAACTATAGCTTCATTTTCGAGAGTGCTGTTATGTTGTTGTGGCCTCGAATACGAGGACTGGACAGCTCTCCACACTAGTCTGCCCTGTGAAAGCCTCTTCATTTCTGCGCAGCTACTGCAACCTACATCCATCTGAGCCTGCTTACTGCATTCATCTCTTTGTCACCCTTTACAATTTTTACCCTCCACGCTTGGTCCCATTAACAAATTCACGACTCCTTGTTGACTGAGGATGTGTCCTAACAACCGATTCCACCTTTTAACCAAGTTGTGCAGTATGTTTCTTTATTCCCCCAATTCGATTCAGTACCTCCTCACTAAATATTTCACGTTTGAATCTAATTTTCAACATTCTTCGGTAGCACCACACTACAGAAGCTTCCATCTTCTTCTTGCCTGAACTGATTTTTTCGTCCACGTTGTACTTCCGTATGGGGCTATATTGCATACAAATACAGAGCTGATTAAAATATGGGAACACCGCGAAAAATGAATGCTTGAACATCAATGTAGATGCTAGCCAATCTTACAGGTTCCCGCTGACGTATTTGACCACGAACGATACCTTTGCGGTCTCCTCAATATGTTGCAAGCGTCACTCGTGCTCAGAACAGTGTTCTGTGTAGTTGTGAGTGCATTATGTCGGAGCTAAGTCAATTCCAACCTGGGCAAAACGTTGGTGCCCGGATGGTGGGTGCTTCTGAAACCAAGGGAGCCGAAGTGTTTGTTGTTTTAAGAGGCACCTTGTCGAAGACTTATACCACTCATAGGGAAAGCGGAAAAACATCATCCACTAAGTCCTAAGGCGGACGGAAGTGTGTGTCGAGTGATCATCATGGACGGTAATTGAAGGGGATTGTGACAAAAATAAGAAGACAGCTGCAAAAGCCACTATAGAACTAAATGTCACTCTCGCGAACACTGTCAGCAGTAAAACAACAGGAAGGGAACTCGAAATTTAGAAACTGCAGGTTAGTTAGAATTCCAAAGTTACGCATCAGTGCTGGAAATTCCAGAAACAGAAAAAACGTCGTTCCGAAGCCATAAAACATGGACTATGGAACAATGAGACAAAGTAATTTGGTCGAATGAGTCTTGTCTCACACTGTATCCAACTTCTGGCCGAGTTTACTTCACAAGAGTGAAATATAGTGGGGGTTCGGTAATGGTTTCGACAGCCTTATCGTGGTATTCCATGGGCCCCATGATTAGTCTGCAATATCATGCTACTGCCGAGGATTATGTGATCATTTTGGTTGATTAGGTCCATCGCATGCTACAGTGTGTTTTCCAGAATGGTGATGCCTTGTTACAAGACGACAGAGCCCCTGTCCACACACCTCGCGTCGTCGGGGTTGAATTTGTAAGTACGAGGATCAGTCGTCGCATCTGCCCTGGCCATCCCAGTCACACATCTCAGTATTATTGGACCGTTGTGGTCTGCTTTGCAGAGAAGACTACGTGAACTGTATCCGCCCCATCATCATTACGTAAACTTGCCACTATTTTGCAGGGCTCCCTCGAAAATCGTACAGAATTTGTATTTATCCACGAGACGATTGAAAGCAGTTTTGGGTATCAATGGTTTTCCTACACCACATTAGGCACGGTAAATGTGTTGTGTTTTTTGGTGGTTGCATATTTAAGACGTGTTTTTTGCTTCCTATTGCAGTGTGCATATTATGTCCTCTCGGCAGTTGTCAGCTGCTGAAATAGCAAAACTCATCGACTATTTTTAGTGTCTCATATCCTAATCTACACTCATGCTCATAAATTAAGGATGATGCTGATACATGGTGGAACAACGCTCTGGTGGGTGGGTTGCGGGTTTAAATCACCTCGGGGTATGACCATACGGTCCATTTGACCTGCGGTCGTCGCACGGTGGCGCTGGCAGCAGTCCACATACGCAGAGGTGTGTAGGTGCATGTCAGAGTGTGGTGCAGCGAGTAAGTTTGCAGACGCTTTCAGACGTGCTAATGGTGACTGTGTGTTAAAAACGGCTCAAAGAACACATATTGATGACGTTATGAGGGGTAGAATACTGGGGCCACTAGAGGCTGGTCAAACACAGCAGGTTGTAACACGGGCCCTCCGTCTGCCACAAAGTGTGATCTCAAGATTATGGCAACGATTTCAGCAGGCAGGAAACGTGTCCAGGCACTACAGTACGGGACGTCCACAGTGTACAACACCACAAGAAGACCGATATCTCACCATCAGTGCCCGCAGACGGCCACGGAGTACTTAAGGTAGCCTTCCTCGAAACCTCAACGCAGCCACTGGAACAGTTGTCTCTAGACACACAGTCTACAGACGACTGAACAGACATGGTTCCCAGAGACCTGCAATGTGCATTCCATTGACTCCTGGTCACAGGAGAGGCCGTAAAGCCTGGTGTCAAGAACACAGTACATGGTCATTGGAACAGTGGTCCCAGGTTATGTTCACAGGCGAGTCCAGTTATAGTCTGAACAGTGATTCTCGCCGGGTTTTGATCTGGCGTGAATCAGGAACCAGATACCAACCCCTTAATGTCCTTGAAAGGGACCTGTATGGAGGTCGTGGTTTGATGGTGTGGTCTGATATTATGACTGGTGCACGTGCACCCCTGCATGTCTTTGACAGAGGAACTGTAACAAGTCAGGTGTATTGGGACGCCTTTTCATGGGTGCAGTGGGCCCCACCTTCCTCCTGATGGATGATAACGCACGCCCCCACCGAGCTGCCATCGTAGAGGAGTACCTTGAAACAGAAGATGTCAGGCGAATGGAGTGGCCTGCCTGTTCTGCAGACCTAAACCGCATCGAGCACGTCTGGGATACTCTCGGTCGACGTATCGCTGCACGTCTTCAAATCCCTAGGACACTTCAGGAGCTCCGACAGGCACTGGTGCAAGAATGGGAGGCTATACCCCAGCAGCTGCTCGACCACCTGATCCAGAGTATGCTAACCCGTTGTGCGGCCTGTGTGCGTGTGCATGGGATCATATCCCACATTGATGTAGGAGTACATGCGCAGGAAACAGTGGCGTATTGTAGCACATGTGTTTCGCGACGGTTTTCTCAACTTATCACCAATACCGTGGACTTACAGATCTGTGTAATGTGTGTTCCCTATGTGCCTGTGCTGCTAGCGCCAATTTTGTGCAGTGCCACTTCATGTGGCACCATATTCTACAGTCATCCTTAATTTGTGAGCATGAGTGTAATTGCCTAAGCGTCGCCTGATTTAATTCTGCTACTCTCGGAAAGTACTGGATAAGAAAGAGTGAAGGCATTGTGAGCTACGAGATGAGAGGTCAAAAGAGCTTGTTAAGGCAGTTGGCAGCTACAGCAAGGCCTTTATTGATGCTCGTGACAGAGATCAATGAGTGCAGTTGATCTTGTAAGTTCTGATTTAGCTGGTGGCTGCGACAAGAGGCGATCCTGCAGTACGTCGCAACATTATGAAAGTCCTGATGGCTTAAGGAGTCGTCTGTGGAAAGAGGACCGCCTTGTGTTATTTTTTACTTTTTTTACAAAAACGAAGACATAATAATTTTGTTCGCCACAAATAGTTTTAATTTTCTCAAAATAATCATCTTTAAAATTAATATCCTTTTACATCCTCTTCTACACTCGGTAAGAGTAGGGTGATTTGTGTACCGATGTGACTTCCCCTTGCCAGCCGAAGTGGCCGTGCGATTCTAGGCGCTGCAGTCTGGAACCACGAGACCGCTACGGTCGCAGGTTCGACTCCTGCCTCGGGCATGGATGTGTGTGTGATGTCCTTACGTTAGTTAGGTTTAACTAGTTCTAAGTTCTAGGGGACTAATGACCTCAGAAGTTGAGTCCCATAGTGCTCAGAGCCATTTGACTTCCCCTTATCTGTTCCATTCGCGAATGATTCGCGGGAGGAACGATTGCTGGTAACCCACCGAGTGTGCTCGAATCTCTCCAGTTTTACTTTTGTGACATTTCCACGAGGTATAGCTAGGAGTAGCAATATACTGGTTAACTATTCTACGAACGCAAGCTCTCACAACTTCGGAACCTTGATGCAGAACGCTTCTCGTGCAGCGTTTTCCCCTGAATATGGCTGATCATCACTATGACGCTGTAGCGCTTAGTACATGGAACTGTGACGAAACGCGCTGCTCTTCTTTCGATCTTCTCTATTTCCTCTATCACTCCTTTCTGGTACCGATCCCAAATTGACGAGCAATATTCAAGTATTGGTAGAATGAGTGTTTTGTAAGCTACTTCCTTTGTGGTTGGACTCGTTTCCTGGGGATTCTACCAATAGATCTCAGTCTGGCATCTGCCTTACCTGTGATTAGTTTCGTGTGGTCTCTTCACTTGAAATCGTGCCGTATGCATACTCCTAGGTATTTTACAAATGTGACTGCTTCCAGTCATTGTCCCGCAATCCTGTAATCATAAAATAATGGGTCTTTCTGTCTCTTTATGAGAAGTAAGTTACAATTGTTTATGCTGAAGATCAACTGCCAATCCTTGCACCGCCGGCCGCGGTGGTCGAGCTGTTCTAGGCGCTTCTGTCCGGAATCACGCGGCTAGTACGGTCGCAGGTTCGAATCCTGCCTCGGGAATGGATGTGTGTAATGTCCTTAGGTTAGTTAGGTTTAACTAGTTCTAAGTTCTAGGGGACCGATGACCTCAGATGTTAAGTCCCATAGTGCTCAGAGCCATTTGAACCAGTCCTTGACCAAACGCCGATCCTTTGCAGGTCTTCCTGCTTTTCTCTGCAATTTTCTAGCTTTGCGATTTCTCTGCATACGACAGCATCACCCGCGATAAGCCTCATGGGACTTCCGACATTAGTCACTAGGTCATTTATACACTGGTGTGTAAAACTTAGGAACGAAAGTAACGTCCATGTGATGTGTCACTGCCAAGTAACATAGCTCATGAAAGTTGTTTCATACCTAGAAAGAACTCTACATTATAGTACAGGAGTAACTGAAATAAATACGCGATAAGGCAAACAGAAATGACAGTTTCATACAAAGACAACAATTGCACTTCAATTACCGTGATTCATAATGGTCCCCTGGACATTACAAAAGAGGGGGTACGATTCTTAATAGAGTGTGTGACCACCGCGGAAGGCAGTGCATGACCTGCAACGTGCTTCCATGCTGGCCACAAATGTGGGTGAGTAGTTCTTATTTTAGGGCTTCCATCGCTTCACCAACGTAGTTCACAACTGCTGGTTTGTCATTGGCATGTGGAGACGCTGTAATACTTCTCCGAAAGCATCCCATAGGTGCTCGATAGGATTTAAGAGGGAGGAACGGTCGGGCTAGTCTGCTCGCCAAACATCTTCTCGGTCCACCTGCCCCTGTTCAGTGCGGTCGCGCACTTACACCCCCAAACAGGACGTCAGGGACGAATGCAGCCCTGAAAGGAGAAGAAGCGCAGTGTCACAACAGCGCTGACCAGTGAGTGTATCGCGTCCAAAGGTTTGAAGGTCAGTACTCCCACACTACATTATGCATCCTCACAGCATAATACCTGGACCGACAAAATGATAAGTTCGACGATGTTCCTGGGTGCGTTAAATACCATCATATGGCGAGAGGCGAGAATATGTACTACATTGTACTATAGTGTTGCAGTTCTTTCTGTGTATAGTCCAAGTTCGTCGACCGATATTACTTCTCAGAGACACATCATACGTAAGTAACCTTTGAGCCGCGGCGCGGCTGGCGCCAGTGTTCTCGCACTTAGAATGGCATCGCTGCCATCGACTATAGGGTCACCATCTTCGCCTTCCGCGATTCAGGCCGGTGGTCGGGTGGTTAACGGGGAGAGAGAAGAGACAGCGGAGTGGATAGTCGAGGGTCGGAGGTGGCTCGTTGACGTTTACCGTGAGGCCTGTGGTACGACGCCTGTACGCTAAGGGCAAGGTCAGCGAGAGATCCCGACAGTGACTTGATGGGACCTCGGGTTTGGTATCGCGGTGGTGGACTGTTGTGTTTTGGGGCTTTTCTGCTGCAAGGGCATATATAGGTTCTTGTTACTGGCCATTGAAATTGAGATGTGTCTATGGTGTGACGGAGGAAATGTGTCATGCTCGCCGCTTTTGCATGTGAAAACGCTTCGTCTGCCTTGTGTCTGCGCAGGAAATTTTATGAAGTAAATAGCTGATACCACGGCGACGTCCTGCTCTCACACGTTGTTGAATATATTTCGGAATTACTGAATGGTGAAGATATATAAAAAAAAATGGTTCAAATGGCTCTGAGCACTACGGGACTCAACTGCTGAGGTCATTAGTCCCCTAGAACTTAGAACTAGTTAAACCTAACTAACCTAAGGACATCACAAACATCCATGCCCGAGGCAGGATTCGAAACTGCGACCGTAGCGGTCTTGCGGTTCCAGACTGCAGCGCCTTTAACCGCACGGCCACTTCGGCTGGCCAGTGAAGATATCCCACGTATAAAGCAAATGAAGCCATTTGCGCCATACTAAGGCACTGTTTTATTCTGCTTAAATCTGTGTCACTTTCACGTGCATTTATACGCTCTTCTTTAGTTGTGTGTAAACAGAGAGCTATGTAGAAAGGGATGTAAAGTTGAAACCATTCCAATAAGTGAATACACTCAAACTCTGTATTACTAAAGGTGCCTTTCGATACCAGCACCTACCTTCGGTAATAAGTGTTATTCTGAGGTTGTCACGGTACTGCAAGCAATTATTATACACAAAATTGTTTATTCTGATTATACTAAATTGGAGATGTAAGGCCGGTTGTGTGCCGCTGTAAATTACTATTGTCTCCTCTGTGTGGTAGCCTAGCATTGTCAGTGGCTTCAATCATTATTCCTGTCATATTTCGAGTTTTGTTTTCGCGGGTTTGCTTAAGCTGACACTGTTAAGTTGTAATACCTGTAAACAGACAAGTCAAACTGAGTATTGTATTACCTCAAGAGGATATTCTAATGCGTGGTACCTTAATTTGTTATAGGTTAGAATTATTTTACGTGTTATTAATATTCTGCTGTTTTCTTTGTCTAAAGAGGAGCTAGTTCTATGAAGTAGTCGTTTATATTTTATTAGTGTGTAACGCATTGTGCTTTTCATGTTAATTGTTTTTAAGAAGTATATTGCAAGTAGCTGAAACTGGCGTGTTCGCGGGGGTCGTGTCCTGACGTGGTTGATAGGCGCCCCTTTTATTACGGCACATCCGACTATCCTCCTTCAGTACACTTGTCTCGCTTATATCGTTACTACGATTGTCGAGTGGAATTAGGGCTTACTGTAATCACCTTATATGTCGAAGTTAAGTATCTCCCTCGCCAGGGCGCGAACCTTCGTGGATATAGTCGTATTCTCATCTGTAAAGATTGATAGTGTAATTCATTTGTTCTCGTCACATGCATGATTATTTATCTTGTTATATTTAATGTCAGTAAAATGTAAGTGTTAGCGAGGTCCGAATTGGGACGTTGTATTCTCCTCTTGTGAAAACAAATTCTTAAGTGATTTTATTCCTTTTTTAAGTAGCCTTTAGATGCGTGCATTTTGCCTCCATGTTTGATGTTTTTATGGCTTCCACGTTAATTAAAAATACAATAAAGGTAAATTTGGTAACGGAGGGTTTCGTGTATTTATTAGTTGCTAAGTGGATCCTAAGTTAAGTGCAGGAGCCCTACCAACCTTCTTCCTTAAGTTTTGCACACCAGTATATACACTGTAAAAAGTAATTTTTACTTCTGAAGATTTCTTCCCTTTGGGAATCACACGCTGTGTTCTTTTTGCTAGAAAATCTTTGATCCAGTCACACAGCTGGGCTGCTGTTTCATACGCTCGTTAGATGACAGTGCTGTAGTAGCAACTTCTGGCACCGAATGTAACAGCAGCACCAAATGTAGCGGGAAAAGGTAGAAGGCATCATATTAAAACTTGTCTGAGCTTTCCAAGTGATTTATTGTTTCCAACTACAGTGCCGTGTTCCCTTCAGTATCCATCACAGGTCCCACAATGCTGAGGATGCCACCTCAGCGGCCCCATCCAACGCTCCGCTAATGTGTCGGCCTTGTACAGCTGCAGTGATATGACAATGTCAGGGCTGTGCTGGCAGCCAACTCGGCAGCTTATGCTGCGCTTCCTCAGTGCCGCCCACTGACAATTGCACGGTGGCCCGCCGCGCTGTGTGTCCTTGCCGGCGTGGCTCGGGTGGCGGCGACAACAAGCGCCCACCATCCGGCAGCTGAATCTGTGGCACTTGACCCGGATGTCTCCACTGGATGTTGGGAGCCAAGAAGACTGCCCACAGTAGCAAGCTGTGGAGTGGCCTGTGGAGTGGCCCGCCGCTTGCTGGCTACGGATCCAGTGTCGGCCTCAGAGGGTTGAACCAGGGACCCACCATGGACTGGAATGCTGGCGCCCCATCTGCTGCTTTGTGTAGCCGGTGGTGTGACACGCCCTGCCATCCAGGAGAGCTGCCACTCTTGGATTCTTTGTTAGTGAACCGGCACCTATTTATTTGCGGCTGTGCGCCTCTGTTTTGCTAAATGCGCCGCTCCGCGTCACATACTCATAACACTTAGGTTGGCTAGTGGACCCCTTCTTCCTGTGACTTGTGCCATGTTAACTGCTGCGTGCACTTTTTCCGGTGGTTCTACACCCCCTGTGACCTCTATTTTACTTCGCAACTGCTGATGAGCGTAATTCACCATAAACAGGCCCACGCCTGGCTGTAACTTGCATGGTCAGAAATATTACACCAAAACTGACTTTACTGTCCCAAATGGAAGTGCTGCTACAGTGTGGAGATGTATTGAATGCTTTCCAGAACTCAAGGAACACTGCATCTACCTGGGCACAGGCATCTATTGTGAGCTGGTCGATTTTGCTTAGGTTCAAACTATTTCTAGAAAGAATTTTACACTCAGATGCTGGTAAATCAGACTACAGCTTTGAAATGATTCAGCAGCTTTTTGGGTTGGAAAAACCTCTCCACGTATTTTTTATTTGGCGTAGATGAACAAAAGTAAGTTAGGCAATAACTCAGGAGAATAAGGGCAATGAGACTCAATCTATGTTTTTCTCCATCCAGTAAGCAATTGTTTGAAGAGTTGGTGTGACAGCTGGCATTGTATTGAAGAATGATACGGCTGTGGTGTCAGCACAGTGTATTGATAACCGAAGGGGCCCAGATTCGTTTCCCGCAAATTGGAGATTTTCTCCACTCATGGACTGGATGTTGTTCAGATAGTTCAAATGGCTCTGAGCACTATTGGACTTAACTTCTTAGGTCATCAGTCCCCTAGAACTTAGAACTACTTAAACCTAACTAACACACACATCCATGCCCAAGGCAGGATTCGAACCTGCGGCCGTAGCAGCAGCGCGGTTCCAGACTGAAGCGCCTAGAACCACTCGGCCACAACGGCCGGCCTAGATGTTGTGTTGTTCTTATAATCATATAGTCATAACTGACACGAAAGTCGCCTGCATGGCGTCACATGTCACGTCTATGGCTATGTAACTTCTTACGAGGTTACGGCTTGACCCTAATAAATATTCTGACTTGTCAAATCACACTGTCGTACCATCTCCCCACTGTTGAGATGGTTGTATGGGCGCGTACTCATAGCCAATAATTTTTCAAAAAAAATGATATGATGTTATCAGCTGTTTCATCTGACTTCATCGATGACTTGTGGCAAACAAATTGTTGTATACATTTCAGCATTACCATCAGGACAAGTTTCAAGGCAAAGCGACACAAGCAGCCGCTTGGACTGCCAAGCAAGAGGGACGCCAGAGGTGCCCATGTGCTAAATTTGTGTACAGGATGAAACCCAATTAGTAGCAAAAACTGACACGGATAAAAGTACACGAAAATAAAAACTAAAACGTTCCGTGGGTCCACAAACGAGCCGTTTACGACATAATAGCGTATGTGTGGTTTCGAGCCACCACTGACTTCGGTGTGAAACTTTGTACTGGTTATGTTGTGCAGTCAGCTTAATGTAACCACAGCCTATATTCGACATCAACGTGCAATAATCACTCAGAGACAGCAGGTGGCAGCACTAGGGTATATAAAGTGCGTCGGAAAGATGCAGAAAACAGTGCAGTCGTAGTCGCAACGCGAAACCACATCGATTTATTTGTCCATCAAAAGGGCATGATATTGGCTTTCGGGCCCGAATCAGCTAGGTTTGTAAACCGTTCGCGTGCCGCTGTGGTTAAGGAACACATCAAAAAAGGTATTGCATTACCTCGGATCCGGGAGTTCCGGAACCTGTACAAGAAACTGGAACAAAGATCAACATAAACATCATTTCCGCCCATCTTATTGCTCGTGAAAACCACACATTGCATGTTATACCACCATACAGCGAGACCTTCAGAGGTGGTGCTCCAGATTGCTGTACACACCATAACCTCTAATACCCAGTAGCACGTCCTCTTGCATTGATGCATGCCTGTATTCGTCGTGGCATACTATCCACAACTTTACGAAGGCACTCTTGGTCCTGATTGTCCCACTCCTCAACGGCGATTCGGCGTAGATCCGTCAGAGTGGTTGATGATTCACGTCGTCCATAAACTGTCCTTTTCAATGAATCCCAGGCATGTTCGATAGGGTTCATGTCTGGAGAAATGCTGGCCACTCTACTAGAGCGATTCGTTATCCTGAAGGAAGTCATTCACAAGATGTGCACGATGGAGGCGCAAATTGTCGAATGCCTCGCCAATATGCTGCCGATATGGTTGCACTTTCGGTCAGAGAATGGCATTCACGTATCGTGCAGTCGTTACGGCGCCTTCCACGACCACCAGCGTCCTACGTCGGCCCCACATAATGCCACCCCGAAACAGCAGGGAACCTCCACCTTGCTGCACTCGCTGGACAGTGTGTCTAAACCGTTCAGCCTGACAGGGTCCAAACACGTCTCCGACGATTGTCTGGTTGAAGGCATATGCGACACTCATTGGTGAAGAGAACGTGATGTCAATCCTGAGCGGTCCATTCGGCATGTTGTTGGGCCCATCTGTACCACGTTGCATGGTATCGTGGTTGCAAAGATGGACCTCGCCATGGACGTCGGGAGTGAAGTTGTGCATCATGCAGCCAACTGCGCACAATTTGAGTCGTAACACGACGTCCTGTGGCTGCAAGAAAAGCATTATTCAACATGGTGGCGTCTATGTCACGGTTCCTCCGAGCCATAATCCGTAGATAGCGGTCATCCACTGCAGTAGTATCCCTTGGGCGGTCTGAGCGAGGCATGTCATCGACAGTTCCTGTCTCTCTGCATCTCCTCCACGTCCGAACAACATCGCTTTGGTTCACTCCGAGACGCCGGGAAACTTCCCTTGTTGAGAGCCCTTCCTGGCACACAGTAACAATGCGGACGCGATCGAACCGCGGTATTGACCGTCTAGGCATGGTTGAACTACAGACAACATGAGCCGTGTACCTCCTTCCTGGTGAAATGATTGGAACTGATCGACTCATGCATGGTTGTTTACATCTTTGGGCGGGTTTAGTGACATCTCTAGGGAGTCAAAGGGACTTTGTCTGTGATACAATTTCCGCAGTCAACGTCTGTCTTCAGGAGTTCTGGGAACAGGGGTGACGCAAAACTTTTTTTGATGTGTGTATATCGTGAACGGCAAAATCCCACTATCAAAAACTGGTGCCGAGGCAACTGCGGTGCACCACGGCCCATGAATGACATGGTTGAACGTCGGCTGCGCAGTGTGTACCGTTGAACAGACTGCAACTGTTGAACAACTGCCCGACCTCATAAATCAAGGGGCTACCAGAAGTGTCTCCTCGACGAGCGTTCAGCGAATGTTGCTGCGTATGGGCCTCCACAGCAGGCATCTGGTTTATGCGCTCATGCTGATTACTGTTTACCGACGACAAAGGCTGGAATTTGCGTACCAATATCCCAAATGGACGTTTTGTGCTTCTCTGGACAGATGACCGTTGGCGTATAGGACCTGAAACGTCTGAAAGCAAACACCCTGCAACAATCTTAAGGTTTTGTGGTCTGGGGAATGTTTACGAACATTCCGTGGATGATCTCGGCATTTTGGTAGGCAAAATAGGTCGACGCAGGTATGCAACGAGCCTTGGGGATCATGCACTTTATTTGTCCTAGGCATGATGGCATCTACCAGTAGGAAAATGCAACGTCTCGTTTGACTTTATCCTACTCTATTGGCCATGAAACTGCTTGGATTTAATCCCTAGCGTGCCTAATTGAAGTTTTGTCGTGTACTGGGGTAACCCCTTCTGTATTTGGCCGCTTGTGTACTAAAGGTGTGAGAGGGGTTGCAGATCCGTCGGGCGAGTTGCCCACACACCGCAGTATCCGTAGCACTAATTTTAAAAGAATTTCCGCGATCATTTTAAAAATCTTACTGAAACCCAGAAGGAAAGGTAAGTAATGTGTGTGAAGTCGGAAGGGGGGCGGGCGTGTGGGGGGGGGGGGGGGGGGGGGGAGGGGGGGTTGCAGCGCCGGACGGTAAGTCGTACGTCGGTTGTGGTACAATGTATTCAAACCGGTGCTGATTACCGTTATAGTCAATATTGGAGTATGGGAAGCTTAATAGTTCGTTGCACATCTCTTAGTGAGCTTTTATTTACTTAATTTATCTTCAAAGCGATCGTTACGTGGAACTAAGCAATTTCTCGCGAGATATACAGCATCTTCCTTCAGGTGTCTGCCAATTAAGATTTCAAGTTTTTTCATAGCCTCGCCAGTGGTATTTCGCACTGTCCTGTTTGTTCTACCTAAAATTGGTCCCCTAAACTTAAATAGCATCAAATTATGTGCTTTATGAGCGTTTTGTATAGAATCTCAGTGGTAGACAAACTGCAGTTTGACACTGTCCTACCAAATATTCGAAGCTTATCACTTGCTTTCCCAATCACTGAGCCTATTTGGTCGTTCCATACCACACCTGTATACACTGCTGCTTCTAAATCCCTGACAAAGAAGTTAAGCATCGAGAAGACACCGTCGAATGTCAATGTGACTTCCACACGTACTTACCATGACGGGTGTGTCAGTGATTAGTGTCGCAATTTTCAGTAACAGGTAGAACTGCCACCGAAGTGCATTAGCGTTGTTCCTGTTTGGTGTTGTTACCAAGCCTGGCAGGGTATACAGACTGTTCAAAAAGGTGTCGAATATTTTGAGAGGTGGTAGTGCATTTCCGGACCCATGTTTATTGGACTTGTCTCAAGAAGTACGCATTTCCAGACCCATGTTTAATGGACTTATTATTATTATTTGTTTCGATGAGACGATACAGGATTTGGGCTGGACATTTTTAAAAGAAAGGCGTTTTTCGTTGCGACGGAATCTTCTCACGAAATTCCAGTCACCAACTTTCTCCTCCGAATGCGAAAATATTTTTTTTGACACCGATCTACATAGGGAGAAACGATCACAATGATAAAATAAGAGAAATCAGAGCTCGTACGGAAAGATATAGGTGTTCGTTCTTTCCGCGCGCTATACGAGATTGGAATAATAGAGAATTGCGAAGGTGGTGAAGGTGGTTCGATTAACCCTCTGCCAGGCACTTAAATGTGATTTGCAGAGTATCCATGTAGATGTAGGTGTAGATGGTTCATCTCCTTGACCAGTATGTGAATTTTTTAAGCTCTATGGTCTATGCTATGCAATCAGCTGGCGTGAATGTACTTCTACAGCTCCATCAAGCAACAGTACAGTAAGAGAAACATATGTATAGCCAATGCATTATTTTCTGTGTAACGGGACTTGAAAGGTGGAACAATTTCGCAAACTGCTCCTAAAGGCATTTATCCAGTTAGTACAAGATCTAACTGAAAAAGTGACATGATGATCTCTCCATTGGCAAGAGATTCCGGAATAGTTTCCCATTCGGATCTCCGGAAGGGGACTGCCAAGGAGGAAGTGACCAAGAGAAAAATATAACCAATGAAAGGATAACGTTCTACGAGTTAGGGCGTGGGAAGTCATAAGTTTGAATGCGGCAGGGATGCTAGAAAATTTGAAAAGGTAAATACTAAAGCTCGGTCTAGACATTGTGGGGGTCAGTAAAGCGAAATGGAAAGAAGACAAGGATTTCTGGCCATTTGAGTATAGGGTAATATCGACATCAGTAGAAAATGGTATAACAAAAGTAGGATTCGTTGTGAATAGGAAAGTAGGGCAGAGAGTGTGCTACTGTGTACAGTCCAGTGGTAGACTTGTTCTCATCAGAATCGACAACAAACCAACACCGACAACGATCGTTCAGGTATACATGCCGACGTCAGAGGTTGAAGGTGAAAAGACAGAGGAAGTGTATGAGGATATTGAATGGGTAATTCAGTACGTAAGGGGAAATAGACTAAAAATCATGGGGAACTAGAATGCGGTTGTAGGGGAAGGAGTAGAAGACAGGTTTACGGGCGAATATGGGCTTGGTAGTAGGAATGAGAGAGGGAAAAAACTAATGGAGTTCTGTAATAAATTTCAGCTAGTAAAAGCGAATACTCTGTACAAGAATCACAAGAGTAGGAGGTAAACTTGGGAAAGGCAGGGAGATACAGGAATATTTCAGTTAGATTACATCATGTTCAGACAGAGACTCCGAAATCAGATACTGGGTTATAAGGGGTCCCAGGAGTCACCTGGCAATTTGGTAGTGATTAAGGATAGGCTGAAATTTAAGGGACCAGTCTGGAAGAAGCAATATGCAAAGAAGTAGGAAAGGGAAGTACTATGGAATGAAGAGATATTCTTGAATTTCTCTAAGGCTGTAATGCTGCGATAAGGAACGGTTCAGTAGGCAGTGCAGATGAAGAGGAATGGGCATCTCCTAAAAGGGCAATCACGGAAGTTGGAAAGAAAACATAGGTGCAAAGAAGGTAACTGCGAAGAAACCACGGGGAACAGAAGAAATATTTCAGCTGACATACAAAAACGTTCAGGGAAATTCAGGAATACAGAAATATAAGTCATTTAGGTATGAAATAAATAGGAATTGCTGGGAACGTAAGGCGAAATGGTTGCACGGAAAATGCAAATAAATCGAAAAAGGAATGATTGTCGGAAGGACTGACTCATCAAATAAAAAAGTCATAGCAATCTTCGGTGACATTAGAAGAAAGGGTGGTAACATTAAGAGTGCAACGGGAACTCCACTGTTAAATGCAAAGGAGAGAGCAGAAATCAGGAAAGAGTACACTGAAGGCCTCTATGAGGTGGAAGACTTGATAGAAGAAGAAACAGGAGTCGATTTAGAAGAGATAAGGGATCCAGTATTAGAATCAGATCTAAAAGAGCTTTGGAAGCCTTGCGAGGTGCCGGGGCTAGCAGTGTATTTAACACTCAATTCTTCTAGAATCTACATATGTTCATGATGCTCTGAGCCCCCCCTATTCCAGCTCCAACTTTTGCTGTTGCACAAGGATAAAAAAAATACGCGAACTGACTCTAATCAACCCTGCCAGTGGAGTAGAAGAGAGTTTGGCACCTGCAATAATTTAATTTGATAAATAAGTTAATTAAGCGAAGGTTTCATTAACATAGTGAGGAATGATGTGGTTGCTCTACCTATTAACAGAATGAAAGTTCTGTCCAAAATAACAATATGATTTATTAAGACTAAACACAAAATAATAAACAACAACACATGAAACATTAACAATACATCAAATTGGCTCTAATTGGATACTTAAACAAACGCTGTGAAAGTGAAGTTGTCCCTAAAACTAGATTGTGAGGATTATGACGAAGTGATATGTGCAGCCAATTCCTAGCAACTCAATTCTTAGAGAAAACACATAGCCAACCCAACATTAATTGCTGCTACCCAAGACAGAACAAAGTTAGAAAAAGGCGAACAGGCGCGCTCTGCTGAGCTCTGATTGTCACCTAGGAAAATCCCTATCTGCCGGTGCTGCGGACATACATTACCAAACCGACTTCTTGACTCCCAGGACACGATCTGCCGTACCGGAGCCGCTGGCTGGTTGCTTCGACGTCCTCGACCGAAAGGCGAGAGCCAACTACCCACCAGAGCACCCGTACAAAACCGAACACAGAACATTCCCGCCCCCACGACAGTGGCCGTGGTTAAACGTTCCAATCAGCAACTCGAAAACCGGCGGAAAATTCCACTCCATTACCGGAACGCTACCATTCCACCAATGGAGATTCTTGGCGCCAATTTCTGCGCCGATCTTGCTACGTCACAGAGCTGTGCCCTGAGCAAGCCAATCACAGTTACTATTTTGCAGAAAGCGCGGGAATTTTCCCGCCACAGCTGCCTGGGTACACAAGTCATTCCCACGCCTCGCTGGTAGCCCGCCAGAAAGTGTTTTCGCTAAGTTTCTGCGAAGTAACGGAACCTCTAGCCCAGCCGCTACTTCTGGCCCTGTGGGTGTGCCTCTTGACAATGTCGGCGTCTGGAAAGCATTCACTCGACCCCCTCACACCTGTCGGCTTATCCTTTCAAAGTCAGACCGAGCCCGCCTGTCACTGGACCACCCGGGTGACGAGAGACGCTGCGTGGGAAGTCCGCGTGTGAAGGAATAGCAACTTTCCACCGCATGCAATTAGAGAGGAGAATCGTAAGATATAAATATGAGAGGAGGTTCATGCCACCTCTCAGCCTTACGAACGAATAAGGCAGAAGGGATAGATAACGTTTCGACAAAACTTCCAAAATCATTGGGGGGAGGGGCAACAAAATGACTATTCACGTTGGTGTGTAGAATCTGTGAGTGTTGCGATATACTATCTGTCTTTCGAAAAAATATCATCGACACATTCCGAAGATTGCAAGATCTACCAAGTGCGAGAATTATCGCACAATCAGCTTGACAGTTCATGCACCAAGTAGATGACAAAAAAGTATAAAGAAGAATGGAAAAGAAAACTGACGATCAGAAAGTAAAAACGATGATCAGTTTGGCTTCACGGAAGATAAAGGCACTTGAGACGCAATTGTGACGTTGCGGTTGATGATGAAGGCAATACTAAAGAAAATCATGACACGTTAATAGGATTCATTGACCTAGAGAAAGCTTTCGATAATATCAAATAGTGTAAGATGTTCAAAATTCTCAGGAAAATAGGAGCTATAGGCAGAGACGGCTAATATATAACATTACAAGATCCAAGTGGGAATAATAAGACTGAAAGAGATTAATAAGAGTGGAAGACGAAGAACGAAGTGCTCCTCGTAAGACAGGGATGTAGTCTTTCGCCCCTACTGTTCAGTATATACATCGGAGAAGGGATGATGGAAATAAAAGTTCAGGGGTTGAATTAAAATTCAAGGTAAACGGATATCAGTCACAAGATTCGCTGATGTCATTGCTAACCGCAGTGAAAGTGAAGAAGAATTACAGCAGATGTTGAATGGAATGAACAATCTAATGGGTACAGAATATGGATTGAGAGTAAATCGAAGAAAGACGAAAGTAATGAGAAGTAGTAGAAATGAGCACAGTGAGAAATTTAACACCAGGACTGACGCACACAAAGTAGATGAAGTTGACGAATTCTACTACCTAGGCGGCAAAGTAACACATGACGGATGGAGCAAGGAGGACATCAAAAGCAGACTGGCATAGGCAAAAAGGCACTCCTGGTCAAGAGAACTCTACTAGTAATAAACATAGGCCTCAATTTCAGAAGGAAATTTCTGAGAATATAAGTTTGGAGTAGAGCATTGTACGGCAGTGAGACCATGCGAAACCAGAACAGAAGAGAACTGAAGCATTTAAGATGCAGTACTACAGACGAATGTTGAAAATTACGTGGACTGATAAGGTCAGGAATGAGGAGGCTCTGCGCAGAATCTGAGAGGAAAGGAATATATTTAGAGAAGGAACAGAATATAGGACATGGGTTTAAATATCAGGAAATAACTTATTTGGTACTAGAGGGAGCTGTAGAGCGTACAAACTGTAGAGGAACACAGAGACTGGAATACATCCAGCAAATAATTGACGACGCAGACTGCAACTGTTACTCCGAGATGAAGAGGTTGGCACAAGAGAAGAATTCGTGGTCGGCCGCATCAAACCAGTCAGAAGACTGATGAATCAAAACAAAACAAAAAAGAAGGTCCAGCGAAGGTACTCTGTAATTTGTCTCGCGCTCCACATATCGCCTAGAGCAGGCCTATGCAGGAGGCAGCTAGGCCAGCACGAGCGCCGACGTTCAATCGCCGCCGGGACAGTGAGCGCTAGTGGTAAAGTGGGATGGGCAAACACCACTGTCGAGTGCAGAGAAAGTACAAACTGTGTGCCCCTTCGGGGAACAGACAATGTGCTAATTTTTGTGTACTCTTGCGTGTATACTTATTGGACGCAGTTTTTAAATCGAAGAAGAGCAGTATTATGGACGATTTATGAGCTTCAAAGAGAGGATCAGACGCGTCAACGTCAATTTACAATACGTCCGTGCAAGATGCCTTGCTCCATTAAGATCTTACAGACCTACTGTGTCACAGTCAGCTGTGTGATAAATTTTGTAATAAAATACGTCTTGAAGACTCGTATAAAAATTTACCCGAATATAAATTTCCACGACTTCACAAGTTTGCAGCTACGATTATGACGATGTTTGGAACTACAAACTTGTGCGACCAACATTTTTCCGCACTGAAGAGAGCAAAGTTACTCACAGGAGATCACTCACAAACTGTTATTTTAAAGCTTATCTTCGAATTAGCATTGCTCAGAAAGTGGTACCAGACAGTGCTAAAGTGAAAAGCAAAAGTGGTAGAATTCATAGACATCTAGTATTTTTATGTTTGATGTGTGAATAAAATAGTCTGGAAATACAAGCTGATGTCAATTTAAACTTCAACCGAAAATGAGATTCCTCATAAGGCTGCACCACTCTTAATAATTATCGGGTTTCGTACTTCATTGGACCATCTTCTTCGCCTCACCAATTAAACGAAGTGTAAATGTAAATGTCGTGTGATTAGGGCCTCCCGTCGGGTAGACCGTTCGCCGTGTGCATGTCTTCCGATTTGACGCCACTTCAGCGACTTGCGCGTCGATGGGGATGAAATGATGTTGATTAGGACAACACAACATCCAGTCACTGATCAGAGACAACCTCCGACCCAGCCGGGAATCGAACCCGCGCCCTTAGGATTCACGTTCTATCGCACTGAGCAATTTTTTTTTCCATTTTGTTCGTTGTTGATCGTTGTGTTTGGTCGTTGCGGACGTCACATGACATCCGTTCAAGTTCGTTGTTGATCCTTTCACTCAGTTTCTTTTATTACAGAGTCCGACCAGCTCTTTGACCGAACACGCTGAGCTACCGTGCCGACCCACTCAGGTACTGGGGGCAGACATTACACGAAATATAAGTTCCTTTTCATCCTCAGACAAGGTCTACCAGTCAAAAGACTGAATAATCACCTTTGGCAGCCCAGACGTGCAGGAAGAAGATCAGCGAGGTTCTTGGAAGGTACCAACAGGGATGTGCAGCCATGCCTACTCCAGTGCTGCAACCAACTGCTCTGTATTTTTCGTCTGAAACTGGTGGCGCGAAGAGCCTGATCGAGCTGATCCCAAAGATTCTCGATTGAGATTCAATCCGGGAGCTTTGGTGGTCAGGGGAGTACGGTAGACTCATCCCGGTGCTCTTTGAACAACGCACGTACACTGCGAGCTGTCTAACGAATTGCATTGTCCTGCTGGTAGATGCCATCGCGCCCGAGGAAATCCGAAGTGCTTATAGGGGTAGACATGGTCCCAAAGGACAGATGCATAGTTGTGTTGGTACATTTTGCCTTCCAAAATTGCGAGGTCACCTGGGGAATGCCACGAAAACATTTACCAGACCACAAAGCCCCGACGATTGTTTCGGGACTTTTGCGTTCAGGCGTTTTCCGCCAGCACGCCAAGGGCCATCTGTCCAAAGGAGCTTAAAACGTCCAGCTGCGGTATTGGCTGGCAAAGTTCAGCCTTCTTCGCCGATGAACAGCATTCAACATAGATGCATGAACCAGGCGCCTGAAACAGAGGCCCATACGCAGCAACGTTCGGTGAACGTGTAACACACCCAGGGGTACAAATGGCTTGGGAGAGGGGGGGTCTTTAACTGGTTTCACGTTTCTTGACAGTGCGCCCTGTCCACACCACGTACCTGATACTCCCGCGGAGGTCGTATTGTTCTCCTCCACTGCTGCTGGCTCGCCAGAAATTATGTATCCAAATATGCAAGCGGATTTAGGGGCGCCACTCAACATTAAACACAACACTGTCCTACATCTGGTATGAACAACTATATTCTGAGACGATAATAAAATCGCAGGTTGCACTGTTTACATTCTAAGTCATAAGTGTTTATCCCAATTAACATTCTTGATGATTATCTGACCACAGTATCACTTGGACGAGCGTACACGTAACCGACGCGACTTGGGTGATTGTTGATGACGCGGAAGCCGAACAACCGCACGAAAGTTCTTACGCTCGTCAGGCATACACAGATATTTGGTATCAGTCCTCCTTGACACTAGTAATAATATAACACTGTTCATAAAGTCAAATTTTCAGTTCTCAGTTCTCACTTGTACAAGCGTGCGCGTAACCGGCGCGGCGCGACTGATTGTTTATGATGCGGAACGCGATGACCGAACGCACGTTCTCACGCTCGCTACAAGACACTGGCACTTGTTTGCACTCCTAATTTTACTTATACACATTAGTTCATTCCAGGAGGCCGAACACGACGTGGATGACTGATGTACGGTACAACACGCAAACCGGCAGATACCCTCAAAAACGTTATCGGCGGCACTGCTCACATTTAATTACTTCTTTGCGCGCTTTTCACTGAATCCACTTCCATATCTCATTACGTCACTGTAATAGCACTTGTAGCAACACTTGAACTTCCATAACAATGCCTTTTACATGTACAGTTACCGTCAGCACAACATAACAGCTCCGTGTCCCGTGCTCGATATATACTAAGATGGTATCTGTTCTTTCGGACATGTCCGAAAGAACAGATACCATCTTAGTATATATATAGTTAAGGCTATCCGGCCACTTGACCATCTTCTTCTTCTGTGCGAATGCACAAACAGTGCCCGAACTCTTACGGGAATCGGCAACGAGCCGCGAGTAATGAGTATAATGGGCGGGGGCACTACGAATGCAGTGCGGGACAACACGTTGAGAATGTAGGTTTCGCGGGAGGCGTGCCAGAGGTAAATCCCTGCAGTCGCGCAATCCTCTGTGTCCTCGATGGCTCAGATGGATAGAACGTCTGCCACGTAAGCAGGAGATCCCGGGTTCGAGTCCCGTTCGGGGCACACATTTTCATCTGCCCCCGTTGACGTATGTCAACGCCTGTAAGCAGCTAAGGGTGTTCATTTCATTGTAATACCGTGCTCGACTCTGCAAAAAACGCTGCCGCTCGCAAAGACACTCCGCAACCAAGCCAGCGATACGACAATATGCTTACAAACGGTTGGTAGCTCCTTAGTTCATCTGGGCTGCCAGCTGCTCAACAATTGCACGTCTCTTCACCGGTACGCATCTCTGCAGATGTCGTTCACCTCTGTCAGCTATGGCCCGTAGTGCACAACACCTACCTCGGCGCCGGTTTCAGATAGCGCCGTTTTGTTATGCATGCTGCACTTTAACAAATGGCAGCACGGGAACTGAGCTGTTTCGGAAATGCTTCCATCCTCGGCCTGAAAGCAAATGACCATGCCTTTTTGGATGTCAGATAAATCGTTCCGTTTTCGCTTTACGACAACGACGGCACTCTTATACGCATCCCCCGACACGTTTTATGTGTTGTTGTTGTTGTTGTTGTGGTCTTCAGTCCTGAGACTGGTTTGATGCAGCTCTCCATGCTACTCTATCCTGTGCCAGCTTCTTCATCTCCCAGTACCTACTCCAACCTACATCCTTCTGAATCTGCTTAGTGTATTCATCTCTTGGTCTCCCTCTACGATTTTTATCCTCCACGCTACCCTCCAATACTAAATTGGTGATCCCTCGATGCCTCAGAACATGTCCTACCAACCGATCCCTTCTTCTGGTCAAGTTGTACCACAAACTTCTCTTCTCCCCAATCCTATTCAATACCTCCTCATTAGTTATGTGATCTACCCATCTAATCTTCAGCATTCTTCTGTAGCACCACATTTCGAAAGCTTCTATTCTCTTCTTGTCTAAACTATTTATCGTCCATGTTTCACTTCCATACATGGCTACACTCCATACAAATACTTTCAGAAATGACTTCCTGACACTTAAATCTATACTCGATGTTAACAAATTTCTCTTCTTCAGAAACGCTTTCCTTGCCATTGCCAGTCTACATTTTATATCCTCTCTACTTCGACCATCATCAGTTATTTTGCTCCCCAAATAGCAAAACTCCTTTACTACTTTAAGTGTCTCATTTCCTAATCTAATTCCCTCAGCATCACCCGACTTAATTCGACTACATTCCATTATCCTCGTTTTGCTTTTGTTGATGTTCATCTTATATCCTCCTTTCAAGACGCTATCCATTCCATTCAACTGCTCTTCCAAGTCCTTTGCTGTATCTGACAGAATTACAGTGTCATCGGCGAACCTCAAAGTTTTTATTTCTTCTCCATGAATTTTAATACCTACTCCCAATTTTTCTTTTGTTTCCTTTACTGCTTGCTCAATATACAGATTGAATAACATCGGGGAGAGGCTACAACCCTGTCTTACTCCCTTCCCAACTACTGCTTCCCTTTCATGTCCCTCGACTCTTATAACTGCCACCTGGTTTCTGTACAAATTGTAAATAGCCTTTCGCTCCCTGTATTTTACCCCTGCCACCTTTAGAATTTGAAAGAGAGTATTCCAGTCAACATTGTCAAAAGCTTTCTCTAAGTCTACAAATGCTAGAAGCGTAGGTTTGCCTTTCCTTAATCTTTCTTCTAAGATAAGTCGTAAGGTCAGTATTGCCTCACGTGTTTCAGTATTTCTACGGAATCCAAACTGATCTTCCCCGAGGTCGGCTTCTACTAGTTTTTCCATTCGTCTGTAAAGAATTCGTGTTAGTATTTTGCAGCTGTGGCTTATTAAACTGATTGTTCGGTAATTTTCACATCTGTCAGCACCTGCCTTCTTTGGGATTGGAATTATTATATTCTTCTTGAAGTCTGAGGGTATTTCGCCTGTTTCATACATCTTGCTCACCAGATGGTAGAGTTTTGTCAGGACTGGCTCTCCCAGAGCCGTCAGTAGTTCCAATGGAATGTTGTCTACTCCCCGGGCCTTGTTTCGACTCAGGTCTTTCAGTGCTCTGTCAAACTCTTCACACAGTATCATATCTCCCATTTCATCTTCATCTACATCCTCTTCCATTTCCATAATATTGTCCTCAAGTACATCGCCCTTGTATAGACCCTCTATATACTCCTTCCACCTTTCTGCTTTCCCTTCTTTGCTTAGAACTGGGTTTCCATCTGAGCTCTTGATGTTCATGCAAGTGGTTCTCTTTTCTCCAAAGGTCTCTTTAATTTTCCTGTAGGCAGTATCTATCTTACCCCTAGTGAGATAAGCCTCTACATCCTTACATTTGTCCTCTAGCCATCCCTGCTTAGCCATTTTGCACTTCCTGTTGATCTCATTTTTGAGACGTTTGTATTCCTTTTTGCCTGTTCATTTACTGCATTTATATATTTTTTCCTTTCATCAATTAAATTCAGTATTTCTTCTGTTACCCAAGGATTTCTATTAGCCCTCGTCTTTTTACCTACTTGATCCTCTGCTGCCTTCACTACTTCATCCCTCAAAGCTACCCATTCTTCTTCTACTGTATCTCTTTCCCCCATTCCTATCAATTGTTCCCTTAAGCTCTCCATGAAACTCTGTACAACCTCTGGTTCTTTCAGTTTATCCAGGTCCCATCTCCTTAAGTTCCCACCTTTTTGCAGTTTCTTCAGTTTTAATCTACAGGTCATAACCAATAGATTGTGGTCAGAGTCCACATCTGCCCCTGGAAATGTCATACAATTTAAAACCTGGTTCCTAAATCTCTGTCTTACCATTATATAATCTATCTGATACCTTTTAGTATCTCCAGGGTTCTTCCATGTATACAACCTTCTTTCATGATTCTTAAACCAAGTGTTAGCTATGATTAAGTTATGCTCTGTGCAGAATTCTACCAGGCGACTTCCTCTTTCATTTCTTAGCCTCAATCCATATTCACCTACTAAGTTTCCTTCTCTCCCTTTTCCTACTACCGAATTCCAGTCACCCATGACTATTAAATTTTCGTCTCCCTTCACTACCTGAATAATTTCTTTTATTTCATCATACATTTCTTCAATTTCTTCGTCATCTGCAGAGCTAGTTGGCATATAAACTTGTACTACTGTAGTAGTTGTGGGCTTCGTGTCTATCTTGGCCACAATAATGCGTTCACTATGCTGTTTGTAGTAGCTTACCTGCATTCGTATTTTCCTATTCATTATTAAACCTACTCCTGCATTACCCCTATTTGATTTTGTGTTTATAACCCTGTATTCACCTGACCAGAAGTCTTGTTCCTCCTGCCACCGAACTTCACTAATTCCCACTATATCTAACTTTAACCTATCCATTTCCCTTTTTAAATTTTCTAACCTACCTGTCCGATTAAGTAATCTGACATTCCATGCTCCGATCCGTAGAACGCCAGTTTTCTTTCTCCTGATAACGACATCCTCTTGAGTAGTCCCCGCCCGGAGATCCGAATGGTGGACTATTTTACCTCCGGAATATTTTACCCAAGAGGACGCCATCATAATTTAATCATACAGTAAAGCTGCATGCCCTCGGGAAAAATTACGGCTGTAGTTTCCCCTTGCTTTCAACCGTTCGCAGTACCAGCACAGCAAGGCCGTTTTGGTTATTGTTACAAAGCCAAATCAGTCAATCATCCAGACTGTTGCCCTTGCAACTACTGAAAAGGCTGCTGCCCCTCTTCAGGAACCACACGTTTGTCTGCCCTCTCAACAGATACCCCTCCGTTGTGGTTGCACCTACGGTATGGCTATCTGTATCGCTGAGGCACGCAAGCCTCCCCACCAACGGCAAGGTCCATGGTTCATGGGGAGGAGGACGTTTTATGTACCCTCCACTATTACTGCTACCACCTGCTATCTATGAGTAGTTGCTGATGTCAAAAATAGGCGAATGTCTCCTTAATGTGACTGGACCGTGTAACAGTGCAACAATTTGCCACGGAAGTCATTAATTAGCCACCGTGAAGCGATAGATCTCCGTCGAACTAACTTTAGCGACCATAGAATAGACTCATTGTCAATAGTCTCTCGTGCCGAGTTGTCTTGTTCCAATCCCTCCTCCTATCTTCACCCCTCCCTAACATCGTTGCTCGCTTTGAGCCCACCAGCGGCTCACTGCTGAGGCGTGAGCGCAAGCCAGCTATAGTGTGCGATTTCTGGTCGCAGTCGTACGTAGGAACTCGCTTAACAGCACGGAACATCCTAGGACAGACGAAAATGAATGTATTAACACTTATAGTGCTCCTTGTCCAATTGATCAAGCATTGTTATCGTTTCCTTTTTTCATTTCGATTGAAAATGATTTAAGAACGGTATGCAGTCTTTCAGCTCTTCTGTTCAATCTGTACATCGAAGAAGCAATGACGGAAGTGAAAGAAAGGTTCAAAGGTGGACTAAAATTAGTTGTGGAAAATTTTCAGTTATGTGTATGGAAATGAGCATTTGGCGTCATTGGCCTCTTATGGTGCAGGTCCGGCCGCCTTGGTGCAGGTCTTATTACATTCGACGCCACATTGGACGACCTGCACGCCGGATGGGGATGAAATGATGATGAACACTACACAACATCCAGTCCCTGAGCGGATAAAATCCCCGACCCAGCCGGGAATCGAACCAGGGCCCATAGGACAGCAATCCGTCACGCTGACCACATTTCCGTTATAAGATTCACTGACGACATTGCTACCCTCAGTGAATGTGAAGAATCACAGGACCTGTTGAGTGGAATCAACAGTCCAACGAGCACGTAATATGAAATGGTGGTAAACCTAAGGGAGACGAAAGAAATGACCGAGCGGGGTGGCGCAGTGGTTAGACACTGGACTCGCATTCGGGAGGACGACGGTTCAATCCCGCGTCCGGCCATCCTGATTTAGGTTTTCCGTGATTTCCCTAAATCACTCCAGGCAAATGCCGGGTTGGTTCCTCTGAAAGGGCACGGCCGACTTCCTTCCCAATCCTTCCCTAATCTGATGAGACCGATGACCACGCTGTCTGGTCTCCTTCCCCAAACCAACCAACCAACCAACCAACGAAAGAAATGAGGAGTAGCAGAAGTGAGATCAGCACCAAACTTAATATCAGAGTTGGTGACGACGAAGTGGAAGAAGTGCAAGAGATTCTGCTTCCTTGGTGGCGGAATAACGTATAATGGACGAAGCAAGGACATAAAAGGCAGAGTAGCACAGTGGAACAGGTCATTCCTGATCGCAACAACGTACAAATGTCATACGTAGGCCTTAATTTAAGGAAGACATTTTTGAGAATGTATGTCTGGAGCATGGTGAATCACGGACTGTAGAAATAACGGGATCGAAGCTTTTGAAACATTGTGCTATTCAAGAATGATGACAAATAGGTAGATAAGATAAGAAATGAGGAAATTCTCCTCAAAATCGGCGACGAAATGATCGTATGGAGTCGGCGGGAAGTGGCCGAGCGGTTCTAGGCGCTGCAGTCTGGAACCGCGCGACCACTACGGTCGCAGGTTCGAATTCTGCCTCGGGCATGGATGTGTGTGATGTCCTTAGGTTAGTTAGGTTTAAGTAGTTCTAAGTTCTAGGGGACTGATGACCTGAGATGTTAAGTCCCATAGTGCTCAGAGCCATTTTGAATTTGATCATATGAAGATCACCGAAAAGAAGAAAGGACAGCCTGATAGGAATAACTGCTGTGGCAGGATAGTACTAAATGAAGCTGTAGAGAATAAAAAAACTGACGGAGACGAACAGTGCATCAAAGAGAAATGTGGAACAAAGGGAGTGATAGTTACAGTGTACCACGGTCACCGAACACATAAGTCTCCCTCCCCCTTCCTTGCCCACCACCAGGCACGAAGCGAGGGCACCAAGTTTTTCTGGCTACAGCTACACGAGGGCAAATCAAAAAGTAAGTTACACTATCTCGCCGCCAGAGGCGCTGTGTGTCCTGATCGTGACCGATGTCTAGCTTGGGACAGCTATTTTTTTTTTTTTTTTTTTACAAAATATCACACAAGTGATAATAGTCTACATTATTTTGATTCATGAACGAAGCAAAGCTGGTAATTATAACTGCATGTCAATAGATAAATTCTTTCAAAGCAGCATTTTAAAATAATGCTCAACACAACAGTAACTGCTGACGCGTCCGGTGGGAAAGGGCGGTGTGGTATTCCGCCGTGTTGTGTGTGCAGGGTGGGTTAAGCTCAATGGTGTGTCAACTGGATGTTCACTCAAAATTGGAGTTGTGTCCAACTATCAGATTTCTGTGGGCTAAACGGCTCAATTGCACGGAGTTTCTGAAACGACTACTGTGTATGGTGAGAGTGAATGGCCACCATTGTATATCCGGTATAAGGATCATAAATGGATTTATGGTACGCCGTAAAAATTGCTTGGTGTAAGTGCCTGGGACGACCTAATGTAGGACGCAAGAAGCACATTCAGTGCTCGCATTCTCTTGCAAGAACGCACTTCATCATCTAGAGGGAAGTGGATTACAAAACACCTATTAGACTGACCTTTTTTTTACTAATATTTGCACATCAGCTGGGATCCTTAGGAGGTTGGCTTAATAAAAGAGGTATGCTTTATTCGGCATTGGATCGCGGAATGTTCAACAACAAGAAGAAGTTTCTGTGGTCTGCGATTGTAAATCACCGACTACTAATTTGGTCAAAACGAGAAGTACTTATTACGATACGTAAATTTACATTTCAAAAACAGAACGGTTGATATTTGACACGTTTCAGGAGGTGATTTCGATTTTCAAGCACTTTACTGGATGGTAAGACTTTGTTAGGGTTGGTAGTATGTTCTTAGCGTTTAATCGTGTGGAAATGTCCTCGAGAATTAGGGACTTCTTGTATCAAGGAATTATCAGTGTTTAATACAGCTTGCATTAGCCTCTGCTTCAGGACGTTTCTTCGACAGTTAGCGCCCTGCTTGCCTTATGACTCCGTTACCGGCGCGCGGACTGGGTGTGCGCGGTTTCTGGTGGGCAGCCTCCGGCTGTGGCGCGGGGCCACACGTCTTCCGCTGGCTAGCTTCTTGGCACAAAAATTGGAATCAAAAATATATTCGTATTATTCTGTTTATTCGAGATTAGAGTTTACTGTCTCGAAGACAGTGCCGTTCTTAGAGAGGGCGCACAAACTCGGATACCGGAAAGACGGGGGAGGAAATCGGCCGTGCCCTTTTAAAAGGAACCATTCCGACATTTATCTTGACCGACTTAAGGAAATAAAGGGAAACGTAAATATGGGTGGCCGGTCGGTGATTTCAACCGTCATCCTCACGAACGCAAGTCCAGAGTGCAAACCACTGCACCACCTCGTTCGGTTCTCACCCGTAAACTGGCCACGGCGGGCGTGTGATCTTGCTATGGTTATGACGTCACGAGTCAGTAGACGTACTGTCAAACGCTGTGAATCTTAAAACACCTTGTCCGTTTCCCGAAATCTCCAGTTAACGGATAAAGTTATCTGAAATTTTTCTTTCCAGTTTCAAGAGTTGAAGAGCCAGCGTCTGGCGGCAAGAAGTAAAAAGTTTTAAGGATCCTGAATTGTATAAAATTAGATAATTATGAATGAGATCAGATTTAGGCAAAATCTAACACATTTCAAACTTTTAAAATTCCTTTGAGAGTTGTTTTAAAAGTCTTTTAAGATCTTGCCATTAGAAGAGACAGGCGTTTGTTTGAACGCAGGTAGAAATTAGAACGAGGGAACTCTGAGTTTGAGAGGTGAATGCTGACTTAATTCGCATTAGCTGTTCACAAGAAAACTCAGCCGAATAAGCCCGTAGAAAAAATTACGTCTACTTCCTTTACAATTATAAGAAGGCCCGCATCGCAGTATTAAAACACAGATATTTGTTAATTTATGCTAGCTGTACCTAGTCATGTGTTGCTGTGGCTCAGTCTGGTTAAATGGAAGAGAAAGAAAAGAGAAAGTACACGTTTCTAATATGTATGGGAATTGGATATACGTCCTAATCGCTTACTCCTCCCCCTCCCCTGCCTCCGTCCATGTCCTCCCGTTTCCTCCAACTCCCTCTCCATCTCCCTCTCTCAGTTCATCATCTAATCCTACCTCTCAGTGCTCTCAGTGTCCGTCTTCATCTCCCCCCCCCCCCATCCCCCCCGCCGCTCTCTTTGTCCATATCCTCCTTCACGCTTTCTACGCCTCTCGTCTCTGACCTAGAGACTAGTTTGCTGTCACTGCAAATTCAGACGTCTAAAGAAAATGTGTTGCGTAGGAACAAAATTGGAAGAAACAGTTTGCGACTTTACGGAAGAAAAAAACTTAATCTGATTTGATATAGAGCAAAAGAAAAGAATATTACAAATAATTCCATCTGAACTAGGTCAAATGAAAGTCTGAGAATGGACTCATAGTTAGGGCATTTTGAAAATGCGAGAAAGCAGTCTGCGCCAGCAGCAATTAGAAATGGCAGTAACATCGGTCTCGAAGCGTCGTCGAGAGATAACAATTTCTTCAGTCCGATTTGGGGGGAACAGAAATATCACAAATTAAAAATGGTTCAAATGAGCACTATGGGACTTAACATCTGAGGTCATTAGTCCCCCATAACTTAGAACTACTTAAACCTAACTAACCTAAGGACATCACACACATCCATGCCCGAGGCAGGATTCGAACCTGCGACCGTAGCAGTCGCGCGGTTCCGGACTGCGCGCCTAGAACCGCGAGACCACCGCGGCCGGCTATCACAAATTAATTCAGCGTGTTAAATAACAGTAACAATTACTTTATCATTAAATAATGTGGCTATGAACTATACAGGGTGACCAGAAACAGTACGAAACGCTTGTAAGGGTGTTGCAGGGTAGATTGTGTTGAGAAACAACTGTTAAGAAAAAATTCGATATGTTGCACTGTTTCCTAGTTCATTAGCGTTGAAATTAGCCATCAGGCGCTCGGACGCGCAAAATTCAAGCGGCCGCCAGATACAATTAGTGTCAGTTGAGCCCATGGCGTAGCTCACGGGCGGGCAACGGGGATCGGCCCGTGATTGGTTTCAATCCTGCCCGTGGAAGGAATTCGTGGGAGAGAGAGCGAGGCGCTGGCATTGTACTGTGCCCGGGACGTATTTTCGGTTACTTCCACCGACATTTGGTTCGCCTTGGGTTTGTAGCTCATGACACAGACCAGTATCCGCTTTACTTAATCCGTGCACAAAACCACTTTGCCGCTTCTGGTTTTGAGCAAAGAGGAAAAAGTTTCTAGTCGGCGCACAGGCCCAGCAGACAGTCGGCAAACAGCTTACTACCTTGAAGGGATGCAGGGACAAATATTTTCGCCTCTGGAACAGTGCTGATGACACGTAGACATTTACTGTTTACAATCTATGCCTGTGCTGAACACTCATAGGTCGCAAACGTTGTTGACTGTAAGCCAAAATGGAACGAAAATTAGCGACTACTCGCAAAATTTGCCGACTTGATCAGCGGCAGCAAAGCCCATAACTTGGTGAGCAAACCAGTTGTCTGCTGCCGGTTCACGAGTTTATTTTTGTCTGATGACAATGCAAGATGGCTGGCATCTCATCTTCACATACATACATTTATTTACGTGTAGTGAACGTTGTTCCTTTACTAACGGCGTTGCAGAATTTTGCAACGGAAATTTTTAGGACAGCTGTTGTAAAACGTAGTAAGTAAAGAAACAGTGAAACTGACAGATTAAAACTCTCTGCTTGTGAGTTAACGACCACTGCGCTCTCATTTAAATACATGGCCGAAAGAGTCAACCTACAGGAATTGTGAAACGAATCCTGTCGTCCAGGTCCGCGTGCCACAAAGGGCGCAGATTCACCACGAGATGGGGAAACTCACAGGCGTCTATTGTCTATTGAGGCCTAAGCGCTATAGTGTGCGAATGAGAGAGACGAGAAACTACGTCATAGGGAAACCCAGTAGAAGGCTTTTGTGGCAAAGGAGACGTGGCAGTGTTAAATATGGCGGATCTAAGATCGGCCATTAAAGGAAACATTTATGAAAACTACTTAATTCTGTAGTAATGCAGGGAATCAAGCCACAGTAATTTTAATCTGCCATCCTCCATAAATTTTCATGGTGATCCCAATAAAACTTGAATGGTTCAAATGGCTCTGAGCACTATGGGACTTAACAGCTAAGGTCATCAGTCCCCTAGAACTTAGAACTACGTAAACCTAACTAACCTACGGACATCACACATATCCATACCCGAAGCAGGATTCGAACCTGCGACCGTAGCAGTCGCGCGGTTCGGGACTGCAGCGCCTAGAACCTCTCGGCCACCGCGGCCGGCCTAAAACTTGAATATTGATCATACCTATAACAGTTCAGGATTTACTGTTAAAGTGAAATTAACAAGTTTTGTAACATATACCTCAATGCTGAAATCTGAACGCTTTGTGTGGTGTCACCGCCAGACACCACACTTGCTAGGTGGTAGCCTTTAAATCGGCCGCGGTCCATTAGTATACGTCGGACCCGCGTGTCGCCACTGTCAGTGATAGCAGACCGAGCGCCATCACACGGCAGGTCTAGAGAGACATACTAGCACGCGCCCCAGCTGTACAGACGACTTTGCCAGAAGGGGATCACTGACAAATACGCTCTCATTTTCCGAGACGATAGTTAGCATAGCCTTCAGCTACATTTGCTACGACCTAGCAAGGCGCCATAGCTTTGATAATTAATATTGTGAAGCATGTATCATCAAGAGCGATGTTCTACAAAGGTGGATTAAAGTTAAGTATTACAGCAACTGCGTCCATTTTCTAAGTTCTCATTTCCTTTTAACTGTTCCAGACCTCACGCCAATCTGCGTGAGCTTAACGCGTGCCTTTCGGCTTCCTCTCGTTGTGACTTGGCTGTCTTGCTAAGTCACAACATATTTGGCGACTCGGATACAAACGGTCTCCTTTATATATAACTAATTTACTTGTGGCATGGCTTCGCCACAATCTCCAGATGTACTGTCCGAATTTTATCGCTTGCAGAATCAGCAGACGCAGGCTTTATTGGATGCCCTTGGACAGCTCGTCCAGGGTCAACGTGCAATGCAAAACGATGCGGCCGCCGCCGCTCCACCGCTACGGCAGCCACAACATGCAGTTGCACCGCCTTTTCGTCATTTCGATGCGGCACTGGAAAGCTCGACGGAGTGGTCTCGCCAATTTGGATTCCATCTCGCCGCCTACAGAATTCAAGGTAATGAGCGGCAGCCTCACTTATTGTCGTGTGTCGGCGTCCACACGAACCGAGTGATAGTGAAATTGTTTCCCCGACGCGACGTAGCAACTCTGTCCTACGAAGAAATTTTGTCTGCATTAGATGCATATTTCAAGGAATCAGTCAATGTAGTTGCAAAAAGGTATACGTTCTCTCGTACAAAACGTACGGCCAGTCAAACTAATCGGGAGTGGGTTGCAACTTTGCAAGGCCTTACTAGGGATTGTGCTTTTGAGTGTGAATGTGGACTCCCTTATTCAGATAGTATGGTACGTGATGCAATTGCACAGAACGTTTCTGATGTTCGTATCTGGGAACAAATTTTGAAACTAGTCAATCCCTCCCTTCAACAAGTGATAGACATATTGGATAGGCAAGACACACTTGACTTTGCTCAGGAATCATTTGAAACTTCGCCAGCCGTGTGTCACATTAACCGGCCAGCCGGGCGAGCTGCACGGAACGGTAAACTGCCCTCGCGCACGTCCGCGCAGCCACGTGTCCCGCGCCAGCACGCAAATGCAGTGCTAAAATCATGCCCGCGGTGTGCTACTAGACATTCGCGTGAAAATTGCCTGTCACGCCAAGCTATTTGCTTCTTCTGTAATAAAAAAGGACATGTTCAAAGTGTTTGCCAGAAGAAGCTTAGATCGCACACTAAAAACCATTCCAGGCCCTTTGCTTCGTGCCGGAATCGAACCAAGAATGCTCAGGCTCGTGAACCTTCGCCCATGGACATTCATGTAGTTCAATCCACTCTGCCCCGTGCCACTCTCTCTAACAGTGACTGTGTGCATCCCACAAAAAGTGTGCGTCGACGTCGCCGGAAATCACGTCAATTAGCAAGTGATTCTGTACCAGTGTCTGTTCAAATTGCACGAGACAGTCGCTCTTGTCGTCAGCAGGACAATAAACTTTTTGTAGACTTGGACATTAATGGCAACGTGATCCCATTCCAGCTTGATACCGGAGCTGCAGTTTCATTGATCAATAAAGACACGTACACACAACTGGGCACACCTCCGTTGCGTGCCGCAAATGTTACGTTAAATAGTTATTCAGGCTAGAATATCCCTGTGTTAGGACAGTGCAGCCTTCTTGCAACGTACAAGGGACAAACAAAACTTGTGTCATTTTACGTCCTTCGTTCTTCTTCTGCAGTGAACTTGTTTGCTTTAGATTTATTCCAGTTGTTTAACTTGTCTATAGTAAATCAGGTCCTATCAGTGAACCAGACTGTGCCTTCAGCCAGTGTTTCTAGTCTATGTGAAGAATTTGCAGACATTTTTGCACCGGGCCTAGGTTGCGCTAAGAACTATAAAGCCCATTTGGAACTGAAAGTCAACGCGCAACCGAAATTTTTCCGAGCGCGCAATGTTCCCCACGCATTGCATGATGAGGTCGCAAGAACATTACATGAATTGGAATCACAAGGTGTGATTGAACGTGTGCAGGCTTCTCTCTGGGCATCAGCCTTAGTAATTTTGCCAAAACCTTCCGGAAAATTGCGACTTTGTGTGGACTTCAAGGTAACAGTGAATCCACAATTAGTGATTGCAACTTATCCTTTACCCCGCCCGGAAGATCTTGTTGACAAACTGTGCCCGGGTAAATATTTTTCGAAGTTGGACCTAGCAGATGCGTACTTGCAAATACCAGTGGACGACGAATCCCAGCGCGTCTTGGTGGTTAACACGCATCTTGGTTTGTATCGATTCAAAAGACTGCCATTCGGGTGTGCATCCGCCCCTGCATTGTTTCAGCAATATCTGCAAACTGTTTGTGTGTCGGTACTGCAGCAAACTATCTGGACGATATTGTGATCTCTGGAAAGACGGAAGAAGAACATTTAGCCAATCTCAGGACATTATTTCAGGTCTTGCGACAAAATGGTCTTCGCTTGCGGAAGGACAAATGTGTGTTTTTTGCTCGTGATTTACCATATCTGGGACATGTAGTCAATGCCCAAGGCATACATCCTAGTCCAGAGCACCTCCGTGCCATACAAGACTTGCCTTCGCCGCAGAATTTGAAGCAGCTACAGAGTGTGCTGGGTAAAATTAATTATTACAACCGATGTATTCCCCATGCCTCTTCAATTTCAGCTCCGCTTCATCGCTTACGCCGTAAAGGTGTTCCGTTCGTCTGGACGACGGAATGCGAACGCGCCTTTCGCCAGTTGAAATCGGCGTTGCCTTCAAATACATGCCTTACGCCATTCGATCCCCAAAAACCCCTTTTGTTGGTGGTAGATGCATCGGATTTCGGGATCGGTGCTGTGCTTGCGCAAAAAGATGGGTCGCATGATCGCCCTATTGCCTTTGCGTCCAAATTGCTCTCGTCTGCGCAAAGAAATTATTCACAGATAGAGAAAGAAGCTTTGGCTCTCGTCTTTGGTGTTACTAAGTTCCATGATTTCTTGTATGGTCGTCTATTTACCATCATCACAGACCACAAACCTTTGACATTGCTTTTTCATCCGAACAAGCCCGTACCTCCGCGTACAGCGCAGAAATTCATTCGCTGGTCTATTTTCCTCTCGCAGTACCGCTACGATATCTTGTATCTGTCCACTGCTAAGCACGGAAACGCCGATGCGTTGTCCCGTTTGCTTGTTGCTGAGGATCGAGCATTCGATTCTTCCGAACTTGCTTGCATGTTCATTGATTCGGAAACCGAAGACGTGGTCGAATCGTTTCCGATTGATTTTCGTCGTGTAGCTACAGCCACAGCTGCTGACCCTGTCCTTGCTACCGTTTTGCGTTTTGTTGCTACGCAATGGCCCTTGTCAAAGTCACGGATCGAGGATCCGTTGGTTCGCCGATTTTTTGCTCACAAGGAAAGACTTTTTGTACGACGTGGTGTTTTGCTGTTGCGTTCTGATAATGATCAGTCCCGGGTCGTGGTCCCACGTTCGTTACAGTCCTCTGTTTTATGGCTTCTCCACCAAGGACATTGGGGTATAGTGCGAACAAAACAATTTGCTCGTCAGCACTGTACTTGGTTCGGAATCGATGCTGCGATTACTAATATGTGCTTTTCTTGCATGGCGTGTGCCGAACAACAATCCACACCGCTGCGGAAATTCTTTGCATGGCCGAAAGCCACTTCCCCTTTGCAACGCTTACACATCGATTTTTGCTGGTCCATTCTGGAATGCTAGATGGTTGGTGGTTGTCGATTCCTTCAGTAATTTTCCTTTTGTTGTCAGGATGTCTTCCACGACGTCTTCAGCCACCATCCAAGCGTTATCCGCTATCTTTTGCATTGAAGGTCTTCCACAGACTATTGTTTCCGACAATGGCCCACAATTCCTGTCCGCAGAATTTCAGTCATTCTGCAAGGCCAATGGTATTCAACATCTGACATCCGCGCCGTTTTCGCCTCAGTTCAACGGTGCCGCTGAACGATTAGTCCGGACTTTCAAGTCGCAGATGTTGAAGTTGAAAGAGTCACATTCTCGGGAGGACGCGTTATTGCTCTTCTTGTCCTCGTATCGCTCTCAGCCCCGAGATGGTCGCTCGCCGGCTGAGTTGTTGCACGGTCGTCCTCATCGAACCTTGATGTCTTTGCTGCATCCGCCGCATCAGGTTCCTGTGCAGCGGCAGACTTCTGCTTTTGCTCCAGGCGACGTTGTATACTATCGCAGCTATCGCGGTTCACGGCGTTGGCTCGCAGGGCGCATTCTTCGCTGCCTCGTCCACGCTATGTATTTGGTTTTGGGGGCCTCTGGTGAGGTGCGTCGGCATCTCAATCAGCTGCGCCTCTGTTGTCGCACGGGTTCTGCCGCTCTCCGTCTGCTTTCAGCGACGGTGCCGTCCGGTCAGCGCCTTGGGGACCCATCTACTGGCTCGCCTCATCCCCGGGTGTTACCGACGCTGCCTTCCATTTTGCCCCATGGCGACGCGCCGCCGCCGCCGCCTGTTCTCCCGCCGGCAACGCCCGCAGTGGACGCGTCGTGCGACCGCCGGGCGCCTCCCTGGGTCACGCGCCGCCGATCGCTTCCCGTGACCAGCTGTCCTCCGACATGGAACTCTTGCCTGCTCCGGACCACATGTCGTCTATTCCCGTCGGGTACTCCGACGCGATGGAGGTCGACCCTTCGGCCCCTCCTGTCTCTTTACGGGCGCATACACCGCATGTTGACGTGCACCCTGGACTAGGTTTTCAGGCGTTTCCTAGCTCCCCTCGGACCGAATGGCCGGGTGCGGGTGGCACAGCCTCGCCTGTTGTTAGGCTCCCCACCTCGTCGCATACGTCAACATGGGGTCCTCCCCACGGCGGGCGGAAGCCTTATATCACAACCGTACGCCGATTTGCGGGGGAGGAATGTGGTGTCACCGCCAGACACCACACTTGCTAGGTGGTAGCCTTTAAATCGGCCGCGGTCCATTAGTATATGTCGGACCCGCGTGTCGCCACTGTCAGTGACAGCAGACCGAGCGCCACCACACGGCAGGTCTAGAGAGACTTACTAGCACTCGCCCCAGTTGTACAGACGACTTTGCCAGAAGGGGATCGCTGACAAATACGCTCTCATTTGCCGAGACGATAGTTAGCATAGCCTTCAGCTACATTTGCTACGACCTAGCAAGGCGCCATAGCTTTGATAATTAATATTGTGAAGCATGTATCATCAAGAGCGATGTTCTACAAAGGTGGATTAAAGTTAAGTATTACAGCAACTGCGTCCATTTTCTAAGTTCTCATTTCCTTTTAACTGTTCCAGACCTCACGCCAATCTGCGTGAGCTTAACGCGTGCCTTTCGGCTTCCTCTCGTTGTGACTTGGCTGTCTTGCTAAGTCACAACACTTTGGTCGATCTGAACCATCGACATTTCATATAGAAGCGCGTCATTAAAATGGCAAACGTTGTAAATACCAACTCTGCAACTTTATTTCCTTGAAAGATATAGCAAATTTAAACTATCGGTATTTTCAGTTAAGCATCAGATCATCATTTCCTCCATATTAAACACATTGAAAGATAACAGCATGACACCTTATTGAATCATTAGGTAATAGAATGTTCGTTGTAAAGTTTAGTGAATAATAGTTACTTTTGTTCTTTATTTATTTATCAGGAAGCACATTGGTGCAAGGCTACTGGCCGTGACATTCAAAGTTAAGAAGGAAATTGTATTCGTTTTATGTAAAAGAATTTAACGTTTATTATGTAATGGATATTATTGTTACTATATTTAGAACGTGAAAGTGGCCAAGCTTTGATTATTTAAATATGTCAAAATGTAAAATAATGTAGAATAAGCTGCAGCCAATCAGATGGGCGGCTTCAGGAAAGGGAACTGCACTAGTCAGTTGAGCGACGATGTTCGACGCGTGGGAAAACGCGACCGGAGACGGACAGAGAGAGACAGTTCTGGTCTAAACACCAAAGAGTACAGTTCGGCTGGAGACACCAAAGGGCACAGTTCGGATGCAGACGCGAAGGTCTTTAGGCAGCTAGGAAGTGAAACGACTTAGAAAATTTCGCGTTGTGTGGCACCGCGAGACTTAGTCTCTGAGCGGTGAGCAGCCGCGCATCTGGTGTGAAATCTAACTTTTCGCATAGTTAACGAGGTGGAGTATCGGACTTGTAGTTCACGATCAGACTGTGAATGATCTAACTGTCTCAAATGGATATGCGCTCGAGTGTAATAGCAATTCTAAATACGATCACTTTCGCTATTAGTTTCCTTTCTGAATAAACATTATTCTAACCAAATCGCAACTGTGTGGCCTACATCATGTATGGGTCATTAATTTAGTTCTCGATATTATTATCACTGTTATTATATGTCATGTTAACTTTGTATTTCGCGAATTTACCATCAGCTAGACAATTTAACCAAAGGGTCACAAGCGTCTAATTTAGGGTGTCTAAAGCGACACGTGCGGTTCAACCCCTAGACGAGTTTGAGCCAAGACATTTCGACGAAGAGGAACGGCATGTAAGCCCGAACATCTTTGGGATGTTACCTTGCATGCTGTACCGAGACTCGAACTCCGGACCTTCCCCCGTCTTTGGCAACTGTTCTACCGACTTTGGACACATCCTCACGGCTTTACCTCCGCCAGTACCTCATCTGCTACTTCTCATCCTTCCTGCCTTGCAGACTTCCATCTTCTGAACTTCACTACAATCACTACTTTTTACTACCTTCCAAACCATCAATACCTTCCAAACTTCATATCAGCGCACACATTTCATTCTGAAATGAAACATTGTTCACGATGCTTAAATAAATGTAAAGATCTTAACATGTGGTGAACATACACTACTGGCCATTAAAATTGCTACACCACGAAGATGATGCTACAGACGCGAAATTTAACCGACAGGAAGAAGATGCTGTGATATGCAAATGATTAGCTTTTCAGAGCATTCACACAAGGTTGGCGCCAGTGGCGACACCTACAACGTGCTGACATGAGGAAAGTTTCCAACCGATTTCTCATACACAAACAGCAGTTGACCGGCGTTGCCAGGTGAAACGTTGTTGTGATGCTTCGTGTAAGGAGGAGAAATGCGTACCATCACGTTTCCGACTTTGATGAAGGTCGGATTGTAGCCTATCGCGATTGCGGTTTATCGTATCGCGACATTGCTGCTCGCGTTGATCGAGATCCAATGACTGTTAGCAGAATATGGAATCGGTGGGTTCAGGAGGGTAATACGGAACCCCGTGCTGGATCCCAACGGCCTCGTATCACTAGCGGTCGAGATGACAGGCATCTCATCCGCATGGCTGTAACGGATCGTGCAGCCACGTCTCGATTCCTGAGTCAACAGATGGGCACGTTTGTAAGACAACAAGCATCTGCACGAACAGTTCGACGAAGTGTGCAGCAGCATCGACTATCAACTCGGAGACAGTGGCTGCGGTTACCCTTGACGCTGCATCACAGGCAGGAACGTCTGCGATGGTGTACTCAACGACGAACCTGCGTGCACGAATGGTAAAACGTCATTTTTTCGGATGAATCCAGGTTCTGTTTACAGCATCATGATGGTCGCATCCGTGTTTGGCGACATCACGATGAACACACATTGGAAGCGTGGCTTCGTCATCGCCATACTGGCGTATCACTCGGCGTGATGGTATGGGGTGCCATTGGTTACACGTCTCGGTCACCTCTTGTTCGCTTTGACGGCACTTTGAAGAGTGGATGTTACATTTCAGATGTGTTACGACTCGTGTCTGTACCCCTCGTTCGATCCCTGCGAAACCATACAATTCAGCAGGATAATGCACGACCGCATGTTGCAGGTCCTGTACGGGCCTTTCTGGATACAGAAAATGTTCGACTGCTGCCCTGGCCAGCACATTCTCCAGATCTCTTACCAACTGAAAAAGTGGTCAATGGTGGCCGAGCAACTGGCTCGTCACAATACGCCAGTCACTACTCTTGATGAACTGTGGTATCGTGTTGAAGCTGCATGGGTAGCTGTACCTGTACACGCCAGCCAAGCTCTGTTTGGTTCAATGCCCAGGAGTATCAAGGCCGTCATTACGGCCAGAGGTGGTTGTTCTAGGTACTGATTTCTCAGGACCTATGCACCCAAATTGTGTGAAAATGTAATCACATGTCAGTTCTAGTACAATATATTTGTCCAATGAACACCCGTATATCATCTGCATTTCTTCTTGGTATAGCAATTTTAATGGCCAGTAGTGTACATGAATGTACTCTCAAAAACGTGTATTTAGAAGCATAATTTGTTGGCGTGACGTGTCGGGAAAAGCGATCCCATTAGTATCCGTGCGTTACCCCATAAACAATAACGTCATAGACGCTATAACTGTGACTTCTTGCGCTAGGAGCACTGTTCTAGCGTCACGTGACATGGCGGCCCGTGATCTTCGTTACGTGAATCAGGCCAGCGGGTCACCAAAGGTTGTCTGTGCCTGGCGTGCATGACTGGACACGAGACTGCTCAACCTTTGGCGCGAGTTCGATCCTTACTACCACCCCATGACCAATTTTCGTACCGCTCTCTCGTTCGGTTTTAGGAAACCGAACAAAGAACAATTCTGATGACGCCTGGCGGGCTTCTTGAATTTGCGCACTGTAACGTAACACATCCCTCCCTATCAAAATGTTCGTAGATGCGCAGAAGTAGATCCCCTACGCTGAACTAACTATTCTAATGTTGTGAAATGTTGTATAATTTCGTAACAGCAGAAGCATTATACTAGCAGATAAATATTACTTATCTTGCAATGAGTGTCTTGTTGTCTAGTGTGCCAGTTCTTGTTTATGCTTTCTAATTAATAGGTCTAAAGTTTTTTGTTTCACTGAAAGTCGCTCGAATATTTTTGCTTTTTGATATCAACAGTACTTATTCATAAATTATTGACAATTTCTACTATATCATTTGTCAAGTAAATGCATTGTACAATATTTCAACACAACGTAAAACAGTTGATAGTTACCTTCGATTGCAACGGGAACTATTATGGCGGATTTGGCACCTAAAATTTCTATAAATGTAACGTATATAGCTTCCACATCCTTATAGAACAGGATGTAGTTCAAATGAATTTCATTATGACTGCGTCAATTGAAATCACTTTCCACATATAATTTACATAAAGTTTTCTGGAAATAATTATTTACATAAAGATTTATGCGTCTAATAATTATAATCAAGGTTGCAAATTTCGACTATATGAAAGCTACCAACTTCCTGCCTTTGTGTAACTGTCGATTTAATTATCCATAACAAAATTAAAAAATTTATAAATTAAATTAGAAATTTTGTTTACATGGAAACTAAAGCAAAAGCAATATTAGTTTTATTGTAAAGTGGTCTTTGACTCATTTAAGTTAACAACTGTCATTACTAATTTTCATGGTTCAAGATCAATATTGCTAAATGGATCGCTACGAAAAATAAAATTATATTATCACAAAAAGAGTGTTTTGGTCACCAAAAGTCTTTAGATGTGGAATATATTATTTAAGTGTGAAAATTAAGTCGGGCGTATAAATAAAAAATGAAATTATATTATCACAAAAAGAGTGTTTTGGTCATCCTATAGATGCAAAATTGTCTTTAGATGTGGAATATATAATTTAAGCGTAAAAATTAAGTCAGGCTGAAATTTATACGGAATCGAACATTTCAATTGAAGTATGAAAGTTCTTAGGAGGCAAGATTCACTACAGCACTCAACGGCCCGATTGGCTAACTTCAATGCTAATTAATTTGGAAACGGTACGACATACCGAATTTCTTTCTTAACGCTTATTTCTCAGCACAAAGTAACTTGGAACAGCCTCACAAACTTTTCAGGCTGCTTCTGACCACCCTATGTTTCCTGGTCGTCTTCGTCTAAGGTGAAACTCTAATGCCGCAATTCCGAGTCACATTCATTATGCAAGTATACAGTACAAAAAATTAGTCTTCGCTCAAAAGACATCGCTCTAATGCCTTGTAACACCGCTTCCAACCTTGTTAATGGCCTTAATTAGACAGGAAAGAGAGTCCACAAATTTCGTTTTGTATGCTATATCCATCTTAAGCTGCTGATCCCGTAGACCTACCAAATTACGAGGTCGGCAGCACTGTATGGCACACACAACTCTAGGGCGGTGGCGACAATGATACTTGAAACAGTGACGTCTTCGTTACAAGAACAGTGTGTTCAGTCATGCATATTCCCCATTTGTTTGGTGTGACACCAATTGAAATTCATCGCCAGTTGAGTGAGACATGTAGTGGTGGTGTCATGGATGTGTCTGAAGCGCGTTTGTTGGTGTGACAGTTCACAGTTCACAGAACACGAAACTTCGCGTACAAAAAAAAACAAAAAAACAAAAGAATTACGGCCTCGGACCAGCCATGATCGAGCGAGTGAAGACAGTTGTTTTGGAGGATCGCTGAGTGAGTGTGGAACACATAGCCTACAGAGTTGGCATTTCCGTGAGATCTGTGCACACAATCGTGCGTGAGTGCCTGAAAATGCGGAAAATGTCCTCTAGGTGGATGCCACGAATGCTGACGGACGACCGCAAGTTTGCGCAGATGCTATGTTGACAGGCAATGTTGACGCATGATAGTGGCGCGAATGTAACTTTCTTTTCATGGCTTGTGACAATAGGTGAGACATGGATACCTTTTTTCAATCCTGAAACGGAGCACCAGTCAGCTCAGTGGAAGCTCACACACTCACTGGCCGGCCGAAGTGGCCGTGCGGTTAAAGGCGCTGCAGTCTGGAACCGCAAGACCGCTACGGTCGCGGGTTCGAATCCTGCCTCGGGCATGGATGTTTGTGATGTCCTTAGGTTAGTTAGGTTTAACTAGTTCTAAGTTCTAGGGGACTAATGACCTCAGCAGTTGAGTCCCATAGTGCTCAGAACCATTTGAACCACACACTCACTGCCATCAAAAGAATTTTGAGGTAAGCTCTAGTGCTGGAAAAATGATGGTGACCGTGTTCTGGGACAGCGATGACAAAATCCTTACTCATTGCGTTCCATAGGACGCTACAGTACAAGGTGCTTCCCTACCAAGATGTTTCGAAGGAGGAAATTCTTCCAGCATTGCGTGAATAACGGTCGGAAAAGACCACCGGCGTGCTCTTGCACCTACACAATATACGGTCCCCAGTGAAATACCAAGAAAAGACTTAAGAACAGTATTTATAAAGAAGAGACATTTAAAAATTGAATAAGTGGACACAAGCCGCTCAGGTGAACATGTATTTTTCTCATGTATCTGTATTATAATAATTTCTCTGTGAAATTTCGAGGGCAAAGAAATATCAAGATGCACTCGAAACAAAATGATCTAAAGAGACGACAAGATGCGCTCTTTTGTTAATTTTTTTAGTCGTCTTCACTTCTTCTCTTGTCTTGGTTGCGTGGAGACGGACGTCTTGCGAGTGCTGGCAAATGTAAGCATATTTGTACTAATTAAGCAGATAATATATTGATTTAATATTATTGTTCACTTTTAGTTTGTAAGAGGTGATCCTGATTTCATGTCCGCCTTCCTTGAATTTACCTGCATTCGAGTAATTTACAGTGCAACAATCGCAGCGGCGGATGCAGCCAACGACGCCATTACGTGGCGATATTAGCTTATAAAAATTAGCGGAAGCGAAAAACTCGCCCGCTATTAACATAATATACAACAACGCACCAGAGCATCGGGTGAACGCGATGCTGCAGTTTCTTCGTGACAACTTTGATATGAATTATCATGTTCCTTACTCACCTAACCCGGCTCCTGGCGACTTTTGGCTGTTTTCCAACTGTGAAATACATGTGATCGCACATTCATTAGCTGGGTCACTACTGCATCGCCGGTTTTCCAGTAGTCAGGCCAGATTCCCAATGAAGCGTCCCCAGCTGCCATCGAATTATTGCGTCGACGTTGTGGAAAACGTGTACGGTTGCAGGGAGATTACGTCGAGAAGTGTCATCAGTCTCGCAGTTTTCGAGTGACTAATTTGTGAGAAAAAATTCGCAGGTGTTGTAACTTGAATGTACCTCGTATATGCATGCAGCTCTGTGAACACAGCTATTGTAATCTTGGGAGTGTCCGTACCATACAGCCGGCCGCTGTGACCGAGCAGTTCTAGGCGCTTCAGTCCGGAACCGCGCTGCTGCTACAGTCGCCAGTTCGAATCCTGCCTCAGGCATGGATGTGTGTGATGTCCTTAGGTCAGTTAGGCTTAAGTAGTTCTAAGTCTAGGGGACTGATGACCTTAGATGTTAAGTTCCATACTGCTTAGAGCCATTTCAACCATGCCATACTCTTCATGAAGGCGTAGAAGAAAGATCAACACTTGGTCAACGAGAATGTACCTTTCAGAGTATGCAGACATAATAGCGCTTTTCCTAGCAATCATATACAACCGCTCACTTGACGTAAGGTCTGTTCCTAAAGACTGGAAAGTAGCACAGGTCACACCAATATTCAAGAAAGGAAATAGGAGTAACCCATTGAATTACAGACCCATTTCACTGACCTGAGTTTGCAGAAGGATTTTGGAGCATACACTGTACTCTAGCACTGTGAATCACCTTGAAGAAAATAACTTATTGATACATAACCAACACGGATTCAGGAAATATCGTTCTTGTGCAACACAGCTAGCTCTTTATTCCCACGAAGTAATGAGTGCTGTCGACAGGGGATCTCAGTTCGATTTCATATTCCTAGATTTCCAGAACGCTTTTGATACCGTTCCTCACAAGCTACTATTAATCAAATTGCGTGCGTATGGAGTATTGTCTCAGTCGTGTGACTGGATTCGTGATTTCCTCTGAGAGACGTCACAGTTCGTAGTGAGAGACGGTAAATCATCGAGCAGAACAAAAGTGATATCTGGCGTTCCGCAAGATAGTGTCATAGGATCTTCTCTGTTCCTGATTTACGTAAATAATCTAGGTGATAATCTGAGCAGCCCCCTTAGATTGTTTGCAGATGAAGCTGTAATTTATCGTCTAGTAAAATCATCAAACGATCAATTCCAATTACAAAATGATCTAGAGAGAATTTCTGTATGGTGTGGAAAGTGCCAATTAGTACTAAACAAAGAAAAGTGCGAGGTCATCCACATGGATACTAAAAGAAATCCGATAAATCTTGAGTATACGATAAATCGCACAAATCTAAGGGCTGTCAGCTCGACTAAATACCTAGGAATTACAATTACGAGCAACTTAAATTGGGAAGACCACATAGATAATATTGTGGGGAAGGCGAAACGAAGACTGCGCTTTGTTGGCAGAACACTTAGAAGATGCGACAAACCCACTAAAGAGACAGCCTACATTACACTTGTCCATCCTCTGCTGGAATATTGCTGCGCTGTGTGGGATCCTTGCCAGGTAGGATTGACGGAGGACATCGAAAAAGTGCACAGAAGAGCAGCCCGTTTCGTGTTATCGAGCAATAGAGGTGAGAGTGTCACTGATATGATAAGTGAGTTGGGGTGGCAGTCACTGAAACAAAAGCGGTTTTCTTTGCGGCGAGATCTATTTACGAAATTTCAATCACCAACTTTCTCTTCCGAATGCGAAAATATTTTGTTGACACCCACCTACGTAGGGAGAAATGATTAAAACCATAAAATAAGAGAAATCAGAGCTCGAACGGACAGATTTCCGTGTTCCTTTTTCCCACGCGCCATTCGAGAGTGGAATGGTAGAGAAGTGATATGAAACTGGTTCGATGAACCATCTGCCAGGCACTTAAGTGTGAATTGCGGAGTAACCATGTAGATGTAGATGTAGGTAAACACTCTGATTTATAAAGTACAAAAAGGGAGCATCATAAAATTCGATAAAGTGATGGTGGTTCCTGTTTTATTCTATGGAAGCAAAACCTGGGTTCTCAGAAAAACGAAGAAAAAACTCAACAAAACATAAAATTTAAACAGCAGAGATGAAGTTTGTATGAAAGAAGAAGGGTACACAAAGAGAGGCATGATTATAAATTAAGATATTACAGCAGAATTAATATTTTCAACATAAATGAAAAATTTCAAAAATATCGTGAAGATTGGAGAGAACACATTAAGAGAATTCCAGGTCAGAGATTTTCCCAGAAGATCCTTAACTACAAACCGAACGGGAAAAGAGTTACTGAGAGACCTCAAAGAAGATGAAAATTATTCTGTTTATGAATTCGGAACAGGCAACAAGCTAATCCTTCAAAGAAAGATGATGACGATGGTTTATGTTCACAGTAATCTGAATGAGTGTGCTCAAGTCATGGTACGAAAAACACCCCCAAAAGATCACCGAACCACCCCCGGTCTGAACTAAACTCTCCGCACATTGCATGCTGAATGCCTCATTGGGCCGTTAGTGCAGTCAACGCTTTATTTCATTTGAAAAGAGACTCTTCGGACCACACCACACACCTACGTGCAGCGTCTGTCCAGTGTCCGTTCTATGTTGGCCCATTGAAGACGAACTTCTTGATGTGCCTTTTGCTAGGTGCCTTATTCCAAGTGCCCATTGCAGGCCGTTTCCTTCGCAATATTCGCTCAGAAATTAGTTGAGACGGATCTGTATTCACTGGCAGCAGGAGTTCTCGTCAAATTTGAAACCGACTTTCATTGACAGGGCGTAACGTTCGTCTCTAGTCCGTGTCAGTTAGAATCTTTGTACGCCCACTGTTCTTCACCATGTTACCTATCGGTCAGCAGTGCACCGTTCTTCGCAGACTTTGATGGACAGTCCGCACTGATGCACCAACAAATCTGGTGTAGTCGTGGGCATAATCAAACAAGGATAGCTGCTTTCTGCCATTCTGTCATATCTCACCATCGACCATCTTACTGCCCTGATTTCACGCAACGGAATGACACACACACCGCCACGCTACCATGACTTACGTCGTCGGTGGGGGGCACAGGTCCACCAGAAAACAGTCCTACACCTTGTACAGCTCTCATTAGCTGCCAGTGTGGTCCTTTAAAAGGTATGTAATATTTCGCCCATTGAGCTTCGTTATCACATTTCGACACCACTGCTGGTGGCTTCTTGACACTTTTTGTGCACACATGAGAACCCTCAAAACGTCTCCTAAGAACCGTTCTAGCAACTGCCAACGACCTTGCCGCTATGGTTCCGATCCGATCACCGAAGTTAAGCACCATTGGGCGTGGCTATGATCTGGATGGGTGACCATCCGGGTCTGCCGTGTGTTGTTGGAAAGTAGGGTGCGTTCAGCCCTTGTCAGCCCAACTGAGGAGCGACTCGATTGAGGGGTAGTTGCTTCAGGTCAAGAAAACTCACAACGGCTGGTGAGCCGTATGCTGACCCTACACCTCTCCAATCTGCATCCGATGGCGCCTTTGGGCTGAGGTTGACACGGCGTTCGGTTCGTACCGTTGGATCTTCCAAAGCTTTCTCGGACGGAGTTTAGTTGAGTACTAGCAGTTGTCTTCTGCGCATGGATGAACGCTCGGTACTGCTGTCACGAATTGGGCTCTCAACGAATATATTTAAACTCACGACTTGGGCAAATAACTATTCTGTAACGAGGTTATATTTTCAGATCTAGGAATCGTCAATTTGTTCCACACTTTTAGTGTAGAGAAGGGTAAGTACAATGAGAAGACTGTACAAGGTACGATAAAGCATACAAGTGATAAGATGGTTTGGCAGTAGATATCGGTAGAAATCCGTCCACCACTTGGGATTGCAGAAGGTTTGTATTGCATCCGACGTCGACTCGGATATCGCTATATTGGCAATTACCAAAAACCTATGGATATTGATGGTGAAAGAATTTCTGTTAAGAAAGACCCCTGTCCACGCTAAATCTAGATGATATAGTCAACGTTGTAAGGTAAGATGACAGCTTTTGCAATAATCTCGTTGCCCCGAAAATTGTAACGAGATCTAGCATTATTTACGGTACTGCAAACCAAACCTGTATTTCGGCTTCGGCGTCTTTGAAATTAGGTAGTTCTTCCTGCAGCGTTCAAAACTGACAGTTTCACTAGTGTCCACGAAACCCATAAAAATTTTCTCAAGTAGGTAAAAAAAATAGTACACAGACAATCTCCTTGCACGCTTACGAAGCATCTCTTTGATGAGGAACTCGTATATCACTGTACAAAGCTACGTCTTGTCGGTTCCAGCTCATCTAGATCTACATTTACACCTGTACTCTGTAAATAAATATTAAGTGGAAGAGAGCACTTCCCATTGTATCAGTTATTAGTGCTTCTTCCCGTCCATTCGCTTATGGTGCGCGGAAGAATGCTTAAACGCCTCTTTGCACTGCAGTTAGCCGGCCGCTGTGGCCTAGCTGTTCTATGTGCTTCAGTCCGGAACCGCGCTGCTACTACGGTCGCAGGTTCGAATCCTGCCTCGGGCATGGATGTGTGTTATGTCCTTAGGTTAGTTAGGTTTAAGTAGTTCTAAGTCTAGCGGACATATAACCTCAGATGTTATGTCCCATAGTGCTTAGAGCCATTTGAACCATTTGAACCACTGCAGTTAGTCTAATCTTGTTTCCTCGATCCTGCAGGAGTGATACGTAGAGGGCTGTACTACATTCGTTGCTTCGTCGCTTAAGGCTTATTTTTGAAGCTTTGTAGTGAGGCTTTCACAGGCTAATTTACGTCCGTATGCAGGTGTCTCTCAGTTCATTTCTTACAACGCCTCAGTAACACTCCCCCGCAGATGAAACACACTTGTGACCATTCCTGCTGCCGTTTCTGTGTACGTTGAATATCCCCAGCTAGTCCCGTCTGTAACAGATTGCACCTATTTCGGCAGTATTCGAGGATGGGTCCCACAAAAGTCTTGTACGCAATCACCTATGTAGACTGGTTATATTTCTCTAGAATTCTACCAATGAGCTGAAATCTGCGATCTGATTTATTTACAAATGAACCTGTGTGATCGTTCCATTTTATACCCCTAGAAAGTGTTATACGCAATATTCGTATCAACTGACTGATTCCCATTATGAATCACTGATGTTGTAGTCATAGGTTACTACATTTTTCGTTTTGTTACGTGGACAGTTTTACGTTCCTGAAAATTTAAAGCAAGTTATCAATCCTTGCACCACTTAAAAATCTTATTAAGATGTGAACAGATTTTTGCAAACAGTATTTCATTTTCGTAAACCGGATCGTCTGTGAGAAGTCTGGGGCTACTATTAATATTTTGTATAAGGTCTTTCATATACAACATGAACAACAAGGGTTCCAGCTCATCTAGATCTACATTTACACCTGTACTCTGTAAATAAATATTAAGTGGAAGAGAGCACTTCCCATTGTATCAGTTATTAGTGCTTCTTCCCGTCCATTCGCTTATGGTGCGCGGAAGAATGCTTAAACGCCTCTTTGCACTGCAGTTAGCCGGCCGCTGTGGCCTAGCTGTTCTATGTGCTTCAGTCCGGAACCGCGCTGCTACTACGGTCGCAGGTTCGAATCCTGCCTCGGGCATGGATGTGTGTTATGTCCTTAGGTTAGTTAGGTTTAAGTAGTTCTAAGTCTAGCGGACATATAACCTCAGATGTTATGTCCCATAGTGCTTAGAGCCATTTGAACCATTTGAACCACTGCAGTTAGTCTAATCTTGTTTCCTCGATCCTGCAGGAGTGATACGTAGAGGGCTGTACTACATTCGTTGCTTCGTCGCTTAAGGCTTATTTTTGAAGCTTTGTAGTGAGGCTTTCACAGGCTAATTTACGTCCGTATGCAGGTGTCTCTCAGTTCATTTCTTACAACGCCTCAGTAACACTCCCCCGCAGATGAAACACACTTGTGACCATTCCTGCTGCCGTTTCTGTGTACGTTGAATATCCCCAGCTAGTCCCGTCTGTAACAGATTGCACCTATTTCGGCAGTATTCGAGGATGGGTCCCACAAAAGTCTTGTACGCAATCACCTATGTAGACTGGTTATATTTCTCTAGAATTCTACCAATGAGCTGAAATCTGCGATCTGATTTATTTACAAATGAACCTGTGTGATCGTTCCATTTTATACCCCTAGAAAGTGTTATACGCAATATTCGTATCAACTGACTGATTCCCATTATGAATCACTGATGTTGTAGTCATAGGTTACTACATTTTTCGTTTTGTTACGTGGACAGTTTTACGTTCCTGAAAATTTAAAGCAAGTTATCAATCCTTGCACCACTTAAAAATCTTATTAAGATGTGAACAGATTTTTGCAAACAGTATTTCATTTTCGTAAACCGGATCGTCTGTGAGAAGTCTGGGGCTACTATTAATATTTTGTATAAGGTCTTTCATATACAACATGAACAACAAGGGTCCCAACACACTTCCCTTGGGCAAACCGAAATTACGTCTACGTCTGTCGATAACTCTCCATCTAAGATGACATACTACGTCCTCCACCAATAAACCTTCAATTCAGGAGCGAACTACGCTTGATACCACGTAAGGCGGTGCATTCGATAATACACGTGGCTGTGGTACAGAAGCAAACGGGAACATCACACTTAAACCGAAGGGCAGAAAATTGGACACGTCTGTCTCATATGGGTTCGGTACATCGTGGCAGATTCCCACTCGTCAGCGCAGAGTTTGCGGTAAACCATTGCCAACATCGTTTGTAACGCATTAGGCTGTTTACGCAGATCATTGGTCGTTACCCGCAGATCTGTTCGGATGATCTTATCGAAGTCACGTTTACTGTGAGCGGCCACAGCCAAACATGGACTCCAGAAACGTGGCTTGGCTTGTTATAGGCTCTTCAAGTGTTTGGCATGCGACAGCTGGCGCACTGTACTGCCTCGCCACCAATACACCATTGGAAGTCTAGCATTGTCAGCTCCCACTATGTTGCCACTTACTCTGAACTAAGCATTGTGAGTGTCACTTCCCAATAAGACAACTTTCCCGGACGTAAAAAAATCACCGATTAAAAAGAAACTCCAGCCATAACTAAAAATAAGAATGGTTACAGAAACTACAGAGATCTCCCAGCCAACCCCCGATTCTTTATTAAATCCAGCTCCCATGCATAAAACAGCTTCAAGCGGTTGATTACTTAACAGCTGAATTTCTGTCAAATCTTTGCCGTTAAGGAAGAAAGTGAGAAAAAGTTTAGGAAGGGTTTGAAATTATGCTTCAAGATAGTTAGAAGTCGCTAAGTGGTGTCGTTATGAAACACTTGATGAATATAAACAGGACAACTTGCGCTCCATTTTGAGCAAAAGCTAGTCTGTTACGAATCTAAATGTTCATTACGTCATATTTACTGAATCACGTATCGTTCAGTGACATAACTTAGGTATTTTCAGTGGTATAGGTGGATTTAGTTTGAAAAACTCTGTTACGAATATAGTCAGCAGTAAAGAAGTAATAAATTAAAAAACATCATACCTGATGCTGCCGTTTTCCTACATGAACAGCGATAACGTAGTAAGCTATAAACTTTTTTCCTTTCATCTTTTTTTGAGGGGTTTCAGCGAAAAATAGTTTCGCAAAGGTTTTAAATTATGTGTAAGGTTTGTCGGAAGTCGACAAGTGCTCTCATTCTTAATTACTGGATGAAGTAAGTCGGGGTTTTTGCGTGTCGTCAGTTACACTACTTCAAGACCAAAACACAACTTCTAACTTCAGTATTTGTCTAATTGTGTTAAGCTTTTGACATGAGATTATACCTCTTAAAGAGTAGATTACGACAGAACTTTAAGTATAACCAGCAGTAAATAAACCATAAGCTGTATTTTCATCATTATGCCAGAGGAAAAATTATGCAAAAGCGAAGCAGTAACCGCACCATCATATAAAGTTGTGCTCAGATTGTTTACGAGTGTACAGCCGTGTTAATGCGATGGTGCAGATGCTGGTTCACATAGAAATCGCGATGATGGCTTAGTGGAATGCCGAAGCCGATTGCCTTTGGAATAAATCAGAGATGAAAATAACGCTGTTGGTTTACGTGGTTCATTTATCGTTGGCTGTTTATATATGATGGCTGTCACCCTATCGTCCCTCCTAGCAAGGGTGGATGAAGTGTAATTTTAAATTATTAAATTCGAACAATAATTATGAGAAATATTGAAAATCTTTTTTTCATGCAACTCCGCTGCAACTGGTACCGTGTTCCTGGTTCCAGGAGAGCGTTTTAGTACCAAAGATAGTCTTATAATATGTGAATTTCAGAATTTTTATGTGGTTTTTGCCGAATACAGAGATTTTAAACTTCATATATGCTAGGACTTCGGTATTAATGAAACTGAAAAAGACTATATTTCTAAGATTCATTGACGAACAAGGTGTTTTTGATAATAAACCCGAAAAACAGCATTTCATGACTTAATTACTTTTCGAGACGTGACGTAATAAGTTTGAAGCTATTCCCTAGAGGGCAAAAATTAACCGGTTTCAAAAAAATTAACGTAGCTTCGGCCCTATATAGAATTAAGAACAAATTTTTGACATGCCTAGACATGATAAGAAATCTAAATGAATGTCAGATTTTTTTACATAATTTTTGTGACAGGTAGAGTTTTTAAAGAGACTTTCTATCTCGCATTGTGATGGATGTAGACAGCACGTCGCAACTTAGGATCATTACATCGAAGCGAACGCAACCGAATGTGCAACAGCGGGCGAGATTTCCGTCTGGTGTAAACGCTAGGCGCTTGTTACCAAATGGCATTTAGGTTGTGCGCGGTTCGCAATCGCAGCTGTTCGCTCGTATTCCGATGGTTGTCGATTTTTCAGCTAACCATCCAAGGAAGTTCATGTAGCCTCCGCTTTGGCGCTAAAGAGTACAGAACTCTTTCGTCTGTTACGTTGACTACTTTAGTTATTGTTGACATCAGTTATGGAGGGGTAGGTCTACCATTTTTTTTTCATGAAAATACGGGACATATGAAAAGGCTATGATCAACTGATCAATAATTTTTTAAATACTGTGTTAACAGAACCTTAGGATGACGGAAACATGTTACTGAATAAATGCACTTTGCAGTAGATCAGTGGTTATTAATACACAAAGTGAAGTGCTCTTACAGATCCTTCGTTACCACAATTTTTGTGTATTTTTCGCCTGAGCAAATTTGCTCACTTAACTGCTTGTGGGAACATCGAAAGCTTCGAGAGGTCGAAACCTCTTTGACGTCCCAGGAAGAAGATCTCTGAGGGAAGAAAAAGCAGAGACTAATAGTACGTTCTTGACGGTAACGGTGCCGAAGCTAAGCACATTCAGTTTATGCGATAAAACGATTCATGCATAATCGTGTAGAGCATCATTTAGTAGTGGTTCTAGTATGCCTCAGTACCCTACTTCCAAATACTTATTGCATAACAATCTAAACTCCTGGAAATTGAAATAAGAACACCGTGAATTCATTGTCCCAGGAAGGGGAAACTTTATTGACACATTCCTGGGGTCAGATACATCACATGATCACACTGACAGAACCACAGGCACATAGACACAGGCAACAGAGCATGCACAATGTCGGCACTAGTACAGTGTATATCCACCTTTCGCAGCAATGCAGGCTGCTATTCTCCCATGGAGACGATCGTAGAGATGCTGGATGTAGTCCTGTGGAACGGCTTGCCATGCCATTTCCACCTGGCGCCTCAGTTGGACCAGCGTTCGTGCTGGACGTGCAGACCGCGTGAGACGACGCTTCATCCAGTCCCAAACATGCTCAATGGGGGACAGATCCGGAGATCTTGCTGGCCAGGGTAGTTGACTTACACCTTCTAGAGCACGTTGAGTGGCACGGGATACATGCGGACGTGCATTGTCCTGTTGGAACAGCAAGTTCCCTTGCCGGTCTAGGAATGGTAGAACGATGGGTTCGATGACGGTTTGGATGTACCGTGCACTATTCAGTGTCCCCTCGACGATCACCAGTGGTGTACGGCCAGTGTAGGAGATCGCTCCCCACATCATGATGCCGGGTGTTGGCCCTGTGTGCCTCGGTCGTATGCAGTCCTGATTGTGGCGCCCACCTGCACGGCGCCAAACACGCATACGACCATCATTGGCACCAAGACAGAAGCGACTCTCATCGCTGAAGACGACACGTCTCCATTCGTCCCTCCATTCATTCCTGTCGCGACACCACTGGAGGCGGGCTGCACGATGTTGGGGCGTGAGCGGAAGACGGCCTAACGGTGTGCGGGACCGTAGCCCAGCTTCATGGAGACGGTTGCGAATGGTCCTCGCCGATACCCCAGGAGCAACAGTGTCCCTAATTTGCTGGGAAGTGGCGGTGCGGTCCCCTACGGCACTGCGTAGGATCCTACGGTCTTGGCGTGCATCCGTGCGTCGCTGCGGTCCGGTCCCAGGTCGACGGGCACGTGCACCTTCCGCCGACCACTGGCGACAACATCGATGTACTGTGGAGACCTCACGCACCACGTGTTGAGCAATTCGGCGGTACGTCCACCCGGCCTCCCGCATGCCCACTATACGCCCTCGCTCAAAGTCCGTCAACTGCACATACGGTTCACGTCCACGCTGTCGCGGCATGCTACCAGTGTTAAAGACTGCGATGGAGCTCCGTATGCCACGGCAAACTGGCTGACACTGACGGCGGCGGTGCACAAATGCTGCGCAGCTAGCGCCATTCGACGGCCAACACCGCGATTGCTGCTGTGTCCGCTGTGCCGTGCGTGTGATCATTGCTTGTACAGCCCTCTCGCAGTGTCCGGAGCAAGTATGGTGGGTCTGACACACCGGTGTCAATGTGTTCTTTTTTCCATTTCCAGGAGTGTATCATACAAGCCCGCAGATGAAATGATTACACACTGGCAATTGTGCTACCTAAAACATCTGCTTTAACACATGACCAATAATGAATCTTTTTTTTTCCAAAACAAACGCTCATTTCCCACATTCGACACTGGGATGCATAGAGCAAGTTCTAACAATAACAGTCAGAACTTTTACTTTTATGCATTTTCCTTTAACATTTTAAATGTTCCAAACAATCTGCTGTATCATGCACTTCTTCCTTGAAATCGTATCAGTAATTTAATTTTTAAAATACAATTTTTTGACAATACAATATTCATCAAACAGTTCTGTGCTATCAATTTCTACACTGCATACTTTCTTTATCAGTGGTGTACCTGATTGTATATCATTCCATCATAGCTCCCTTTTCAAAGGTGTCCAACAAATTGAATTATAAACTGTAAACTGTCTTCCCCATAAAATCAAGTATTCAACTGCTACATTATTTAAAGCATAAACAAAGGAATAAAACCTACCTTGATCATCAACATACAATCATCCATATGTTTACAGTAATATGCTGCATGCACCTACTTATTTTTGACTGTCACTAATAATGCGATTATTTTAGTCTTCTGAAGCAGGACACTAGGTGCCTGAAACTGGTAAAGAAATAAATATGCTTTTGTGCAACTGGTTGCGGTTTTTTTCAACAAATACTTTTGTAGTTGCTGAAGACAGGTAAAGTACTAAATTCCTTACAGATCACGAAATTATTTCCTTTCCTGTTTTTTATCTAAGTTCATAACAGCATACTGTAATGCAAAATAAATTTCGATTTCTCGAATGCTTGTTTCGAAGAGAATGGTCTATGAACAATCCACAGCCGTAATTCAGAGTTCTTATTCCTGGAAACTAATTGCAAAGGTAAAGAACAACCTGATACAGAGGAGTAAGCTGATTTTTAAAAAAGATATGAATTCAAAATTCTTTCAAGAGGACGAAGTAATGCCAAAGATCTTGTACGACGCAGTTGGCCATAACTGACACAAAAGCACATAACTCTTTCAATCTTTCCTCCCTTCAAGTATAAATATGAAAATACTTGTAAATTTCATAAATGATTTTCTTTTACCAATTGGCGGCTTCTCAGCGGCAGTTTCCACACTGTTGTTAATTATATGTACCATGCAATCCACGCTTATAACATAATTGCTACCAAGGTTTTCTTGCATTTTAGCAAAAATATAGTCTATGTCACTTTTGCTTGCTCTATCAAACATACATTTCATATTATCAGCAGGTAAACAGAAATGACGTCTTATTTGAGATATTAGGTTAAAAGTTTTGTATTCAATAGTAATGAATTGAGATATTTTTTTTATTCACCTGCTTTCTGAAATAAAATAATTAATCAATACTAGAAGAAACTTTATTGATTTGTGACTACTGGTAGGAGCGGAAAAACTTACAAGTTTACATGGTCCAGACCTTCGTTAAGAAGTTGTATGTACCGAGGAACTAATACATTATTAACGATGGCTTCAGCTTTGATTTATTTACAACTAAACACGACTTGATACATTTTTAATGGCATTTGTGAAGCAATCCATGGTACAGTATGCAGATGTTCCCTCAGCTGCAGCCACTGTAGCCTCTTCATTTCCTGGAATTTCACAAATTATAGTTTTACTATTTTTTTCCATTCTGTACTGCTACAAATTAAAGCTCATAACTGCAGTATGTGTAGTTCTTTCTATACAGAGCGACTTTAATGGAATATTTCCTAGCAAGTATGGTTAAGTATCAGGTCAACCATCAACAGTAAAACTATATCTTCCTTTATTATAATTAATAGAAAAGCTCTGTGATCCTGAACATTAAGGATTTTATTTCATTATAGCCGTTTAATAAAACAAATTATACCACCAATGTTTTACATTTTTAAGTACATGTTTCATAGAAACAACATAAGCAGAATTTCTCACTATGTATAAACGAACTTACCCATTATTTTTTGTGAACAACTAACTGATTTCAAAAGTTGTTGCAACAGCAAACAGAAAAAGCAAGCTTAAATTTACTTTATTTATCGAGTTGAAAAATATTAGATTTCCCACCATGTGCAATCGCAAATGTGGCATTGCAAATTTTACAATGAACTTCATAAACTTCATAACTAAGTTTTGTCGCTTCGAGGAAAGGACATTTTTCCTTTAAGTTGGAAGAAAAACTACATTAGCATTTAGACATAATAGATTAGATCACACAAATAACAATACACCACGTCAACTGCCAACACTGTACTAGGCAATCTTCGTTTGTCTTCATTGTTCACAGAATACGCCAAATAATGACAACAATAAGTGAGATAAGCGTCGATCCAGCATTTCTCAAAACATGATATGGCAAAAATTTCGGTTTTTAATTTAGGAAAACGGTGTCAAAAAACTGTTCGCCTCCCAGCAAAAATTCTGGAGAGGCGTGACACAAAAGCAAAAAAAGGGGACTGTCCCGTTTTTTTTACGAAACTAATGATAGGCTTATGAAGTGGTCTGAAAAAAATGTTATTTTTTACAGATACGAGAATACCAGTAAATCCCCATTCTTTAACGAATCGAACTCTCATTTATTAAACGACTTCAAACATCTTATTCTCTTAGAAATGAGTTTATGTGCTAAATATTGGACATTAAGCACGTACGCACACCTAGCATAGCAACAACCAATGAGAGCACGAGTTCAGTCACACCTTCTGTTCCATGCACAGTTGTCATATTATCGCCTTGCTACCTCAGCTGGTGGTTATTAGCTGTAGGTGTAGGAAACATGTAACAGTCCTCAGCAGATAGGAGGCCTAGGTCAGCTGCAAAGTCTAAAAGTCTAATAGAAAAAAGAAAGTTCTGTTGCTAGGTAGTCCGCTGTTGCAGAAGTGTTGGGCAGTCAGTACCAGGTCACCAGCATTATAAAGCCTGGTGCAGAGTTGGCTCACGTGACTGACAACATAGAGGACTTATGTAGGAATTTTACGAAAGAGGACCAAGTAGTGATTGTGGGTAGAGCAGGGAATAGTCTTGATTGGGACGGGGAATATGATGTAAGTGTTGACCTGGTTGCATTTCGTGCAACTGTTTCAGTGTCATGATCGGCCTCATCTTACTGTGGCTGTTAGGTGCGTTAACCTGGGGCTGGAGAAGGCGCTGATGACAGGGGGCATAGGTCGCATTTCCGTGGTGCCAGTTGAGTCTATCAGTAGATCGAGTTTCACTAGGCATAGCCTGCACTTCAATAGGTATGGGAAGGGGAGGCTGGCAAAGCTTATAGGTGACAGTGTAGTGAGGGTGGTGGGATCACTCATGGAAAAATTCGTCTAGTAGTTGGTGTTGGAGCTACACCTTTTCTAGATAGAAGTCAGCTGATAGGTATACCTGCTTTAAGGAAGTCCCTCTAACTACGGGCTCACCTTCAGAGGACGTCATGTTTCCAAGTACAGAAGGAATTCACATATTAAATCAAAATATAAGAGGTGTCAGAGATAAAGTTAGTGAACTGCTTATAGATGTTGACTCTGAAATTATTGGTATATCGGAGCACCACTTAAATAATTTGACAATTCAAAGGCTTCCTTTACCAGGATACAGATTAGCTGGCTGTTTTTCGAGGAGTTCCTTATGGAGTGGAGGTGTGGCCATGTACATAAAACACTGTATCCGTTTGCGTCCACAGATGTATCACGGCACTGCACTGAACAGATATTTAAATGTTGTGCAGGGACAGTTGAATTTAGTGAAACTAAAGTTCTAATTCTTGTTGTTTATAGGTGCCCTAGTTCCAACTTCAGAGCATTTCTGCTCAAGCTAGAGAGGGTTCTTGGTTCACTTTATTTGAAATACCGGAAATTAGTTATATGTGGTTACTTCAATATTAATTTTGTATATGACGGTGCAAGAAAAAGGATGTTGGTAGATTTCCTAAATCCATATGATCTGATGCAGACTGTGTTTTCTTACAACTATGGTGCAGGGGAACAGTAACACAGCCATTGATAACATTTTTATTTATTCTTCATCGCTAGATGAGGATTCTGTTCGTAAAAGGATGAATGGCCTTTCAGACCATGATGCACAAATATTAACACTAAAAGTCCTTTGTACTCAAATAACTGTCACATATAATTACAAAATATGTACATAGGTTAATACAACAGCAATAGAGAGTCTTTTAAACCTCGTCAAGGAACAAGAGCGTCAGGATGTTTATAGTGCTGATAACATAGATGATAAATATAATGCTTTCCTTGACACATTTCTCATGCTGCTTGAGAATTGTTTTCCATTAGAATGTTCTAAACGGGGTACTAGCATTAAGCTAAGTAGCGGCATAAGGATTTAATGTAAAACAAACCTTTAATTATATCAAAATTTTAGAAGTAGTCACAATCAAGCCACAGTAGCCCATTACAAATAATACTGTAAGTTGCTTAAAAATGTTATTAGGAAGGCAAATATTATGTGGCGTGGAAATAGAATAGCTAATTCACAGGATAAAATTAAAACCATATGATGAATTGTGAAGGAAGTGTCTGGTCAGCAGCACAAGGTTGACGATATAAAGTCAGTTCGTAGTAAAAATATTTCTGTTACTGATCAATCAGATATATGTGCAGTTTTAACAATCATTTTCTGATCATTGCTGGTGAATTAAATAAAAATTTAGTTTATACAAGGAATCACATAACTCTCTTGGCAAATGCCTTTCCGAGATTGATGGCTGAAATACCCCTCTGTGATGCAGACAAGGGGGAGATTGAGTCAATAATTAAATCACTGAAGACTAAGGACTCTCACAGAGTACCTAGCAGAATATTAATGTGCTGCACATGTTAGCCCTGTATTTAGCCATATTTGTAATTTTTCCTTTAGGAATGGTCATTTTCCTGAACGATTAAAGTACTCAGTATTTTATAAAAAGGGAGAAAGACAATGTAAACAATTTTAGACCCATTTCTATGGCATCAGTGTTTGCTAAAGTTACTGAAAGGGCTGTGTATGTAAGGATAATACATCATTTTATGTCACACGATTTGCTATCAGATGTACAGTTCGGCTTTAGAAGTCGTTTGACAACTGAAAATGCTATATTCTCTTATCTTTGTGATGTACTGGATGGGTTAAACAAAAGGTTTCGAACGCTAGGCGTATTTTTTGATTTAACTAAGGCGTTTGATTGTGTTGATAACAAAATATTGCTCCAGAAGCTGGACCGTAACAGAGTACTGAGAGTAGCTCACAGTTTGTTCACCTCTTACTTTAGCAACAGACAGCCAAATCTCATTATTCACTGTACTGAAAATGGCTGTGATGTGGGGTCTGAGTAGGGTATGGTAAAGTGGGGTGTGTTGCAGGGATCAATGTTGAGGCCACTCCTGCTCCTTATTTATATAAATGATATGCTCTCTAGTATTACAGTTAACTCTAAAATATTTTTGTTTGCTGATGACAGTACCTTGGTAGTAAAGGATGTTGTGTGCAACATTGATTCGGTTTCAAATAGTGCAGTTCATGACATAAGTTCATGGCTTGTAAAACATAAACTAACGCTAAGTCACAATAAGACACGGCTTTTTCAGTTTCTAACACACAGTTCAACAAAACATGACGTTTTAATTTCACAGAATGGGCAAATGATTAGTGAAACTGAACAGTTCAAATTTCTAGGTGTTCAGATAGATAGTAAACTGTCGTGGAAAGCCCACATTCACGATCTTCTTCAAAGACTTAATGCTGCAATTTTACTGTTCGAACGGTATCTGAAGTGAGTGATCGTTCGACACGAAAATTAGTCTACTTTGCTTATTTTCATTCGCTTATGTCGTATGGTATTATATTTTGGAGTAACTCTTCCCATTCTGAAAGGATATTTTTGACTCGGAAACGGGCGGTTCGGGCAATAAGTGGAGTAAGTTCACGAACCTCTTGTCGAACCCTGTTCACAAATCTGGGTATTATGATATATTCCTTACTGTAATATCTTGCTAACAATATTAGCTTATTCCCAAGAACAAGCAGCTTTCACTCAGTTAATACTTGGCAGAAATCCAACCATCATTTGGATTGGACTTCCTTAACTCTTGTGCAGGAAGGTGTGCAGTATACTGCTGCATCCATTTCCAATAAGCTACCACTAGAGTTCAAAATGTTATCAGTAATCCACGCGCTTTCAAATCGAAACTGAAGAGGTTCCTCATGGGTCACTTCTTCTATTCTGTTGAGGAGTTCCTCGAAAAATTAAGCTGATTCTCGTTATATTGTCGATTGCGTTTACCTAAACTTATGAATTGACTTTTTTCGGGTTCATAAAAATTTTATTTTTATCTGTTATTTCTTTTATGTTGTAATTTCAGGTACTGACATGTTCCATTACCTTGGAGATTTCCTCCGCAATTTGGTCCTACAGAACTTGATGTGTAAATAAATAAAAAACGCATAGGACAGTTGCGATCTGTAGTATAGTTGTCGTGATTTGTTCGTGCACAGTTTGTTGCTTTGTGCGGTATGTTTCTTTTATGAAATTCGTGAAACTAACTGTGGAATTGCTGAGGAAAACAATAATACTACTAATGTCTTGCGAAGTGAGCTCAACATGAACATTAACAGAGATCATAATGCAGTAAATTGAGAACTCTTTGACTTCTTGCATAAGTTAAGACGCCCATTACTAATTATACTGGCCCATATTGGGCGCCAAAATGTGATGACCCCTTAAAACCTCTGTGATATCACATAGCCTGCAGATTATCAATGAGACCGCCCCACCCTGGGAGCCAATAATTAAGTGACGCCAATAATTTAAGTGAAATCAAACAGAAAAAAGGTTATGAGATTAAGGGATGGTAAGTGGATGGAACAGATTAATTAGAGGATTTAAATACGAATTTTCGCTTTTATTACAGTACATTTTCTACATAAAATCACAAATTTCAAGACCGATTTGATTGGGCGTGGATTGACTCATTTATTAAGGGGAAGAAGGGGTGAATGACTAATATCGCTATTCTTCGTAGTCTTTTGCCGTATTGTGATGTCGTCTGTAGACTCTGGGTCATAACGACGCATCGTCTCGGAGCTGTGCAATGGCGAGTCAGCCACCCTCTTCGGTGTCCCAAAGTTTTAGGGTGAGGCCCAGGAACTGTCTCCGCGTTGTAGCCTATGTTTTCGTAGCTGATGCACCGTTATCACTGAGTGGGACGAGGATGTTAGGCAAGGAAATTGCTGCGCTCCGTTGAGTGCTTCATTCCCAAGCACTGGACCGTAAGGATTCGTCCAGTTAACATGGAAGTGGCCAGGAATAAGTCACAATGTGACGATGAACATTGGAATGGGAGTAAGGATCAGTTTCAAAGTCAGCAAACGGGGTAGGAGATGAATATAAGAGAGACTGTGTCTTGTTGCTTCCACGCTGTCTCACCGACTTTCCTCTCCTCTCTTCTTCTCTTCACTCTGCTAAGCTCACCGACTCCTCGAATTTTTCCTCCTCTTTGCGGACTAAATTTGCAATGTTGCCCAGTGACTGTTCGCCGTTTCATGACCACGCCTCCCAGTGCAGGGTGGAACTTATCTGTCTTGCGTGGACTGCCGTCAGACCCGAGAAATGGCGTCTTTCTTATGTTTTCGCTGTCAAGACTGTTCCAGCGTTGGTCGCACATCATTCCGATGATTTCCGCGTTGCTTAGTTACTACAAAAGCATTCACAAACACTCCTTTGTGACAGCTATCTCTGCATGAGGCCTGGACAAATGTCTGTGCTTCGTCAAAGAATCTGTTGGCGTTCATAATTTATGATCAGCCTCCTTACTCTCCAGAAAATATTTTTTTTTTTTTTTTTTTTTTTAAGTGAGCTGACTTCTTCTGCACTTCTTTAGTTTCCTACGCCTCCCTGTGTGAATTCTTGGTGCTTTGTGAGTACGCTCCATCCCAATATCATCGGAGTCCATAAGTTATTGGCACATGTCACGCTTTTTAAGGCAGGCGAAAATGGGTGCTGCCAACCAAAAACTTCATTCACCTACAGGTGTGCATTCCTGTCACTTTTCTTTCTACATTCTATCTTAGTGCCTGCAGGGCTCCACCGTCATCTGCACGTTTCGCATTGTCCACCAGGCTCTTCGCAAGGTGCCCGTTATTCTTAAGCGAGGCGAGAGCATCCGTCAGGCTATCCCTTGTGTGTTTGCAGAATGCTTCTCTGGCGCTCTCTGTATGAGGTCTGGCTTTTCCCTCATCCTGGGCAACTGGTGCTGTGAGCCAGCGAAAGTGACCCCCAGCGGAGGTAGCACCATACGAACGTAGTCAGTGTGGAACAGCATAGCTCCTGCTACTGGGGCCACACTGCGCCGCTTACTTATAATGGCGAACTGACATCCTCTCCTTCCATACTCAACTGTCAGTCACTTTATTATTTTGACCCAGGTGTAGATGGGTATGTATGTTCTTCGCAAATCCGAGAGATCCACAGCAGAAATGCCAAAGGAAAAGAAATGTAAATGGTTGAAAATTAAACTGCTATAATTTGATTGTTAGAAGAAAAAAAAGGGTTCTACTGGGGCGTAACAAAAACGATTAATTCATTAACTGCTTGCATTAGGCGGGAATGGAGTCAATAAATACAAGCTTCATAACTGCTACGAGGTATGTCCACAAAGTAAGTTCCATTTGGTTATATAAAACAAACGTGTACATATACAAAAAAAATTATTGTACAAAAATCTTCAACTGTTAAACTACTTTTCTACATAGCTTCCGAAATTTTGTAGGTACTTGTCATAGCGTGGCACAAGTTTTTGTATGCCTTTTTCATAGAAGGTTGCCACCTGTGTATTCAGCCATGTGGTAACATGTTCTTTCAGCTCGTCATCATCGTTGAAGTGTTGACCACCAAGGACAGATTTTAGATGTAAGAAGAGATGAAAGTTGCTAGGAGCGAGGTCCGGGCTGTACAGAGGATGATCAAACGCGTCCCAGTGAAATTGCCGTAAGAGTTGTTTGGTCACATTTGCCGTATGAGGTCGGGCATTATCGTGGAAAAAAACAACACCTTTTGACAGTAATCCTCGGCGCTTGTTCTGTATTGCGCGGCGCAATTACTTAATGGTCTTGCAGTAACCATGTGCATTGATTGTTTGGCCTCGTGGTAAGAAATCAATCGGCAATATGCATTTTCTGTCCCAAAAAACGGTGCACATGACTTTTCGAGGTGTCAAGATTTGCTTAGGTTTAACCTTCGTTGGGGATGAAGTGTGCCTCCATTCCATTCATTGCCTTCATCATTGTAGTCAAAACTGAAGAGCACTGCCCATCCATTGTTTTTTGTATTGTTCAGTAAGAATTTTGGGTACCCAACGTGAGCAAAGTTTTCGAAATTTCAGTTTTTCAGTAACAATTTCATGAATTTGTGATCGTGAGATTTGCGGAACTTCCATAGCAAGGGCACTGAGTGTAAACTTATGGTTGTGCTTAATCTTCTATTCAATTGTGCGAACCAGTTCATCAGTAACCACAGACGGGCGTCCACATTGTCCTTCAACGTGCACTTGATCTCGTCCTTCATTGAACAGTCTGACCCATCTTCTAACCATTGAATCACTCATAGCATTTTGTCCGTAAACCTCGCAGATTTGCCAATGAATTTCCTTTGGTTTAACTTTCTTTGCATTTAGAAAACGAATCACGATCTGATTTCACAGGCGGCGGCATTTTCAATTACGGCTGACATTATAAAGAAGCACTACAAAGCACACGTCGGCAGCAGCGATCTGAAAATGGCGTACATTTCTTCTCCTTGAGTCAGAGTAACTGCCGCGCATGCTCGGAACTGCGATCGTAGCGCTGCAGCGGGTAGAAATTGAAAAGGAATTTACTTTGTGAACGACCCTCGTTTTACTAAAAAGAAAGAGAACAGTGCAAGTAAACAAGTGCAAACATGTATCTATTATGCTAATTAAAATATACAAAAAAACTTCAACATTTTCGTTGCTTACGTTCACGGTATCTGTCATAATATGGCTGATGTTTTTTATGATAAATAAAAATAGTTTATCTGGGATAATACTGTCAGTCCTCTAACTAGGGGCAGTCAAATGAATACTTCATACCCACTTTAATGGGACCATGGAATTGTTCCATCCAAAAATAATCACCACATATGTTGAGATATTTATCCCACTGGGAGACGAGAAGTTCAGCTCCTTTTTCGTATAAAGCGGTCCGCCGCTGACGGATCCACAATGGCATCCACTCTTATACTGCAACCAGTTGCTGGCCTTACATAATTTTGTAGGTTCCGGGCAGTTGCACTGCACCGGCAGAGAGGAGGGGTAACTGTATATTAGTCGTCTCTGGTCGATGTTATCCGTTTCCTCCCTTGCTCCGGCTTTCTTGTGTATGTACTAGTTTCATGATATTGTTTCCGAACCCTCCAGACAACCGAGGCTTTGTAGACACTGCACAAGCAGTTCAATCTTCCTGCTCTAACGTCAGTGCAACATGCACAAAGAGTATACACATGCACTCCTTAGTTACTTTTAATGTATGGCAGAGTGAGACGTTGCTCGTTAATTCCCTCATAGACATTTGAAACATAAGCTGCGACATTGTCGAGAATAAAACAGTGACCCGTACATACAATAAGTTTCCTTTAATTTACGTCTATGGTCACAAACTTTTTGTTAACAGATTACCTGTTTCGGTCTATCTGTATCTCTGACCTTTCGTTGTCTTGTGTTGGGGTCGAAATCTTCAACTTCATAAGTAGCATCAGGCAACTGTCTTACAAAATTATAAGGTCCAAAGTAGCGCCTGAGGAGCTTCTCAAAGAGACCAACCTTTTAAACAGGAGTGAAGAGCCAGGCGAGGTCACCACGTTGGTAGACAGCAGGGCGGTGGCTGGCGTCATACCTTCAGCGAGCATTTTCTTGAGTCTGCAGCGTGCAGAGTCGAGCTAACTGCTGAGCGTCCTCAGCTCTGGTTAACACCTGGCCGATGTAGTCGTCGTCTACGTCATCAAGATGTAACGGAAACACAGTGTCCACCGTCGTAGTCGCCTCACGCCCATCCACCAGGAAAAATGGCGTAAATCCTGTGATGTCTTGTTTGGCAGTGATGTAGGCAAACGTTACGAAAGGTAGCACCTCATCCCAGTTCCTCTGCTCAACATTGACGAACATTAATAGCATGTCGGCTAAGGTCTTATTAAGGCATTCAGTAAGCTTGTTAGTTTGTGGATGGTAGGCAGTTGTCATGTGGTGAGTAACGTTGCACTGATGGTTCATCTCTGTCACAAGATTCGATTTAAAAACCTTCCCTCGATCTGTAATTAATGACCTTGGGGCACCGTGTTTTAATACAATGTCTTCCGCGATGAATTTGGCTATCTCTGATGCTTCTGCTGTTTTCACGGCTTTTGTAATGGCATATGTGTCAGATAATCAGTGCAAACAATAATTCATCTATTGCCACTAGTAGACGTTGGAAATCGTCCGAGGAGGTCAATTCTAACACGCTGGAAAGGTGTTTCGGTTGATGGAATTGGTATGAGTCAGCAAGGTGGTTTCTGAGGAACTGCCTTTCTCCTCTAACACTCTCAGCAGTGCAACACATAGTGACAGACACTCTTAAATAAATCTGGCCAGAACAATCTCTTGCGGATTCTTTCGTATGTCTTAATAACTCCTAAATGTCAGGCCTCAGGTTTGTCATAGAATTTCTGTAGAACATCTAAGCACATGTGTTTAGGAATCACTGGTAGCCACCTCTTTCCAAATGGATCAAAGTTTTTTTTTTTTTTAAGTAATCCATTAACTACCTTAAATTGTCACTTCACGTCCTCTGACTGATTTAAGGCAAGCAGAATTTGAGATATCTTGGCGTCCTTCTTCTGCTCAGCAGAGAGATCCTGGAGTGCAGTGAGACAGTCATTATCTTCATCAAAGTCTTAATGGTATTTCACAGGGTTTCTTGAGAGACAGTTGGCATCTTGGTGATTTCTTCCACTTTTGTACACTATGGTAATGTCATACTCTTGAAGACGTAGTGCCCACCTGGCGAGTCGTCCTGTTCGACCCCCCCCCCCCCCCCTCCCTCACAAATGACCTATTAATTGAGTCTTTTTCCTGCCAATTTCCAGGTGAGGAAAGAGTAGGGGAGGACTGGAGGTTTTCCCAGAGAGGGAGGGGTTAATTGATTGACTGAGTTAATTAATTAGTAAATAAAATTGATATCAAAAATGTGCTTTTATTGGTGAGTGGAGTTCCCAGTGGCATGGGGGAGGGGAGAGGAGGAGGAGGGGAGGGACAGGGATGATTTGGTAAACCACTTAACCAAACAATAGGACAAGGACCTGTCAATCGAAAGGACGGATCCCCAGGGACTCTTAGCAGAACAATAGGTTAGGGACCTGTCAATCAGATGAGAACAATAGGTTTGCCCCTGAATGTATGCTTGCCCCTGATATGGGCAACCAGCACTAACAAATTGCCGTCACACCTCCTACACCACATGCTACTCATAGGCACACAAAATTATTCCCAACAACTGTCAGATTTATAGTCCCAGGGAATGGAATCGTCACATACCTGCTTGATTTTTATGGGGACCCTGATGAAAAATCGATCAATATTTACATTAATATTAAAAATAGAACCAAAGCGCTGGATTTAGGATTTCACAAATGTATCTGCTTACTCAGCCAACAATGCCGATGTTAATTTTGGTGAATACATTTCAGTATACAAACTACTATACTTTCTCAAGATAATACCAACATCTTGTCTGCAGTGTGCTAGGCACACATGGTACATGATGTCCATCACGCTATGAGAGGTGCGAGTTTGACGTGGAGCATTTCGTACTTAAAGTGTATGGGTACTTATCATATCATGCTCAGAGAGTCCAAACCATAAGAGAACACTTTGCTGAATCTGGAATAGAATTTCAAAGTATAAAAGACAAGTCAAAACAAGGTAGCTGTCATTGCATCCTGTTATTGAGAAAATTCTATGCTAGTTTCCAGCATTGAAATCATATTTTATAACTCTTGGAGATAACTGGTTCGGTTGTATTAGGAAAATATTTTGATGATAAACGCACAAAGAAAACACAATGCTTTCTTGGTATCTAGATAATGCTTTAAAAATATTTCAGAACGCCATCATGCTTTTGGAAAAAGATAATGCTTTATCTTGTGAAACCTACAATATCCTAACAAATTTACGCCAAAAAATAGAGGAAAGAATAAATAACAAAATATTTGGATTTATTTGCTCAAATGCCTTCACCAATTTCACAGCTGATGAACAAAACTCTATCAAAATTGTTTTGATTACATGGTACAAAAATACATTGAAATACCTGGACGATCATTTTGATTTTGCGGAAGGTAATAATTTAGCAATAACGCGAATATTTGCTTTGGAAAACACAATTAGTTGCAATGATATGTCTTGTGTTGTGGAAAATTATCACTTACCAAACTCATAGATATGGACGAACTTTATAATGAGTTCTCCAGTGTTACGGAAATTGGCCAAAGCAAAAAAAAACCTATCTATTAAACTTGGCATGAACAGTTTCAGCATTCGAATACACCGAACTTATTAAAAACTTTCCAGTTTATTGTGTCCGTTCCATGTCCTAATGCTGCTGCTGAGATGGCATTTTCACTTTGTGGAAACGCCTAGACTGATTTGAGAAGTAACTGAGAGTTGAACTCTTAAAGGCGGAACTGTAAGTAAAAATTATCAGTACAATTGCATTGATTTTTACAATTATGTTTTGAAGAATAAGAAATTGTTCAAATGTTCCAAACCACTCCTTCAAAAAGAAAAACTAACTAATTGCGCAAAGTGCTTTATTTACTGATTTGTGTCAAAGTTTTTTGTGATTACTTTGTAATAACAAAAAATTTTGTTAATTTTGTTTCAAATTAAAAAAACTGATAGCAAATTATTTTAATTGTTTTTCTCTCGTTTCTGTACATTTAGAGGCAGGTCCCGCTTTTTTGTCAAGTCCTGCTTCTAATTTTCTGGTTTCCTGCACGTCAGTGAATAATTCACTGAAGAGCCAAAGAAACTTGTACACCTGTCTAATATGGTGTAGGGCCCCTGCGGGCACGCAGAAGTGCCACAACATGACGTAGCATGGACTCTATTAATGTCTGAAGAGCTGGCCATAAATATTTAAGAGTACGAGGGGGTGGAGATCTCTTCTGAACAGCACGTTGCAAGGCATCCCAGATATGCTCAATAATGTTCATGTCTGGGGAGTTTGGTGGCCAGCGGAAGTGTTTACACTCAGAAGAGCGTTCCTGCAGCCACTATGTAGCAATTCTGGATGTATGAGGTGTCGCATTGTGCTGCCGCAATTGCCCAAGTCCATCAGTATGCACGATGGACATGAATGGATGCAGGTGATCAGACAGGATGCTTATGTATGTATCATTTGTCAGAGTCATGTCTAGAAGTCTGAGGGATCCTATGTCATTCCAACTGCACATGCCCCACACCATTACAGAGCCTCCACCAACGTGAATAGTCCAGTGCTGACATCAAGGGTCAATGGATTCATGAAGTTGTCTCCACACCCGTATATATCCCTCCGCTCAATGCAATTTCAAATGATACTCGTCCAACCAGTCATGAACAGCTCAATGTCGGTGTTGGTGGGCCCAAGTGAGGCATAAAGCTTTGTGTTTTGCAGTCATCAAGGGTACAGGAGTGGGCCTTTGGCTCCGAAAGCCAGTATCGATGATGATTCGTTGAATGGTTCACACGCTGACACTTGTTGATGGCCAAGCACTGTAATCTACAGCAATTTGTGGAAGGGTCACACTTCTGTCACACTGAAGGATTCTCTTCAGTCATCGTTGGTCCCATTCTTGCAAGATCTTTTTCCAGCTGCAGCAATGTCAGAGATTTTATGTCTTACCAGATAGCTGATATTCACGGTACACTTATGAAATGTTTGTACGGGAAAATCCCCACTTCATTGCTGCCTCGGTGCTGCTGTGTCTCATTGCTCATGCACCGACTAAAACACCATGTTCAAACTGATTTAAATCTTGATAACCTGCCATTGTAGCAGCAGTAACAAATCTAACAACTGTGCCAGACACTTGTTGTCTCGTATAGGTGTTGCCGACAGCAGCACCGTATTCTGCCTATTTTCTTATCTCTATATTTGAATATGATTTCCTATACCAGTTTCTTTGGCGCTTCCATGTGTATACAGTTACAATTAAAAGTGAACTATTTTTCAGTGTTAATTCATAAGAACACACTTCTATGTGCTGATCACTACAAAATCTACTTGTTTAGATTGGGTGGGAATGCAACAGTTTCATCATATGTTGGCAAAGCTAATGAATCTGACAGTGAAAAAGCAGTCTGTGGTGACAGACTAATCTGTAGTGTGGCCCAAGGTCTAGTTTAGGTTAGACTACAAAACTTTGTTTGTGATTTGGCAAGGCCAACGAATGTGGTGCCGTGTCTGTCATGAAAGACTGATCTGTATTGTGGCCCTTTTAGCAGGTTAGGTTGAACTTAAAACAGATTGCTAATGAAAACCAATTAGACCACATGTGCTGAGACACTCACCTGTAAGTGGCACATGATCTATGTTAGTGTGAACACTTCACTGGATATTGTCAAAGGGAAAGACTGTCAACACTTAACTACAGTTGCTGTAATATACTGTTCTGGTTGATCAATAGTACTTGTTCATCCTTGTAATAACGTACTTATATTTCTCATTCCTGATTTTGCCTAAAATCTGGACACTGTGGTTCAATTAAAACTTATTAGGACAAATAATCAACTGATGTTATTAATAAACAAGTATTGTCATTGGATAAGAACAGTGTACTGACAACTGATTATATTCAGTTTGTTGGTTGTGATGCTTGTTTGGCTATTAGGTCCAAAAAGGTTTTGATTTACAAGGTTTTTGTTTACATAAATATTTTGCTATTTGAAATATAATTTAAGCTACATTTATTTACAAAGCAAATAATATTTTCAGGAATCTTATTGACTAACTATATGTGAATTATTTCTTGTGTTGACTTTCCATTATTTAATGCAGGAGCCATTATTAATAACAACAGACTCTGGAAAAGTCCCTGATACCTTAAGATCACTCCACTTATCTTCTCAGTTTTCTATTACTTCCCATACTGTGTATTCCTTTCTGTTCATCCATTTTCTTGTATTTATCAATTTTTATTTTATTGTGATTTCCTATGTAGGCCTACTCCACGTATTCTGTTGTTGCAATTATAATTTCTGTATTTTACTTTATTTCTGCATCACTTCTCATTTGTAATACCTCTTCAAGCTAGTCCTTAACAGTCTTGTCAAGTACTATTTTATTTTATTATTATTATTAATTTAATGTAAATTGTTATAATTAGAGGCACTGTTTTACAAGTTTAGTGTTAATGTTTTTCCTGTTTTGCTCCTTTTTATATTTATTTACTGTTCAACTTTTTACCTTTTTAATTGCATTACCACTGCATTGCAAAAGATGACATTTAATGTTTGACTGGGCTTCAGTGTACAAGAGTAACATCTTCTCCAAGATTGTTTACAAATCTTTTAACTTCTTTAGTGATGATAGTCAGTTAAAATGTGATGATGGCCTCATAAGCTGCAAACCAACTAACTAAATAAATTAACCTCTTAGAATATAAACAATATTATTAGTTTTAGTATATGTCTATATGTTAATTGTATGTAGCTGCAGTCTGCGCAATTTCTTTCTTTGTTACAGATAGCAGCATACCACCAGTACTCATAGGGTATATTATGTTAGATGATGTAATCGAGCTAATAAGACAGGCCTGCCCAAGGCTAATGGTTCAGAACTGCCGAACATGCATCGATGGGGCAGACGAATTTTGTGATCATACGTACATGTTTAGCACATTTATGTGTGTGTGTGTGTGTGTGTGTGTGTGTGTGTGTGTGTGTGTGTGTGTGTGTGCGTGTGTGTGTGTGTGTTTTGTACATACTGCTAGATGGCCATGGAAAATGTAGCATATAGACTCCTTTTTTAGTCTTTCTCTTTTTACTAGTATTAGTGTAAAAAAAGTGTATATGTAAGTACAGGGTTATTACAAATGATTGAAGCGATTTCACAGCTCTGCAATAACTTTATTATTTGAGATATTTTCACAATGCTTTGCACACACATACAAAAACTCAAAAAGTTTTTTTAGGCATTCACAAATGTTCGATATGTGCCCCTTTAGTGATTCGGTAGACATCAAGCCGATAATCGAGTTCCTCCCACACTCGGCGCAGCATGTCCCCATCAATGAGTTCAAAAGCATCGTTGATGCGAGCTCGCAGTTCTGACACGTTTCTTGGTAGAGGAGGTTTAAACACTGAATGTTTCACATAACCCCACAGAAAGAAATCACATGGGGTTAAGTCGGGAGAGCGTGGAGGCCATGACATGAATTGTTGATCATGATCTCCACCACGACCGATCCATCGGTTTTCCAATCTCCTGTTTAAGAAATGCTTCTGCTTTAGTCTTTTCCGTAAGAGTTTTCAAACCGTCGGCTGTGGCACGTTTAGCTCCCTGCTTGCTTTATTCGTTGACTTCCGCGCTACGCGTGAAACTTGCCCGCACGCGTTCAACCGTTTCTTCGCTCACTGCAGGCCGACCTGTTGATTTCCACTTACAGAGGCATCCAGAAGCTTTAAACTGCGCATACCATCGCCGAATGGAGTTAGCAGTTGGTGGATGTTTGTTGAACTTCATCCTGAAGTGTCGTTGCACTGTTATGAGTGACTGATGTGAGTGCATTTCAAGCACGACATACGCTTTCTCGGCTCCTGTCGCCATTTTGTCTCACTGCGCTCTCGAGTGCTCTGGCGGCAGAAACCTGAAGTGCGGCTTCAGCCGAACAAAACTTTATGAGTTTTTCTATGTATCTGTAGTGTGTCGTGACCATATGTCAATGAATGGAGCTACAGTGAATTTATGAAATCGCTTCAATCATTTGTAATAGCCCTGTATTAATATAAGTTTTTAGTCAATACTGAAGTATCTCTGTACAAAAAATTTGCTAGTTTACAGTCAAAAAAAAGTATCTTTCAACATATGTATAAGATTCTGCTCATTATTAAAGTATCTTTGAACAAAAATTGTTAACAAATACATTAAACATATTGCACAAAAAACTTTATTAACAAAGAAAATATATGTACATATTGCTAATAAAGCTGGGATTAATTTATTATGTATATGTATACTGTTATTATTAGTATTAGTACTACTACTATTATTGCTGCTACTACTACTAATTACAAACAGCTCGCATCCTGATCTCACCAAATCATACCACATTGGCAGGTCAACTAAATCTGATCTCTGCTCGTGATGATGATCCTTCCACTATAGTGCACAGACAAAGAACAACAAAACCCCCACACTTGGCCTAGAGAGACAAGGTCTGAGAAAAGGGGAACTTGTTTTCTCCAACTTCTTAAGTCATCCTGTTAGCCTAAATAAAAGGGGGAAGAATGACCATGAATTGTGTCCTTGTGACAGCATAGTGGATTGATGACCTTCTGTTCCCTGCCATTCTTATGCCATACAATTGGACAATGGGTATGGGCAGCAAAATAGGGACCTTATCTTGACACATGATAGGCACAGTAAAACTTTCTCAAAACGAAATTGCATTGGATTAAAATAATTTTCCAATATGTGCAAGTTTCCACATTACACAAAGCACACTATGCTATATATAATTTGTAAATTACCATGCACAAAAGTATAAATTTGTAATTATGCATGTTTTTATGTACCATTACTGCTGTACAATAGATATTCACTTACTGTATATTTTACGATAGATCACTATACTATTACACTAACTGATAGATAATATGGCAGGTTCGTGTTTTTACTGTGACTTAAAATTAATATATTGTTATACATCTATAATTATTATTCCTGTGTTTATTCATTTCACATTTTACTTTTTTTCACATATCAAAGAGGGAAACTTGTTTGAATTTCCTGTTCAGTCTCCCCCCTCCCCAATTTTTTCCACTATACAATAATTACTGCAGCTAGAGAATTTGTGTGTGCTGAAAATTGCACATCATCGTCTAAGCATGCAATACCTTCATCAGGCATATTATTTTTTCTTGGGATATCATTTTACTCCTCCTCTTCTTCCTTTGATTCTTACTGGTTTCCTTCTGTGTTGCAGATTTCTATTAGATCTGTTGCCCTAGTTTCATAAAGTCTCACAAATTTGTGTTTTGCCACATGTGAAATGCAATATTATTTCATGCACAGAGAGATTGTCTGTCTCACTTGCCTCGATTATCTTAATTTTTTCATTAAGTGTCAGTGACAAACACTTTTTGTTCAACATTATGTTGTCACTTAAATTGCTACAAGTAAACTGAAACTGGCAGAAGGTAATGCACGTAGTGCAGTTTTTTGAAATGCTTGACCTTGCCAAGTAAAACCATTGTTTAGGGGAATAACAATCACTTCTTTCTCTTAAACAATGTTGTCATGGCTGTATAATCTTCATGTAAAAGGTTGTGTCCTTGTACAGACGTGAATAGCTAAGGTATACTTTAATACAGCAGTTCTGTGTAACCTTTTTTTTCACATTATACAATGAATTGTTTATTAAGTCTTAAAATTTATGTTCCATTTCCACATTAGCGAAGTTCCACTTTATTCAAAAAATTAATGTATAAAAGTGTGTTGCACGTGTCATCTCTAAAATGGCTGTACAGCTTGGCCAAATTTGTGAATTATATATGTTGTGCTCTGATCAAGTTTTACTGTATATGGGTACATGGTGAAGTTCAATTTACCACATCCAGTTGCTCTATAGAGGTGGGCAGGGTATCAGGTTACATTGTAACCTTGTCTTCAAACGAGCACTGATCCACTATGAACCAGTTCTTAATCTATACAAGTGCTCTTCATGATACATAAAAATTTATCCTTAAACTACCTGATTTAAGTGTCATAAATATTACCCCTTACTTTGCACAAATACTTGGACATAACTAAGCTGTTAGAGTAGGAAGATGAATATCAAAAAGGCTTAGCTAGAGTTAAAGCAAATAGCAGTCATCAACTAATAGATTGCTTATAAAATTCTTGTACAGCACATACTGAAATATTGAAATGTTTGAGATCCATATGAGACTGTATAACAGCACAACTTGAACATACTCAATGAAGAGCGTTGTGTATCATCACAGCCATAGCTTACTCATGTCAGGGGAAAATGTAACAGAAGAGCTACCAATATGGAGCAGAAAAGTATTATACAGCTCATGAAAATGTACTTGTTAAATTCCAATAATTGGTTTTTATGGCAAAGTTAAATTCCAATAATTGGTTTTTAGGGCAAAGTATTATATAGGCCCATACCTATGCCAGCAAAAAAAGAAAGGGCTGGACATCAGTTTAGTAAGGATTAGTCTGATCACTCTATCTGTTGTTTTTTGAATGCGCATGTTGGTAACTTTTTTTCCATTATGTACTGCCTATATAGTTTGCTTTATCTCATTATAGGTATGTTGTTTACACACACACACACACACACACACACACACACACACACACACACACATACATACACCACGAGAGACTGTATGTACGGTCTTGGTGCGGTGCTAAATGACACAATGGCTGATTAAAGTTTCATACTGTTAGCTTGCTCTTGGCTGCATTTCATTACATTACCATCTGTCAGTCATCAAAATCACTAAACCTTTTCAATGGTAACCTGGCCAAATGCTACACAGTAGCTCTGCAGCATGATAACATCCCAGAAATATGGGGAGAGGATGAACTCTTAAGGTAAAGAGAAGGAAACAAAAGTCACCAAAGTTGTCAGAAGATCAAAGGGGAATTGCATTTAATACAATTCTTCCAATTGTATTAGAAATTCTAAAGACAGATCTTTATTCAGTGATGTCTGTATTGCCTTTGCAAGATCTCAGCTTACTGTCATACTAATTATCAGCCCTGATATGCTGCTGAGCCTCTACTTCCACATCCCATCAACTGCTACACTAACACATACTCCAATTCTTTCTCAATGAAACTTTTTACCCAGAAAATTAAATTTATCCCGATACTTATCCATCCTATCACCCCTATCTCATTCTTCCCTATTCCACCCCACAGCAGAGTTCCCACCACCTCCACATCTTTTGCTCTCTCTTTCCTCTTCATGCCATGGCCGGGTAAACACCCAAATCTCCTACTTCATTTCTGTTTCTTACTATCCTCCCCAAAACCTACCTCCATCACCACAGTTTCAACTAACCATTCAGATCCTACAACCCTACAAAATGCCTCAGCATCCCTCACATAACTGCTCATTCCCTGTAAATATCATTCCACTTTCAGAGACTGTATAGGACTTCCTTTTAAGTTCATATTTCTGAAAAATCTTTCTTATTTCAGTTTTTAATTTGAAAAGATGATCAGTCTACTGTTTAGTATCACAAATGAAAATCACCTTTTTAATAATTTTAAAAACATATATGTGTTTCATCTGTTTAATTTTATATGTGGCTGGTAATGGAATGCTTGTGCTGCTGACAGTGCATCTCCCTTCCATTAGAGCAAGGTGAACGAACCAGTGCTAAGTATAAAAAAGACTGTCACAAGTAGCATTTTGGACTTAAAACAGATATGGGTCTCCAGCCCATATGTCACTTTTCTCATCCTTCTTTATTAAGAACTAGTGCTCTCTCTCTCTCTCTCTCTCTCTCTCTCTCTCTCTCTCTCTCTCTCTCTCTCTCTCTCTCTCTCTCTTCTACCTTGATCTTACTTCCTTATTACATTTACAAATGGAGAGCATGAAGGCTGATTGCTTATATGCCTTAGTGCATTCTGTTACTGGCCTTATTTTATCTGCTTTACCTTTGTGGGAGCAATATGTAGGAAGATGAAGAAAATTTGTAGACTGTGCTCTGAAAACAGTCTCTTAAAATTTTCAAAATAGGTTTTTGTGGATTATCAGACATCTGTTTTTGAATTCTGTCAGCCTAAATGTTTCAGCTTATCAATTACAATCCCTGGTGAGCAAATGAGCTAGTGTTCACAAGTTATTAATGAATTAAAAATCTGTGTTAAACCAGAACTCAGACCCATTTCCTTGACTGTCACAATCAATGCTCTTACCAGCTAGGTTATTGAGATGTGACTAATAACCTGCCTTCATACATTCAGCTTCATTTCCATCCTGGAAACTCTTTGACACTTGTTCAACTCTCTCTGTATGTGTTATCTATTTTATTTACAGTTGACCCTCCATGATCACTGTCCAATTTGTGGGTTTCGGGTATTTCAATGATAAGTCTTATTCACAATGTGGCTCATTAATCCTGTAGCCAATGACCATTATAGTGTTATTTTTCTTGCAGTGGACAATCTTTACACTAAGAGTAGATGAAATGGGGTAGGGGAGACAATTAATTGCACCTTAGTGAGGGATAAGGCAACCAACTAGGATAGACCAAAATGCCCAGTTGAGATGTTCATGCCATGCAACTGTTAGTATGGGCCATAAGGTAATACTCTTGATAGAATGCCCATTGAGGAATAAATATGGATGTACTGCTTACTAACCTGCAGTACTGACAGCATGGTAACTCACCAGACTGCTACTCTCACAACTAAATACATTAAGCATGATGTGAAGAATGACTGATTGCAAAATTATGATGTGGCTAGAGACTTGAGGGCTCTGCTGGCATGTGATTAGTATGTCAATTCACCATGTTCATCCCCAGCTCTGAGAACCAGAAGCATTGAGGTCTTGATTGAGAGTCATGTGAGCATAACTCTGCTACAATTTAGCACTGTTCAAAGGTCCTTTTGCCAGACTATTTACAGCTAGGTAAACATGTGTACCAAGCATAGGACTGTCAGAAGCCTTAATGCGACATGAGGGTTACTGATATGGCAACACTCTGGCCAATACTCTGGCCCAGAGGAAAGAATGCTGGTCATAGTGGACTGAGGTAAATCAGGCAATGGCTTTCAGCCATGGACCACATCCAGATACTTTCATGCCTGGACCTTACTACACAAAGCTTGGGAGTTTGCTGGAATTTAGGAATGAAAGATAGGTTAGTAGAGTTAAAAATGATATCACACACATTGCAGAACTGTCAGACAGATTAACAGGACTTTTATCAAAAATAAACAAAAGACAAACTATGGAAATCATTCAAGTCTGTTTACTAACATGATCACCAGATACAGATGAAGAAAAAGAATATCAATCTTGTAAGCTAACAATTATTTCTGGACATTTCCTGTGATATGTTTCCCTGATACAGTATTTGGAAAGACCTTCCCATTCCTTCACTACCTATATGTCTTAACTTTTATTTTTACTGATCTCTCTTCTCTCATAAATACTGATCTTGAAATTAATTTTAGCATTTCTCTAATAGGTATTTGTAATAATGTTCAGTGGTTTGACTTTGGACAGAAACAAAACTTTTAAAGTACTGAGAGAAAGTTGTTTCTGCAAAAGCCTATATGTGATTTTTTAAAAATGCATTACAAGCACAATTTCAGTCATTGCACAGAAAAAGAAACTACAACACACATTAAACTAAGATATGAAGTTTATATATTGAAAGCAACTAGATTAATGTAGAACCAACAAATCTTTTGAATGACAGTTTCTGCTGCAGTAGACACAGTTAAATTTTTCAACTAGAAATAGAGCACAACAAAAATCACTATCAGGAATATTCTGATGTTGCAGTGAGACAATTGATATCGCCTCACAATTACATTGGAAAATCTTTCAAGTTTTCACAGGTTGATTGGTATCCATACCATCCATGAGACTGGAAAATCAGAATCTGAATATTAAATCGCAAGGTGACAAAAAGACTGAACAGCCAGGTATACTCCTATTGTATATGGTCCTTAGCAATGTCACAATGTTTATTCATGGGTCTTTTAAAATGGTTGGTTAATAAATCTTTATTCCCATGTAATTTCTTATGTCCATATTTTCAATTTCATAGTGGTTTTATTGTTCTACACTGTATGCTTCACTGTTTTTGCATAGATGATAGAAATCTGGAACATGAAACATTCTAATTATTATTTCAGTTATTTGAATTAATGAATTCTATAGAATTAATTATTTCATAATGGTCTGCCTACTTGACCTATGAGACATTCTGAAAGTATATTTTATAGTTAAAGTGCAAGGTGAAGCAGCTAAGACAGCCCACCTCATATGGCTCAGAATGATATGTGTATTTTTATACATGTCTAGCAGTAACACTGACAAGTCCTCTCAAAGTAAATAATAGCTAGTAACTCTGCCTCATAATTTTATACTTTTCTTGAGGGAACCTTCCTTTTGTTACAATAAATGTGTTGTGTGATTTTTGCTAAGTTACAGCAAACTGTTGCAGATTTTCTGATCCATGCAAGTAATTTTTACTGTTTTTAGTTGCTGAATTATGGCTACAACTTTTAAAATTAAACTATATACTTGAGTGACATACAGATCAGATGGAATTTGATCTGATATGCTGCCAGGAGAAGAGGTCCAACGATTTTTTTCTCTGCTAAACCAAATCCAAACCAACAGTAACTCTGGTATGGTTCAAATATTTATTACACTGACAGGGCAGAGGAGCGGTGGGGGACAATAGAAAACACTTTTAGAGGTTTCCAATTCTCTCAAGATTTATTGTGACAACATCATTGGACATAGAGAACATAAAATGATTTACAGATCAATAGCACAAGTGGTTCTGTGGTACCAGGTATCGACCCATGCTGAAACATCCATATCAGTAAGTGGTGTAGGCTCCTTGGGCGGAAACACAGGTGCTGACTCTGGCATCCAGTTGATTGTACAACTGGCAAATACTGTCATGGGATGCATTATGTCATGCCTGCTTGACATGTTCACATAGTTCTGTAAGAGTTGTTGACTGACAAGTTGCATTGATTGGAGACAAGTCCACATATCATGCTGGCCAGATGCAGAGTACATTGAGTGTCATGGGCAGTATGTAGAATAACAGCAAAAGAACAGGTCCAACAACATTCTGCACACACCAAGCACTGGTTAGTGTCCCCTCCACAAACACAAAAGATAAATGAGAGCTGTACCGTTTCGCAACCCAGACCACAAGGCCAATATGTCTTGGATGAATTCACTCCACAAGGCAGTGCTCACCAGGTCTACATTGTACATACAAACAATCATCACTTGCATGCAGGCATAATCTGCTTTCAGCACTGAAGATCATGTCGTGCCATTCTGGTCTCCCAAGTGATCTTCTAATGGCACCAGTTGAGCTTAACAAGGCATGAATGGAAGGTGAGCCGAGAGATGATTTTACACAGTGATTTCCATTAGAACTTCTCATAGTAAAGGCCAATGTTATAAGGCATTTTATAGCTTTGGGCGTCATCGTTGTTTCCTCTTATTTTAACTTTCCCCATAGGTAAAAGTCCAAAGCCTGGTGAGCAATCAAAGCATTTTGTGTTTTCTGAATGACCAAACTAAATCCAAATGTTCTGCTAAGAATAAGTGTAATTATCTGTGCAGAATGTATGGGACAGCCACCATGTTGGTACTATATGAAATGCTGTAAGTCCACTGAGGTTGTCTTTCAATAACTGCAGTAGCTTAACAGTTAGGAATTGTAGATAGTTTTGCCTGTTCAGAGTCAAAGCAAGAAAAGAAGGACCAAAGGGCAGTTCTTGAAAAGCCTGGACAATATGCTGACAGATAAAGGTTGTTTTGTGCACTCCTCTCACCTCATGTGGATTTTATCATCCTGGCAGTAGAGTACATCGACCCATTTATTTGCCCGTGGTTGGTAAATGATGCTTCATCCATAAAAAAAATCTTGCATATAAATGCTGCATTACTTTGCAGATTTTGTAGCCAAAAGTCAGAGAACTGTAACTGATTTTGAAAGTCATTTCCACAGAACTGTAACAGATATGTAAGAGATGAACTGCAGTGGAATGTAGTATTTATAGAACACTCCTTTGTCTGATCCCACTTGCACACTGAAGCTGCCTTGTAGTGGCATGTGGACTTTGTGTTATTACTGCTAAGACATTAGTTGCATTTATCTTATCAGTTGTTCTTTTGTCTTTATGTATTTTGTGTTTTGCACTGCCAATTTGCTGAGACATTTTTTATAAATTTTGTGAAGTTAGCTCATGAGAGCTTGGCATGATCAGGATACCTTTCAGCTTATAAAACTGATAGTGAGGTGACATTTCCTATAAATGAAAACCATATCCACCTCTTTGATTTTTGTATATGCTTTTAAAATCTGAATGGCTTCAGGAGCAAATTGTCTGGTTACTGTAGCAGCAGGGCACAGACTGATGGGCAGCAAGCAGACCATACTTTTGTCACATGCTTGCCCTATATTAGGTGCAGTCAAGTGGGTATTTGTGAGACCTCTCATGATGTCAACAGTGGTTTGCAGCAACTGTTACCTCAGTACTATTTGATCAAGTTCAACACCTGTCACACTGCTGAAGTCCCCTCTGAAGCCTCTTTCCAATGCCAGAGGAGTAAGTACATTGTCTTATTACATAAAAAATCAGTGTCTTAATGTGGCAGCTATTAACAATAAAAATTACTTACTGACTCATGAACCACAATAGTATTCACATAGGTTGAGACACAGATGGGTATTAGATTGTTGCTAGTTTAAAGCAACAGTTGCAGTACCTTGTTTTGGTAAGACCATATGATTTGTATCACAGCAGTAATAAGTGGAGAGCATTCATGACCACAAGTCAGTGATAATGGAAATTACAGGGACAGGTTAAGGTTTTGTGACAACAGAAAAGAAATGATTTTACCATTACAATTTAACAAAAGTAGCAGAGCTGCAGGTCTTTCAAATATAAAATGGCAGAGAGAGTGAATAGAAACTAGAACAACAATATATGACAAGTGGTGACAGTTTAGAGTATTTATGAGGAGGGTACAGGAACAGAAAGGACAAAAAAAGGCAAGAGGAGGACATGAACTGCATATTATAACAGAAACATAACAAGATTAAAAAGCAGATGCAGGACAGCGCACAATAAGTTACAAAAAAGGTTTGAGAAAATGGTTTACTTAAGACAAATAAGCAATGTGAGGAGCAAAAAACAATTTAATGTCACATATGGTAGAAAAAGATAGAAAGACACAAGGATGGTTTATGATTATGTAGGATATGTAAAAGAAACTAATAATGTTCCATCTGTGGAGGAAGGAAGACAGATCCAGTCACATCTGCAAGGAAAAACCTTTAGTTATTTGTGTGGAAAGATGGTGGGTAGTATGTGGTGTGTAAACTAGACATTAGTAGAGAAACAAGGTGGGAATGTAGCATGAAATGTTTCTGGGAAATTCCAATTGCACATGAAGGAAATCATGAAAATACTTAGAAACAGCAGGACTGGAAAGGCATGTGGACGAGACAATATCTCTCTGACCTCCTGAGAAAGCTTGATTTGGCAGTTAGTTGACTACCTGGCATAATTGTTCAGACTGTTCAGATTAAGCTTACAGAGAGGGGTGGTGCCATATCACTGGCAAAAAGCTATACTACATAGAACACAACGCATTGGCTCAAGGGAACTCATCACTGTTTTAGGGAACAGCACTCTTCTGAATCATAATTTGTAGGTTTTGCTGAGGATGCAGCAGACAGATTATATGAGATAAGGCAGCTGGTCTGCATCACTAGCATTTGAGGAAAAGGCATTTGAGAGAAAGTCTGTCATGAGTTTTCATTGCACAAATTACAAACTGCTGGAATAGAAGACCTTGAATACAGGCATTTCAGCAGGGCCTAATCCAGAGGGTGTACTAAGACCCATGTTATTTGTAAAATATTTATAAATTATGTAGACATAAGGATCCACTGTAATATTGGGAGCTTTGCACATGAGCTGTTGGAATATCTCACAATAAAGACAATTATGGTTTGTGAGACTTTCTAGGAAGACCTTGCAACAACAGGGAAATGGATAAAAATAAATGGAATGATCAACAATGTACACAAGGGCCAAGTGGTCATTTCATGCTCCAGAAAATCCAAGACAGCACTTGAGTATAAGATGCGGGAAGAAATAATTTAAATGTCAACTAATTTTAAATATCTAGGAGTGAAATCTGGCAGAACAATACATATGGGTGTTCCTGTGACAGGGGTAGTTTTAGAGGTAAATAAGGTCCTCTTCCACAAGACAAGAATCTGGAAGGGCTTCAAGCAAGATGAATAAAGATACATTGTTCTATGGTAAGGCTTCAGCTGGAGTACTGCAGTTCTGTATGGGACCCATACCAGTCATACCTGACATCGTACCTGGATGGCATACAAAGAAGTGCAGCAAGATTTGTTCAGGGGTTTTTCAACAAATCTAATAATGTCACTGCCCTGACAAGGGAGCTGAAATAGAAATAACTGGAAAGCCAGAGAATAAAATCAGTGATCAGGTAACATGTTTAGGTCCATTGCAGGTTGCTGTGCATTGGCTTGTACTAAGAGTAAGTTTTAATGTGGAGAAATAGAGGAGAAGTCAGAGTTTAGATCATTCCCATATAAAAAATGTACTACAGTGCTAAAAGTCTGAGAGCTGGTTTTCTTTCATAGGTAAATGGAAACAGGAGTGGAACATTTGACAGAAATGTTTTATATCCCAAGCCTAAGACACTACAGTGTTTCAGGAAGAGGCTGAAATAGGGCATACTGAGAGATTAAATGAAATTCAGTGATTGTAAATATAACTAAAATGTATATTGCCACAGAAACATGAATGCTTCATTGCAATATGATGTATTTCTAATAAATTGAGAACTAGTGAATATATTGAGTTGTGGTTGTCACTAAGCTATACATATTTGGAGTCACAAATGATGGCTGTCAAGTTTAGTTCTGCACCCCTTCATCATGCATTCTCTGACAACCGAGTGCTCTGTTATGGATGTCTTAGCCAGTGTCAGCATTAAACATGATCATAGAGAATTATGTAGTGAATTTTTACTCCACTTTTTGCAAGCTGTCATCACTGATGCTGTTAAGTGACAAATTCTACACAAGCAAGGAAGAAACATAATTTGCATGATACATACTTTCTTTGAGTACAAAACAAATCCTAAATTAGTTCCTTGGTTATGGCCTCTGTCACAATTTGCTTAAAACCTCCATCCTCTAGCAAAGTGTTTGCTACCTGCTGCTTTTTATGTCTACACCTCCATTTTGGGTGGCCTGTTTTAGCTGCCTTACCTTGTGTGCTTCACTACTGATTCACACATAAACTAGGAAAGTGAAACTTGAGACAGCTGTACTTATAGAAATACAGCAACCAGCCACTTTTGTTCAAGTACTTTAATCCATAGTCACCAGCTATCATTATCATGTATAAACTGATGCCACTCAGCTTCATTTTTATGCAAACCAGCTACATCCACCTCATAATCATATGCACTTTTAATTCAATTTGAGCATGTTTACAAATTTCGTATTACAAATTCTTCTGTTTGATTTGACTGAGGTTTATGTTCTTACCTAGCCCCCGATTTTAAAGACAGCTTTAGCAATTAGTCCCTTCTTCAGCTCTGAAAAGGCTTCCTTGTGCTGTTTCATTGAAAAAACTTTTACTCCCAGCTTTTCATAGTCCATATATCTGAAACAAATTAATATGTATTTGAGTATCACACAGGACATTTTCAGGTAACATGGCTTCAAATAGGCGATTCACATTAGTACTGTCCTCTTTCTTCTTAGTTTCAATTAACTTTATCTACAGCTGCATCCATATCCTGCAAACCACTGCGGAGTGCATTGCATATGGTACTTACCATTTATCACAACTACTGCAACTATCTGCAATAATCCAATAATTAGTGTCTTCAAAATTCCAGTGTTTACAAAATTTTAAAAGTGCGTATTATTAGAGTGTTCCACATTTGGAATTAGGTTCTGTTTATCATAAAAAGATTTGGTAGAAGTTTTCATGAAGCTACCTTCTTAACTTTTTTTTTTTTTTTTTTAATTAATAAGTCAAGTCCAATTTTTGTGCCAAAAACTGAGGCAATGAGTTAGATTAACTAAGTTGTAAATTACAAAGCTAAAATGACAGCCCTGTATTTGATTTAAGTGATAATGAAACTGCACTGACTTTCATTGTGATATTGTAATTCAATAAAGATACAGAAATTAGGAAGAGACATTTCAGAGAAAGCTATCTGTGCTGGTTGCCAGCACACTGGTCGGCACTAGAAAACATTGTATTGCAGGTGCTAAACTAGGTGCGCCTATGACAAGAGAAGACCAAAACATGCCCCCAGGCTAGGCACCGATAATGCCCCCTGGGCAGCATGCATATAGGCTGCTGCTGCCGACCGAGCTTTCTCAGTCTCTCATTCTCAGTACCTCAGTACATAGCATCGGGACTCAGTTCTCATTGCAGCTCAATATGACACACTGTGCTCTAATCTTCCACAGCAATAGTCTTTGTCTTGTACCTTACGTAGCTGTGAGGGAACAACAGTCATTGTATATACAGGGTGGAGAAAAATTGTGACGTGAAATTTTAACCCTGGATAGCTGATGCTAGTAGGAACCAGACTTACTAGTGTTGTGTAAGTCGACAATGCATGATTTTTAAACTACGGAATCTTGGCACCACATGCTATGATTGGCCGGGGGATTGCCCTGTTGCTGGCTGCTCTGGACAACGCATGACTGCAAAAGCTTTGCCTGCCAGAGATTGCGATGTATCCAAGGTGACCTGCATGCTAGGTGGTAGCATGTCAGCCTTACACCCTGGGGGCCTGGGGGCGAATCCGCCAGAGTCCTGACACATCCATTGTAGTTTCATGATAAAATGTACTGGGAAAAAACCCTTCAACAGCTGTTAGTTTGTGAACAGAAAGTCTTTTAAAAATTGAATTGGCCCTCAAAAGGGCCTTTTTTATAGCTAGGACATTGTTTACTTAAAGCAGGTGCTCGAACTAGCGACCCTCTGACACAACACAAGCTTGGCAGCATCGAACTGTGTTTTGCCAAACTCTTTCAAAGATTCCTGGAATTGCCCTGATGTGATTGGTGGCATATTGAATGTTATCCATTAATTCCTCTTCATTTCTAGGTGGTTTGCTTCTGGGTGGGTGAACTAGAACCTTGAAGAATCCCCACAGGAAATAGTCTGGTTGCGTGATGTCTGCTGATTGTGGGGGCCATGTCATATGAGCACCTTTGCCAGTTACCCAACCATTGAAGAGTTCATTTAAATATCCACACACAGCATGACTGCTATGTGCAGGATACTGTAACCACATGCATAGCTGTATGTCCAGGGGAACATCTTCCAGCAGGCCGGTAGAGTTTCTTGCTAAAAGTGAAGGTAATTTGCCCCAGTAAGTTGAGGAGGTACATGGACCGGCCCAGTCAGATGGTCGTCCACAATGTCTGCCCAAATGTTTAGCAAACATAATTCCTGGTGTTCATGGACATATATGACATGATGATTTCCCCTTGCCCAGTAATGAACATTTCAAGTGTTGTAAAGGCCATCCCAATGGAAGGTGCGCTTATCAGTAAACAACACAATGGCAGGGAAGTTGGGATCTTGTGCAACACATCACAGAAACCACTAACCACTGGCAAAATCCTAGCCTGTGTTCATAGTCTGCCACATGGTTTAGGTCTTGAACAGGGTGAAAATTAAATGGATGTTAGCCGTCATCCTTCAAAACCTCAGACTAACCAATGAGTGATCCCCATGTCATGTCTAACTGCTCAAGTACTTGTTGTAGGTGCTTCCTTGAAGTGCTAAAGAACAGTCTCTTCAAATGCAGCATCCCATCATGTTTGAGTTTGCCAAGTCGCCTGTGAATTGCTGTAAACGTTTGCAGGTGTGGGTGGTGTCTTACTGGGTACCGTTCCTCATTGAGCTCTATGTGCATTACTGCCAGCAAGTCCATAAACAAAAACCATATCTCATTGTTCTTCAAATGAATACTGTGCCGCCATGCTTACTGTATGACTAAATTGCAGGTGATATGTGTGTGCTCCAAAGTGAAGCTTACATGTGAATGCCTCTGACATGAGGTGGAGACAAACAGCAAGACCTATCGGACACATGTGCATATCATGTTGTGGCAGTGACGAGGCAAGAGATGTTTGTGTATGTGAACTGTCAACCATAGCACTGCCCATCAACTGACAAATGGCAACAGGGCAATACCACGGCCAATTGGAGCAAATGGTGCCAAGTTTCCGTAGTTTAAAAATGGTGCGTTGTCGACCTACACAGCATTGGTAATTTTGGTTCCTAATGGCCATCAACTACCCAGGGTTAAAATTTCATGACACTATTTTCCTCCACCCTGTAGTTGTATTATGGACACACACAAGATTCAAGAATTAGTACATATTATTTGATTGCTGTTAGCTGCAGTACTCCAGATTGGACATCACTCAAGTTAAGTACTCAATTGTATTTTAACCACATGTGCGTTTTGTGTTGTAGTGAGGGGAAACTGGCCACCCACCTGCCATACCACCATCTCCTCATCCATCCAAAAAAAACATTACAAGAGGGCACAGCCATAATAAGTGGCAACAAGTCTGACCAATAAGTTTTGTTTGTTTTTCATGTGTTCTAGGTTGCTGCAGTGATTCTATTTGCTCATTTGTTCTTGTTGTTTAATGTATTACAGGAGGGAGGCTGCAGAACTAATCTACTTCTCTTTTCAGAGGCTTTGCACATTGCTTTTTTCTTTGTCTTTTCATATTTTTCTGTAATTTGTTAGTGTTAGAAAGACTATCCTGCCCCTCGACCCCTGCCCTGGTGTCTCAGCTGCAGACCGCTCTTGCTCTGGAACTAAATCAGATTTTTCAGTTTTAGAACCAGCAAATCACCACATTGCTATCTACTGTACAGCAATTGCTTACCGCACAAACTGTGTCAGCTGTCCGACCAACCAACCAACTGATCCAACATGTGCCACCACACAACATTCCACCATTTTGGCACTTCAATGAAAAAGAAGTGGAATGGATTAAATATCTCACCCAGTTCCAGGCCCACTGTCAAGTCCATTGACTTCAAAGTACTGTGAAATCTCATTATTTCTCGTCTGTCATGGGAACCCCTGTGTTTTGCTTAATTCAAAAAGTCTTCCCTACATCCTCTCCTGATGCACTCTCTTATGATGAAATAGTAGGTGCATTAAGACAGTATTATGAATGGCAGATTCAGGTCATGGCAGCCAGATTTCAGTTCTTTCACCTTACAAAAAACCTGAATGGATGTACTGTCAGTGGTACACCAACTTACAGGGACTCACTAAGAAGTGTAAATTCAAGTGTAGTCTTGGCAGTTTTTATAGTAACATGATAATCTGTGATTTGATCACATACAATGTCCCCGACAACAGAATTATAGAACAGATTCTCAAGTACTCAGATCCTTCGCCCCATCAACTGTTGCAAATATTAGAACAATTCGATGCCAGTGTCATAACCACCAATAAACTTGATCAGATCCCGATTTGCTCACTACTGCCCCACTCAGCAGCCACAATAAATGCGCACAGACATGCAGATAGCCCAGTAAACAAGTGGCCAGGCCTATAAATCCAGTGATGTCTTACCCTCACTGTTTTACTTGCCTTAAGTGGCAAAACTGCCCGTCACACAATGCAAAATGTTACTCATGTGGAAAGAAAGGCCCTGTCCAGGCAGTTTGCTTTCAATGGCAAAAGAACGTCAATTCTGCCCACTCTCACAACAATAAGTCTCATACACATTCTGTGAATGCAGTGTTTTCATAACTGACTACAGTTTCTAGCAGTAATTCAAGTAGGATTGTACGCTCATCTTGCCCCAGTGCAGTGTGATGCCATTCCAACAAATTATTTGTAACATTATAGACTGCTGCCCATCATGTTGGCTTTGGACTGGACACAGGTGCTTCTGTAACATTGCTTAATCATGCCATGTACAAACAGTTAGGCTTACAAGCCTGTCAAAGTCTAGCATCCACCTCACTGTGTACAATGGACAGGAAATCCCAGTGCCTGGACAGTGTAGTTTGCCTGTCACTTACAGCTCTCACTCTAGGACAGTGAAATTTACTGTGTTGCAATCAAGAGACAGTGAATACTTAGATTTGTTTAACTTATTTGGCCTTAGCATCCAAGACAGGGTACTTTCAGTGACTGCTTTCAATCCGAAGACAGTGTCGCTAGTTTGCTCAAGGAATATCCTGAACTCCTTTCTGATGGACTTGTAAATGCTAATAATTTTGTAATGAACTTACCATGAAAGACAATGCACAGCCTAAGTTTTTCTGGGCTTGGCCCATTACCATTGCTTTATGAGACAAAGTGGCCAGTGAATGAAAAGAATTGCAAGATTATGGTGTGATTCCTCCAATACGAGCTAGTCAGTGGGAAAGTCCATTAGTTTTGATGCCAAAGCCTTCTGGTTGCATTCACATTTGTGTTGTCTTCAAAACTACAGTCAATCCACAGACAATAATTGACACTTATCCATCTCAGGTAGTACACTAGAAGAATACATTGCCAATTTGCGTACTCCTTCTCAAGTGTTGTCAAATGCAGGACTCAAGTAATGTCTCAAAAAGAGTAATCACCCCCAGTCCGTGGCAAAGCACAAAACTTCATATGCACTGTTAAACAAGAGATATCCAAGCTTCATACCTCCCACACATAGGAACAGGCAGTGCAACGTTTTCTTACCTCCTATAGCTCCCATCCACGAGACAGACCATCACCACCAGAACTTTTGCATGGCCACCGCCATTGGATGCTGCTACACTTGCTACACCCACTGCAGCATCCATATATTATCACATTCCACCACACGATCCTGTTCTTTTCAGGGTTTGTGGCAACTGTTGGCACTGGGAGAGAGTCATGATCCAAGAACACATTGGCTCTTTTATGTACTTGATTGCAGGTCCCAATGGTTTGTAGCACCATCCTCAGAATCAAATTCACATTTGTCATTTGCCCCATGATTCTGCTGCTTTTCTTCCCCCAGGTTCATGGCCTCACAGGATCACATTGTCTTCACAGCCATAGCAGACCAGGATGAGCCAATTGACATCACCACTCTCCGACTCAGTGGATCTGGACCTGCTGTCACAGTTTCCATCACCGTCATTGCCCAAGTAGATGCCCTCAGGACTGGACATACGTGTCCTGATCAGTGTTTTCAGGAGGATATTCCTCTGCTCTCACAAGCCAGATCATGGGGTACAGCCGAGAGTACACGGCCCTCCACAGCTATGGCTCCCAGCTCATCTCTATATCCAGCTTCCTTCCTCTTTCCCCATTGTTATTCACACATATCCAGTACGTGACAACGTGTGGTGTTTTGGTGTGTGTGTGTGGGGGGGGGGGGGGGGGGGGGAAATGGGGGGAAGAGGGGGGGGGGGGGGTAGGAATGTGCTGACATATGCCTTCACCAGCACACTGGTTGGCCCTAGGAAACATTGCATAGCAGGTGCTGAACTAGGCACACCTATGACAAGACAAGACCAAGACATGCCCCCAGGTTACATGTGGATAATACCTCCTGGGCAGCATGCATATAGGCTGCTGCCACCGACAAAGCTGTCTAGCCACTGGTATATTTTACATACGTCCAGTATCTCTTTGGATTTCCTGCCAGATTTCAGGGTAAAAACTGTCAAAAGCATCTCGCACTAAAGTCCATTCCAAGTGTTGAGCATCTATAAGCCATTGTCAGTTTGAAGATTTTGTGTTCTTTTAAATCAGGATTATTTTTTTTTTTTTTTGCTTCTACACAGTGTCCTGATCTTTTTTGTCTACCAAGGAGGGGAGTTCATTCTGTCTCTTATTAATTTACTCAGTATAAAAATGATTCAAATGGCTCTGAGCACTATGGGACTTAACTGCTGAGGTCATCAGTCCCCTAGAACTTAGAACTACTTAAACCTAACTAACCTAAGGATATCACACACACCCATGCCCGAGGCAGGATTTAAACCTGCGACCGTAGCAGTCGCGCGGTGCCAGACTGTAGCGCCTAGAACCGCTGGGCCACCCCGGCCGGCTTACTCAGTATAAAACTCTGTGTTGCCATGAGCACCATTTCTTTGAATTTAATCCACATTTGGTCAATGCTTATGTAGTTACTGTGGAAGGAATGGAGACTGTTGCTTATGAAGGCATGAAATGAATTTTTATCTGCTTTTATTTTTGGTAGTTTTGGCTGTTATGGTTTTCAGTCTTGCTGTACTCACTTTGGGATCACTAATTCCTGTATCTGTCAGGATGCTTCTATTAGCTCATGAATATTTCTTGCTTAGAGGCCAAATCTGTTCTGACCATCATTTACACTTCGTGTGGGATTGTGAACTAAATGCTCAAAATAATTTTTGGAGAACACATGTAGCACATTTTTGATGGGTTTTTTATGCTTAGCACCAACTTTAAACCAGTATTTTGTCAGCATGTTGAGGGTACATTGAAGTCACCACCAACTATAATTGTACAAGCCAGGTACCTATCCAAAATGAGGTTCAAATTTTCCTTGGATCTTTCAGAAGCTGTGGTATATTTTCTGAGTCAGGGGAGTGGGCTGGAGAGGTAGGGGTGATCACTAAAAGGAACCAATTATTAATTTATCCCAGTTGTTGAGTATCACCTCTATCCATACTAGCTCACAGAAACTTTGATAAAGGCTTCTTTTGAACTTATCCCTGGCTTTAGCGAGCTTTCAGCAGATATAACAAATTCCACTTCAGTGACTTCTATGAGTGCTTAAAGCTCTGGTTCTTTCCAAACACAGCTACTACCAATGCTTCCTAGATCTATCCTTGTCCTGTGTGTGCCCTTTATGTCATTTTGTAGTATTTGTTCCACATCTGAGATGTCTGCCTCCAGAGTGGATTCTGTGTGTACACTGGATTTGTTCCACTCCTTGGCAGACATATTCCTAAGGGGCTCCGTCATGCACCTAACACTGAAGCCACCAACCAACAATAATCCCACCCTCTGTAAATGCCCAGATCTTGCAGTCTGCTCAGAAACAGAGAAATTGGCTGCATCTGGTTCAGGATCTCTATCAGCCATAGACAGCACCTGCAACATGACTGTCAGACATACTGTGGAGGCCTTTTGACCAGTCTCCAGGAAAGTCTTATGCTTGGCATTAAAACAACCTTCCACTCAACTCTGGGTTAGGGTCAATCTCTAAGCAGGCTGAAACAAGGAAATCCACAGCAGTGGAATGATTGGGGGACATGTGGGACATGCTGGACACCTTTTGGATCCCCATGTCTTGCTCTCCCACAGTGATATTCACTGGCAACAGCCTCAAGCTGCATGACCGAGGCAGCACAAAAAATATTTTGCAATGCGGAGACCTTTTGAGGGCTTATAGCATGCATGGCATAGACACAATAGCTGTCCAAACCAGTCCCTATCCCAAAGAAAGAGAGTCAAATAAAACTGAATTTATAATTCCAACTACAGATTCAGCTGCCTACAAGATTTTGAACTTATTGACAATAATCTCAGACAAAATGGATCATCAATTAAAAAGATAAAAATTAAACAGTCAGTTTGTGAAATTATATTAATTTTCCCCAGCCAATGAGTACCACCAATGGATAGCCTACATGGAGGACCATCAAATGGAAGGGCAAAGTAATTTCAACATTCTCCATTTGTTTCATGCAGAAAATCCTCTAGATGGAAAATTTCCTCAGAAGTTCATAACCAACTTTTATTAATTTAAGGTGACTGCATGCAGTACTGTCAGCATACCAGTTTCTACATCATTTGGGGAATTTGCATCCAAACAGGTGTCCCAACCTTTGAGACTAAGAGACTGAGCCACCTGCCGAGGCAACGCTGCACCAACAGTTTGTTTTCTTCCTCTGTCATGTTGACTGTAAAGACTTACTTGTTAACTATGGAGATGCACTATGGTGTGGCATCCAAGTTCACAAACAGCACTAAGGGCCACTCTTGAAGTCAATTCAGTTGCTGATTTGGACAAATACACAATATAGGAAGGAGGGTGTGGCATTTACAGCCATTCTAGTATGTATGTGTTGCCTTCCACCATCCAGGGAGCAGCATTGTAATGGGACCGTCTGGTGTGATCAGCATGTTTCTTGTTAGGAAATGTGCAGCTCTTAAAATGATTGATTTTGTGTGATCATGCCATTTTTCACCACAAGAATCTGGAATTGCAATTCCACTGATCACAATGTGGTATGTTCTGCTGTTTGGATCCTGCCTCTGTGCCTATAACACAAAAATCGTGGCATGGCTAGCAACTCTCAGTTTGTTGGTTTGTTTCAGTGAAACAGTCCTCACTCTCTCTGGGGACTGGACCTATTCTTGATTAGATTTTCACTGTGTGAGATGTGTTGTTTTAGTCTCATTCCTGGCCCACAGCATGGTGACATCTTGCCAAGTTGTCCAAAACTGTTTTTATAAAATACTATGACTGGTTACCTTGCATTTGTCTTTCTTCTTGAAATGTACTGTATTATTCAAATTTAATTGCTCTTACTGGCTGTCATTGATCTGTAGGTTTCCCCCTGCCCCCTTTTTTTAGTTAATCAGTCAGGCACTGAAAAACACCTGCCAAGTGAAGAAGTCTCATGGTCCAGGGATAGCAGACTTTCAAGTGAGTGTTACTGCCTTTGTGATGAGTGATTTCCCCAGTTTTGTTCATATCACTCATAATCTACAGATCAGACACTACAATCAGACATTGCAATTTTACTGTATTTGGACTACAGGTATCCTTTCCTTTGCTGCACATTTTCGTCCAGTATTTGTAAAATGCTGTTCACTGACAAACAAAACAAAATAATAAAAATATCACATTTGAAAAGGAGTATGCTAAAACATTCTACTAAAAGTTGTAAGCATTTTACCTTGCACCCATGGATTCTAGAAAGCCCAGTGCCTTCGGAAAGCTAAATGGGTTGATCTTCACTGCAAAAATTGTGATTTCATTCTTGTACAAAAGGTATGGTGATACACTGAAAGCAGAAGAAAAGGATGCACTTCAAAACTTCGCTGTGTTACTCTATGATAACTTTAGTGTCAAGTGGCAAGTATTACTAACACTGACTCGTCAGCTTTTCTATAACTTAATAAGCCATCCCACAAAATATTAGATGTTTTTGAAAAACATTTTCATATTTGACGGTTGTTTCATCATATTTACAGGCGTTGCTAGCATCATTCTTTCACAGTTAGATAGTTTCATGGTCTTTTCACAATTTTCAAACAATAATGTGGTTACAGTATTTCAGAACATTAAAATGTGAACAATTTAATTGTCATGTAGTATCTTTGATTAGTGGTCACTTTGCCTGTGTAATACCTTTGGTCAATCAGTCATTTTTTTATTCATGTGTTGAGCAGCAATTCTTCTGGAAACAGCAGTTAACTAAATTTTAAATGAATGTTATTACTTGTCAGATTGGTTTCCAGTATTTGAATGGAACAGGTAAAGTATCATTCCTGGTTATTACAACCAGTTATGGGCCCAGACACAGTGAATCCAAGTGTTATGGTGTACCAGTAAAACCAGTAGCATGTGAAATACAGTGTACCACTTACATATCCTACTATAATAGTGCAGGTAATGGAAAAAAAATATAACATACCTTTGTTTGATGGCACAAACTTCAGCAATTGAAAACTCAGGTTGAAAACTTTCATAAGCAAACTTAAGTTATTATTTTGTTTTCAAAAGGCAGTAAAAGGAAATTTTGGACCTTCTTCGAGATGACACAGCTGGACAACAAGCACAGAAGGAGAACTGACGAAAGAACACCACAACATGAATAGAGAAAGTAACTCATAAATAATGTAGTGAATCTTCGACAGCTACTCGGAGTATATCAATGACATGGAGACCATCTATTATTTGTGAAATTCACTAACAAAAAATTTTGAGCAGAAAATTATGATGAATCAACATTTTGTGACAGTATGTAAAATGTTGTTAACAATGAATTTCAACATAAAAGAAGATGTCCTTGAAATCATCAACTGCAAACTTCTGTTAGCTGAGAAGTTTTGAGAAACTGATGCTGAAAACACTGTTTTTGGAAAAGTATTTCAAATAAAAATAAAATATATTCTTGTAATGCAATGATTATGAAACAGCTTTTTGCCAGAGGAACTTAAAAATGGCTGATGATCACATTATTGTCAGAAATTCACTGTGTTTTGAAACGATGAAAAAATTACAGCTGCAGCTCACAGAAAAGACTCAGGATTGTATGCTTTCATGTTCAAATGAATGAAAGCAATGTCGAGTGTTTGTCTTTCATTAGTGACAAAATCTCATTGCATAAATACTTCAAGAATATAGAGAAATTTTGTTTGCTAATACATGGACAGGGAAAGGCCAAGGTTTCAAATCCTTTAAATATATGTTTGGACTGCCTAAAAGATAAGTAGACTCATTTATCTCATATTCAGTCCCACTAAAAACCATTTCAATTGGTACCTAGTATTGCATATGGGCCTCTAACATTTGTGGCTTTAGACGTAAAGAAATATATAGTGACTTTTGTTGATGATTATACTCACTTTAGAGCAGCTCATACTCTTCAAAGCCAGAAATTTTTCATTACTGCTCATTTTAACATTAAAATCAGCAGATGTAAATGTGGTGATGGTGGAAAATGTATTTAAAATAAAATGAAAACATTCTTCAAAGAAAATTTCATACAGTTTAATTTTAGAATGCTATACATATCTCTGTTACCAGTAAGTCTTATTATAATTGAAAATGGTTGCGTCATTATTATTACAGGAAAACTTGGAAAGCAGTTTTGCATAAAAAGATATAATAGCACAAGTTTTATCATTAATTATGCCCCTGCTTCAGGTTTGGATGGAGAAATTGCATAAACACTATGCTCTGTTTGGAAATCAAATTAAGAAACATTACTTACTTTTGTGTAAAATACGTATTTGCAGATTCCTAAGAAATTAATCACAAACATGTCTGAAATGAAATCATTGAAGTGTTTCATGACTGATCATTGTCCAAACGGTTATGGGCTATTGGGTCCTGAAGAATGTAAAATTGTTTTCAGAAAATATGTTGTTCTCGAAGCATGGAAGTTCTTGTTTAAAAATGAAACAAGTGATGGATGACTCATAAAGGGAACTGTTCAGACAAAATACAGCAGAATATCAAGGACATCTGATGAAATCGATTTCAAGAATTGTGTGTTCAGAAGAAATTAAGCAAACTGATCTGTTGGATGAAGCAGTAGACTAACAAGAAGACATAAATATGTGGATGATTATTGTTGTGACTCGCTGATCTTTCAAAGTGCCGCTGCGCAGTTACGTGCGTCCTCTACATGCGGCGCTGTCTGCCAGCGATACAGCAGCAGTGCCACCTAAGCGGCCAGCCAGCCAGCGGCAGCTAGACTCAGACTCAGTTATGGTTTGACTGTTAAAGTGTACACATGTCTTACTCTGTTCACTTGATCTGTGACTTTCATGTATTGCATCTTCCTTGAAATATATTTGTTCACCTTGAAGTTATAACAATTGGCAACAGGATGGGATTTTTCTTTTCCATCATTGACCCACACGTTTCCATGGCTACTTTAGAGCAACCATTGCAAGAATAGCAAACGCTTCTCACGAATGCGAATCTCGATTTTGTTGCGGCATCAAATGCGGGGCATCTCTCGTCGTTGTCTCTACCTCCTTTCCTCCTTACGATGAGACAGCGGAAGACTGGTCTGATTACGAAAAACATCTTTGACAGCACTTCTTGTCATTTCATGTTGCGGACGAACAAACATGTAAGTCTCTGTTCCTTTCATGGATTTCACCTCGAATGTATCGGTTGTTGTCGCAATTGTCTCCTTTGAAAGATCCTGCATCTTTGTCCTTTACTGAAATGTGCTCACTTCTGTCCATCTATTTTCAAAAGCAAACACATGTGGTAGCCTCTCGTGTTGCCTTTTATCATTGTCAAAAACAACTGAATCAATCCTATCGCGTTGGGCCACTCAACTTCACGGCCTCAGTAGAAAGTGTCAATTTGTTACTGAAGTTCACAAAGAATCCTATGCCGATTCCATGGTACAGGATGCTATTATCCGATCGACGCCAAACAAAGAAGTTAGGCAGCATGCCCTTCAGTTGGCAAATCCGACTGTAGATGAAGTCCTATCCATCGCTCTGTCTTTTGAAATTTCTCACGCCACTGGAGCGCAAATAGAGGCTTGGGGCGACGTCAGGGAAATACAACCTCTGTGCGATGTTGACAAAGCGTGTGGCATGTCCCCGCCGGCCGACGTGGCCGCAGTGCGCTCCCAAGCGCAGCCTCGGCCTAACCGTAAACAAACCTCTAAGAAACTGCAGCAAAACCCACGGCAATTTCCTTCATGTCCGCAGTGTTATACGAAACATTTACAAAAAGATTGTCCACAACATCGGACCGTGTGTCAAAAATGCAAAAAAAATGGTCATGTGTCATCCGTTCGCAAATTCGACCACATACATGATGTTCATGAACATGTCGCTGTTTCTGATTCTGTGTTGTCTGTCAATTGTATTTCTTCCCTTTCAAGGAAGTTATTCCTCACTGTCCAAATACTTGGTCGAGATGTTCGCATGCAGGTGGATACTGGTTCTGCTGCCACTATCATCAATTCTCAGACGTATCTTCAGTTGGGTTCTCCAATCCTGTCACCTGTCACTAGGCAATTACGGACTTACAATAAACAGAAGATTTCTCTCTTGGGACAATTTGATGCTGAGGTATCTTACAAATCTGTCGTTCGCACTGTTCCCATATTTGTGTTCGACCATAGTAACATGGAGAATCTTTTTGGTTTCGATGGCTTTCACGTTTTTGGGTTCTCCATAGATGACTCTGTCAATATCGTCTCTAATGCTATTCCTTATGCTCAATTGGATTCCTTGTCAACGACATTTTCGTCCCTTTTTTCTCCTGGGTTAGGCCATGCAAATGACTTTGAAGCTCATATGCTCAAACCCACTGCTCGGCGGCCTATTCCTGTGGCCCTTCGTGATCAGGTCAAACGGGAGCTGGATCATCTCACTGCTTCAGGGGTCTTGCTTCCTGTCACTACCAGCGAGTGGTCCTCTTCTGTCATTGTTGTTGCTAAGCCAAATGGTGATATTCGTCTCTGTGGCGATTTCAAAGCCACTGTAAATGCCCAATGCCTTATTGACATTTATCCTATGCCTCGACCTGAAGAATTGCTCACTAAACTTGCTGGAGGCCAGTATTTTCCTAAACTTGACCTGTCAGAAGCTTATCATCAACTTCCTCTCGACACTGCTTCCTGGCAGTTTCTGGTCCTTAACACGCCTTTCGACCTCTATCAATACCAACGATTGCCATTCGGGGTTGCCAGCACCCCTGCTCTCTTTAAGCCATTCTTGGAACAATTATTGCTCACTGTCCCTGGGTGTATAAATTACCAGGACGACATTTTTGTCACTGGCTCCACCACTGACGAACATCTTCAAAATCTCTGCACACTTTTTCATGTCTTACAGACTGCCGGTCTTAAGTGTAATCTTCAGAAATCAAAATTTTTTTAGGCGTCTATCACGTACTTGGGGTTTCAACTCTCTCGGGATGGCATTCGTCCGCTTCAGCAAACTGTTGCTGAAATCGATGCCCTTCCTCACCCTACATCTGTTAAGGAACTGCGGGCCTTCTTGGGGAAAATAGCATACTATCACAAGTTTTTTCCGTCTGCTGCTTCGGTGGCTAAGCCGTTGCATCGCCTGTTGCATAAAAACGTGCCTTTTCACTTGTCCGCATCATGCGATGCAGCTTTCCAGAAATTGAAGACTATGCTGAAACAGGCCCCGTGCCTGGCTACTTATCGACCTGGCCAACATCTTGTTCTTGCCATGGACACCGCTCAATATGGGGTTGGTGCAGTCCTTGCGCACCGTTTTTTTGACAGTTCTAAACAACCCATTGCTTATGCCTCCAAAACACTCACGGATGCCCAACAAAAGTACTCTCAAATTGAAAAAGAAGCTTTGGCTGTTATTTATGCTTTTCATAAGTTTGGTGTTTTTCTCTATGGATCCAAATTTCATCTTGTTACAGATCACAACCCACTTGTTTCCTTGTTTCATCCATCAATGTCACTTCCCAACAAGGCTGTACACTGCCTCCAGCATTGGGCTCTTTACTTGTCTCGTTTCAATTATGAGATTCATTTCCGGCCGATGGATCAACATGCGAATGCTGATGCACTGTCTCGCCTTCCCATGGGTCCTGATCTGGCATTCAATAGGGACGAACTTTTGTGTTTCCACCTGGATGTTGCCGAGCAGCGGGTTGTGGATGGGTTCCCCATCACCGGGGACCGGCTGGCAGCTGCTATGGGTTCTGACCCTACCATCTCCTAGGTTTTATGCTGTATTCAGAAGGGTTGGCCAGTTCATCCAGCCACTAAGACTTCTGATCTGTTGCAGAACTACTACGCTTTGCGTTACTGCCTCACGGCTAGGGATGGTGTTATCCTCCTTTCCACCAAAAATGCTTCGCCGCGTGTTGTGGTACCTGCGTCTTTGTGTGCTTCGCTCTTGCACCTCCTTCACCAAGGGCACTGGGGTGTCTCTCGCACAAAATCTCTGGCGTGCCGTCATGTGTACTGGCCTGGCATCGACTCTGAAATTGCACACGTGGTCGCTGCTTGCGGCCCTTGTGCGTCACAGGCCACTGCCCCAAAGTCATCTTTGTCACCGTGGCCTTTGCCTGAGAAGCCCTGGGAGCATATTCATGCTGACTTCGCAGGACCTTTTTTAGGTACTTATTGGCTTCTCGTTATTGATGCCTACTCTAACTTTCCTTTCATTGTCCGTTGCACGCCGCCTACCACCGCGGCAACCACCAATGCTCTAGCTTGCATTTTCTCTTTGTAAGGCCTTCCCTCTACTCTTGTTACTGATAATGGTCCGCAATTTGCCTCTTCCAATTTTGTGGATTTTGTGCCCGTCATGGCGTCATGCATGTCACGGCCCCTCCGTTCGAGCCACAGCCAAACGGTGAGGCTGAACGACTGGTCCACACATTTAAGGCTCAGATGAGGAAACTCCTGACTTCTTCTGCTGCTGATGATGCGCTTCTCCAATTTCTGGCTTCTTACCGTTTCACCCCCATGGGTGACCACAGCCCGGCTGAGCTCTTGCATGGCCAACAACCCCGCATGCTACTTCATCTTCTGCGGCCTTCCACCTCACAGCCGCAGGTGCCTTTGCTTGGCCGGTTCACTGGTGATGACCTTGTATGGGTACGGGGATATGGCAGGCAGCCAAAATGGAGTCCTGGCTGCATCTTACGACACCGTGGCCAATGCCTGTATGTAATCCAGATGGACACAGGTGTTGCAGTGCGTCATTCAGACCAGCTTCAGCCTCGTGTGCCAGCAACGCCTGTTCCGGATGCCGCTACACCAACTTCGGCTCTACCTGATGCTCGGGATACTGGAATCTCTCATTACTCACAACGTAGTCCTCTCACCATCATATCAGTGCCAGCACAAGAACTGACCCCAACAGGAGACATGCCCATGCAGGAACCAGATGACCATCATCTGTCGGAGCAACTCTACTCGCCTCCTTCTCCTACAGACGCAGACACATAACCCATGTCTCCTGTTATAACAACCGGACTTGCCACAATGGGCCGATTGGTGCACAGGGCCCCAGCAGATTCGACCCCCATGTCTCCTGTCATCTCGACCTGTTATCATCGAGGACACTTCTGTCCGTACGGGAAGCCTCCTCCTCGAGACTTTACGGCCAGTCAAACAACACCTATGGACGTTAGCAATCTACAGGCCACCTCCATCAAGACCTGTGCAAAATCTACAAAGGGGGAAAGGTGTTGTGACTTACCGATCTTTCAAAGTGCCGCCGCGCAGTTACGCGCATCCTCTACATGCGGCGCTGTCTGCCAGCCATGCAGCAGCAGCGCCACCTAAGCGGCCAGCCAGCCAGTGGCTGCTAGACTTGGACTCAGTTATGGTTTGACTGTTAAAGTGTACTCACGTCTTACTCTGTTTACTTGATCTGTGACTTTCATGTATTGCGTCTTGCTTGAAATATATTTGTTCAACTTGAAGCTATAACAATTATGTAGAACGGATGAATGAATGACTATGTGGCTAGAATGAAGAACAGTTTGAGGAAGATGTACTCCAAAATTTGTGGAAGTGAAGAATTAACATGAAGAATTTCTTCTTCCTGGCACATAGCTGATTGTCTGCAACATTTTGTTATAAAAGTTAAACACAAATTAAACAATGCATTACAAGGACAGCTCCAGTTTTTCATCCTGCTGCACTGAAGACCTTAATCAGTGCAGTGAATGGTCATGATCTTCTCAACAAATGGGCAAACAGAGTGCATTTCTGCGTATATGACAAACTGAAAAAAAATTATGTGAAAGTGCCTCAGGGATCAAAGATTAAGGAAGACTTGAAAATACAACCATATATGGGATCAATCAGGCACCAAGAGTTCAGAAATTCACATATGACAATGTTTTGAAGGAAATCAGTCTACAACAATCTGAGGTTGATAGATGCCTCTGTGTTTGATGCTTTGATAACTCTAATATTTACCTTGTATTATATTTTGATAATATTCTGTTTGCTGGAAATTGTAAAAACAAATTCAAACTGAAATCAAACATAAGTGAGAGATCCTGAAAAGCACCAGTGCTTCTTGGGAATTAATATACAGAGAACCATTGGGAAACTGTTCCTTAGTCAATGTGTTTATTTCCAGAATTTATTGAAAACTTCCAATATGGTGAACTGTAAACCCTGAAAGAAATCAGCAGAAGTCAGCCTCAGTGAATATTTCAATAGACTTAGTTAAATACAAACAACATACAGAATTAATAGGCTCTCTGTTGGATGCAGTGACAGCTACAATACCGGATATCAGTGCACGAGTTAATTATTTCAGCAGACATTGAAATAAACATACTGAATGATATTGGAAATTTTTGGAATGAATTCTTCATTAGATTAAAGGCACACTTGATTTTAATCTGCTTAATAAAATTTCTGTTGATTCTGATTAGGGAAGTGAAGAATGCACAACATTTAAAATGGGATACAGTCCCCAAATTTTTAGAAACGCTGTCTGTTGGACAACAAGGAGGCAGACATGTGTTTCAGTATCTTAAAAAGGAGCAGAATATGTTGCTTTTGCAGTAGCTACAACAGAATTCTTGTGGCTGAAGAGTTTTCTTGAAAAATTTAAAATATTTCAAAAGACTCCAACAACTTTTGCAGACAACCAGCCATGCATAATACTATTGCAGAAATTGGAGCACCATCAACTGAAACATTTAGACATTAAATACAACTTGATATGCCAACATACAGCAAAGGACATTTGTATGCTCAATACACCAGCTTCGAGGAACTAGTGATGGATGTCTTGACAAACTCTGTTAAAACTGTACTGTTCAGATTACTGTGTTTCAGAATGTGATTGGTGCTAAAGGAAATTGGATTTATCTATCATCCTTAAATTTGTATTCAAGATTATTAAAAGTTTCTAGCTGTAGCCTAACAGTTTATATATGTCATGTTTTTAGAAAAGTAAGATAGTTATTAAACTGAGATGGAGGGGACATGAGTCTTCCAAAACCTGAACTTATTTTGTAATTGTGGTTTAGTCTCATAACAGACATAATTTAAATCATTTGATTCAGGTAAAGGAGACACATCAAAGTTGTGGTACAATATAGTTTCACATGAAAGTCGGAACTGTTTTCCTATGTTTCTCACACAGAATCTGATGCAACCTTATTTTTAGAATCTCTTGTTTCATATTACATATGTTTTTGCCCATTATGTTATTATCTGTGTGACATGTTTGATTAGTGATGATTACATCTCTTTGCCTGTGTAATTTATTTGCTCAGTCAATCATTTTTTTTGTTCTTATATGGGCTAAATGTTTTTTTATAAAGTATAATTAAATAGATGTTATTGTTTGACAGATGGCTTCCAATTTTTTGTGTATAATACCTAAAGTGTTAATTCCAAATACTTACAACACAAAAAAAACCTAATCTCATAATCAGTTTAAGTATCAACCTCAAGATTTAATTAAACACAGTTGCTATACCTTACTCTTGTTTCTGGTGCAGCACAACCAAAGATGGCCAGTTTTCCACCACATTTGAGCATCCACACAGCATCTTCTATTGCTTTTCCGTTTCCACTGCAGTCAATAACAACATCAAAACCAAACTTTTCATCTTTTTCCTTCAGTTTTTTTAAATTGTCTGGAGTGATGACTTCAAATCCAAATCCTAGAAATTAGAGTAGCTTGTACATTAATCCCCCAAAGAAGCTGCTGAAATAATAGTGGATGTATCATTTTATTATAATGAATATATGGGTGTGTCTGTAATTATGGTTATGAGTAAGATATTTTCAAGAAAAAAGGTCTAGGCGTGGCTATATGGAAGCTTCAGTGTCAGAAAGGTTGTAAAGTGGGTGATGAAGCAAAGTTTCCAATATTACCATGAACAAGGAAAGTAACTTCCTCACTACTAGAGTAGTTTGATGAAATTTAGGTGTCCCCTAAAGGCTACTCCTTCAACTAGTGAAGTGATTCATGACAAAGAGAATTCCTGAAAAAAAACTTGTAATAATGGTTTTTTTTGGCTGATATAGTTAAAGACGTGATTAGATTTTGAGGTTGGGGTGGTGCAGGGTGTTGGTACAGCTTTTAAATACCATGGATGCAAAGAAAACTTGTTACACATATCAGAAATCTTATACAAATCACTGAAATTGAACACCAGACAGTTTAGATGGAAAATTTCACTCTTTTTTGAAACATATTATAATTGTACTTTGTGGGTCATTTCCTGTAAACCCAAAGGGGTAAAGTCAAAGAGAGGCAAGAATAAGTGATTCATCACTGTTTGGACTGAGGCATCTTATATTAGGTTGAGAGAGTTACCTAATTCAGAGGAGAGCTATGTTTAAGAGCTGAAACTCTATTATGACCAGTATTATAAAACCATCCAGTCTGTTATTAAAAGAGTGAAAGTTGTTTGCAGTGTTCAAGAGAAATGAAATACAACCAGAATAATGCAAAAAGAATTTGAAATATTATTAGACGTAATACAAACAAAAGTAGTAACACAAATGAATCTGAGTCCCCTAGAAAATTCTCCCCCATCCCCTCTCTCCCTCTCCCTCCTTCTTTCCCTCTCCCTCCGACCATCCCTCTCTCTCCCTCTTCCCCCCCCCCTCACCCCCCCCCCCCCCCACAAAGGCCCAATTTGCTGACCAACCACCATGTCATCCTCAGCCAGTTGGTGTTTTCAGATGCTGATATGGAGGGGTTTTAGGTCAGCATGCCATTCTCCTAGCCATTGTCAGTTTTCATGACCTGGAGCCACTACTCTCAGTCAAGTAACTCCTCAATTTACATCATGAGGCTGACTGCTCCCAGGAAGGTCAACCGGATATGGCTGCTCAGATGGCTAGCAGTCCACGTGGAAACTGCACCTGACAGTGCTTAAGATGACCTGACAGAAACAATGTATCCACCACATGTGGCTGTTGATCCCCTGGAAGATAGCTCTACCAGAAAGACACTGTGGCACTTTTAAATCATTGGTAACCATATTCAATGATTACTTCATTGCAGTTCAGAAAATGCTTCATCCACTAATAAACAATCAAATACAGGCTCCAATTCTTTGGTTTCTCCTGGTGTATTTCTTGCTCGAACAGTCCAAGGGTGTACTGCCGGTCCATGTGTCCAACAGGCAAAATGTTTCGGTGATCAGACATGTCACCATCATCAGGTGCACTGACGAACTGAGCTCCGATGCCACCACAGATGCCGATGCCACGGTCTCAGCAGCTGCTGACATGCGGCAGCAGGCACAGACCGCGGGGAGAATGCCTTGCAGAGGGAGGGGATTTAAGGCGGCCGCTCACCCTCAGGAGCTCAGTTCGTCAACGCACCTGATGATGGCGACATCTCTGATCACTGAAATATTGTGCCCTTTGGACACTATGGACTGGCAGTACACCCAAGGGCTGTTCAACCAAGAAATACACTGGGAGAAACTGAACAATCACATCATATACTACTACAAGGAGGAGCTGTATCACAGCATGAAAAAATTTGATAAGCTGTGCCGCCGAAGGAGCCATTTGCTGAGTGGTCTTGCTTTTCTGAAGAGATGTCATGCTGATCAGGTTGTGCCAAATCTTGCTAAGGTCACGCATCACATCGATTCTGCAGCAGCTAAGAGAATTAAGAAGGTGCTAGCCTTGCCTTGGTTCATGAGAGGGTGCATTTTCCTAGGTGCAGAATTGACTACAACTCCTAGGAACAACTTAAACTACATCTACAACTAGCCAATCATTTTAATTCTGGGACCTGGGACTGGTTTGATGGTGTTACCTGGGTGACCACCAATTCTGCACATAAGAAGGCCTCGGGATGTCAGATATCTAAATTCTCTCATCTCTCTGACAAACCAGCACTGGAGGCCCCATGCAAGATGGTCATCAATCTCATGGACATTGAGCTGACTGGGGATGCAATTTCTGTTCTGGAGAAGGGACTTAATTTTGCTCGCACACCTAGGTTCATGCTGGTAGTGGACATTGACAGTGCAGTTGAAGAGGTTGCTGTGCGACTACCACCTGAAGCAGCTGAAGAAGTATGCCAGGAAACCTGCCGTGCTCTGATAAGAACTAAACCGATCAAGTCGAATATTACCAGCAGGGAGAGGGCAGCCATTCAAGACCTGAGACAGAGCCATGAGATTGTTGACTTACCAGCTGCCAAAGGCAATGGTACGGTTATTCTTTCCCATAAGGACTACATTGAGAAGACGCAGAGCTTGCTAGTTGATGAATCTTACAGGAAGATCAATGCTGGCCCCACAAAGAAGGAGGAGAACAAGACTAGGGCTCTTCTCAAGGACATGGATGTACCAGAGTGTGTTGCCAAAAAATTTAACACCTCAAGGACCTGTACTGCCAAGACTTTATGGACTCCCTAAAGCCCACAAAGAAGGGGTGCCATTATGCCCAACTGTCAGCAACATTAGGGCACCTACATATTTGCTGGCCAAATACCTGGCAGAATTATTAACCCCCTACGTGGGTAAATGCCCTTATCATGTTCTTAATTTTGTGGATTTTGTAAAATGTCTCAACAGCTTCAAGCTGAAAGACTCAGATATCCTGGTGAGTTTTGACATTGTTTCATTATTCACCAGGGTACCTCTTCAAGTGTCAGTTGAGCTTACTGCACGGAAATTTGACAAGAAGACGACCGACCATTTCAGGCATGTCCTGACCTCCATGCATTTTTTCTTTAATGGAGATTACTATGAACAAACAGAAGGAGTCACAATGGGGAGCCAACTCTTGCCTGTGGTTGCAAATTTCTATATGGAGTACTTCGAGCAGGAAGCTTTGGCATCATCCAAACGGAAACTTACTTGTTTTCTGCACCATGTGGATGACACGTTCATGATCTGGCCCTTCATAGACTCTTCACAGAGGATTGGGGCGCTAAAAACACTGATGCACAGGGTGTGCACCAGCTCTGACACAGAGAGTCTGCCCCATGAGCTGGAACACCTCAAAACTACTTTCCAGAAAAATGGGTACTCGGGATGGCAGATCAGACACGCTCTCCACCCCACCTCTACGGTACAGCATGTGGAAACAGAAGAAGTCATGGAGGGAGAGATAGCCACTGCCTATACAGGGTGGTCCATTGATCATGACCGGGCCAAATATCTCACGAAATAAGCGTCAAACAAGAAAACTACAAAGAACGAAAATTGTGTAGCTTGACGGGGGAAACCAGGCAGTGTTATGGTTGGCCCACTAGATGGTGCTGCCATAGGTCAAACAGATATCAACTGTGCTTTTTAAATAGGAACCCCCATTTTTTATTACATAAAGAAATATGAATGTTTTAGTTGGACCACTTTTTTCGCTTTGTGATAGATGGCACTGTAATAGTCACAAATATATAAGTACGTGGTATCACGTAACATTCCACCAGTGCAGATGGTATTTGCTTCATGATACATTACCCATGTTAAAATGGACCATTTACCAATTGTGGAAAAAGTCGATATTGTGTTGATGTATTGCTGTTGTGATCAAAATGCCCAATGGGAATGTGCTACATATGCTGCATGGTATCCTGGATGGCACCATCCAAGTGTCCGGACCATTTGCTGAATAGTTACGTTATTTAAGGAAACAGGAAGTGTTCAGCCACATGTGAAACATCAACCATGACTTGCGACAAATGATGATGCCCAAGTAGGTGTTTTAGCTGCTGTCGCGGCTAACATCAGTAGCAGATAAATTGCACGAGAATCGGGAATCTCAAAAACATTGGTGTTGAGAATGCTACATCAACATCAATTGCACCCGTACCATATTTCTATGGACAGGAATTGCATGGCGATGACTTTGAATGTCATGTACAGTTCTGCCACTGGGCACAAGAGAAATTACGGGATGATGACAGAATGTTTGCACGCATTCTATTTAGCGACAAAGCATCATTCACCAACAGTGGTACTGTAAACCAGCATAATATGCACTATTGGGCGATGGAAAATCCACGATGGCTGCGACAAGTGGAACATCAGTGACCTTGGTGGGTTAATGTATGGTGCGGCATTATGGGAGGGAGGATAATTGGGCCCCATTTTATCCATGGCAGTCTAAATGGTGTAATGTATAATGGTTTCCTACGTAATGTTCTACTGATGTTACTACAAGATGTTTCACTGCATGGCAGAACGGCAATGAACTTCCAACATGATAGATGTCCAGCACATAGCTCGCATGCGGTTGAAGCGGTATTGAATAGCATATTTGCCCATTGGACACTATGGACCAGCAGTACACCTGTGGAATGTTCAAGCAAATACAGGTCCCATTCCTGCAGTGACAATATATTTACCATAAAAAGAATTTTAGAGAAGTTATGAAAATGCAATTTGGAGACAAACATAGTTTTCACTGACTTCAAAAAACGTTTTTGACAGACTGAACAGGAAGAAACTGTGGGACCTAATGAGTAGAGCTGGATATCCTAGACATCTTATTGAAACTACAAAAATATTACACATGGGCACAAAAGTAATAATAAGGTTTGGTAATAATACATCTGAAGAAATCACTACCAATAAGGGACTCAAACAAGCCTGTAGCCTATCATTAACCTTATTTAATGTATATACAAATGATGTGATTAAAAATGTCAGACAGGAAGTAAATCTAGCTATACAGATTAATAGAAATAAATATGTTAATATTGTCATGTACACAGATGGTGTTAACATTTTGGAAGAAAGTGAAGATGATTAGTCCATAAATTACATCAATTAGGAAAAAAGAATAGAACCCTTGAACATCAATAAAGAAAATTAAAATCATGCTTCACCATGGGAAATGCCCAATACACCAAAAATAATAATAGATAATACACCACTTGAGCAGGTCTCCAACTTTAATTTCTTAGGATGAGAAATAAGCTATGAACTGGACAAAGACATAGAGAATAAGATTAATGAAGCCAATTACCGTTTGGAATGATAAAAAATTCCAGAACAAAATTAAAATTTTATAAAACAATGGCTACACCTGTATTGCTATCAGGAATTGAGTCATATATCCCTAAAAAACGTGATAAAAGCTAACTAAAATCAGCAGAAATGAGATTTCTAAGGAGAATGAGAGTTGTTACCAGAGAAGATGATATAAAAATTGAAGATGTTAGGAATAAACTAAATATTTGTAATGTTAATGAAAAGATTGAATAAAACAAAGCATTGTGGAACTGTCATCTACATAGAATGAGTGCAAGAGAATCCCACTCCTGGCCATTCTGTACAACACAAGAGGAAGAAGTAACACAGGAAGACACAGAATGAGATGGCACTGAAAAATGAAGACAGAACAGGCACAAGGGCCTAAGCCTTCAAATTCAGAAGAAAAAGAAAATATAGGTGCTTTAGATTTAATTGTGCAGATACTACATACACCACCAACAGACACTAGTTTCAAAAGTACAACCCCTCAGGAAACTACAAAATTCCATCAGAATACAGAAAATAAGTGTTCCTACTGGCTATGGTAGTGTCCAATGATTTAAAAGTGATAAAATTCAATTCAATTTATTATCATCCATCTCATTATTTGCATGATATAGGAATTGTTATATAGAAAGAAAGAGAGAGAGAGAGAGCATGATTTATATTTTTAACAATTAAGGGAAATAACATTTTGTTAGTTACACTTTACATATTTTGTCTTCTTTTTACATGAAACATGAGAAAAAATTTACAAGGCTTATACAAAGAAAAATCCATTAAGGGGAATAACATTTTCCTAATTACACTTTAATATTTTTCTTAACTAAACTTCACATATTTTGTCTTCTATTTACATGCAAGTTGGAGAAAAACGAAAGATTATGCAGAAAAATCAAAAGATGAGCACTATCTCTTTGGATAGCAAAGAAATTCATCAACGTTATAGAAACTCTGACCTAATAGTAGCCTCTTTAATTCTTTTTAAATATATGTAAGTTTTGTATGCTTTTTATTTCTTTGGTGAGGCATTGAACATTATTTTGGGTAGTTACATCACACTATTTTGGTACAGGGATTTTGAATGTAAGTTTCTCTGGAAATAGTGCCTGTTTCTGGTCTGATAGTCATGTACTTCTCTGTTTAGAGAAGAGAATTCTTGATTTGACTTTAGGAAACATACTGATTCATAGATGAATAAACTAGGGAGGGTCAAAATTTTTAACTCCTTAAAGAATCCTCTACATGGATCTCTGTAGGCAACACCCTTCAGAATACGAATAGCTCTCTTTTGGAGCTTAAAACAACTTTTTGCGAAACCTTTATTCCCTCAAAATATAATACCATATAGTAGATTACTATGAATGTAAGAGTAGTAGGCACGTAGTACTGTTTCAAAATTGTAGTTTTCTTTAAGTTTTCATAATATATAACAGTATCTACTAAGATTTTTTATTAATTTCTGGTAAAGCTGTTTTCTATGGGGTTAACTGCTATGCTGTAGTGGATATGCTGTTTCCTGTCAGATCACGAAAGTGCTGACTTGGTTGGATTATCCTAAAACTGCCTCATTATTAATCATGACTCAACACAAATTTCCTGACAGGAAAGCAAATCAATTTTAGTTACAGACATATTTAATTATTTCCACTCTTTTCAAAAGTGGTGTGTGACAGAATACTCATTTAACTGAGCAGAGCTTGTTAACTCCCTCTTAGTTTGATTCTTGTAGAGTATTCATCACAGCAAAATCAATACAGAATCTCACAAATGAAGTTCTAGAAGAAAAATTATCCTATTGCAACATTCCGTGATGCTGAAGCCTTTGATTGGGTGGCTCACAAAATTCTGTCTGTCAGACTAATGTGTTAGGGCATTAACAGTATCTCTCTCTCATGGATGCAGAAGGTAGCTAAACAGGCTTGCAAGTGATCACAACCAACAGTTTTAGTCTTAATCCCACAGAGATTCATATTAGAACTTCAAACAAGAAATAATGGTCTGTTAGCACCAGAAGTAAACATTAATTTCCATACATGGAATGAAACACAATGTGGAAAATTCATACAGTCCAGTTGGATGAAAAGTTAAACAGGATGTAACACATAGGTAAAGCAATCAAGCGGCTCAGCTCAACATGTTTTACCTTTAAAAGAATCTCTCACTATGTTGACTTAAAGACAAGACTGTGGGCTTATTTAGTATATTTTCACCTCTACTGCCTTATGGAATACTTTCCTGAAGCAGTGCATCTAGAATAAATAATTATTCAGCAAAAATAAGCAGTAAGAATCTTGTATAAAATGGATAACCATGCTTCTTGTAGCAACATTTTTAAGGATTTTGCAATTCTTATACTTGCTTCCCTATGCATTTACTCCATAATGGGTTTTAATGCTGACAATAGTAATCAGTTTCCGCTGACCTGTGCTGTGCATAATAATTTATTTTTTATTTATTTATTGTATTTTTTTTGCATGGAGACAACTGGTGTCTTTTGCAAATATATATATATATATATATATATATATATATATATATATATATATATATATATATATATATATATATATATATATATATATATATACAATAATTTATTTTAGTTTAATATTAATATTCACTTAAAGAATATAAACACTTGTCAATCAAGAAATATTTCAGTTTCACTTTGAATAAGTTCCCTTTGTGGCACCTTATAGAGCTCGGTAATCTGTTGTACCATATTTGACCACTAATGCATGGACTATGGTCTGTTGTTTTTAATTTTGTTCTTTGTCTGTAGTAGCAGTCTTTATTTCTTGTATTATAGGCATGCACATCAGAGCACTTCGTTGCTTTGTTTTGATGTGTCACAAAAAATATAATTAATTTGTAAAGATACAGTGAGTAGACTGTGAGGTATTTATGATGAACAAAGATTTCCCTGCATGAATCTCTATACCCTAATCCATGGATATTTCTGATTGCTCTTTTTTGTAGGGTTAATATTCTGTTCATATGTATGTCGGCAGCACAACCCCATATCTCTATCCCGTAATTAATCTGTGCAAAAATGGTTCCATAATAAATTGTTTTTAATGTCTGATGTGGGACTACTTTTGATAACTGGCTAATTAGATGTAATGAACTGCTGATTTTATTGCATAAAAATTTGATATGGTTTACCCATCTTAGGTTTTCATCTAGGTGAATACCTAGAAATCTGCAGCCTTCTGTGTCCACTACTTCCATTCCACCTATGTTACTGATAGAGGTTTGGTGTGAGTTTGTAAGTTTAAATGGCAATAACTGAGATTTACTGATATTAACTTTCAAACCTTGATCTTGGAAATAAATAATACACGATACAGGTGTAGACTTTGTCTGTTAGTCTAAAGTAGTTTAGAGTGGAGTTATATACTCTTGTGTAAATGTAGTCAACTAACATAAAGCAAAATATTGAGAATAACCTCCAGTTTAAAAGAAAACTAAACCATTCCTCATTAGTCACCTTCTTTTTTTTTGAAAGGTGCAGCAACATTTGAAGTAGGGTATCAGTTGTACAGGTGCATGAAAAGTAGTGCTGTACTGTAAATAGGTAAATAGTACTCAGTATTTGCAGAGATAGGTAACTGTTTTGCCTGAAAAATACCATTGTAATTAAATAAATATTAAGCCAGCAATGTATATATTTTCTTTTGTGTAAATAAAGCAGGGTGTATGTGTGTATGACTGGAATCTCCTTCCAAACCCCTAGATCTATTTCAACCAAATATGGAACACAAACAGCAGGCCTCTTGTGTATCAGCACAGTGGGGTTCATACCTCCTAGCTCCAATAGAAGTGAAGAAATGGGCAAACAAGTGTTTTTCTGGCCTCTGCCATAAAGACTGCCCAGCATGACAGGTGTGATGTGTGGGAATAGTATCAGACTGCCTTATCAACCTGCTTTGCAGGGTAGCCAACACATCAGAGGCAAGAAATGGTTTTCAGCCCCTGGTGTGTAAGCTGCCCTGCACAATGGGTGCATTGTGTTGGAGTAGTATGGAACTGCCTAACCAACCCACTTTGTAGGGCAGCTAACATGTCAGTAGCAAATAACAGTTTTGAAGCCCATTGCTTGGAGGCTACCCTACACAACAGTTACATGAGAGTTATGTCAGAATCCATCATCAACCTGTTGCACAGGGGATGGGTAGAGAGCAGGGGCAGGTGGAAATGGAAGGTGAGAAGGGGGCAGAAAGGATGGACTGAGGGAAGGGGCAGGAGGGGCTCTTTCAGGATGGAGGATGAGATGGGCAGAGAAATGAGCAGCAAGAGATGAGCAGAGAGGGGTGAGGAGGAGAATGATATGGGCCCGCTCTGGCCGCCTCCATCTGCGGTGGTGGCCTCCTGGTGTTGCCTTTACGGTCCGCGCCCGCGAGTGGAGGTGACCATAGCAGGCACGGACGGAATAGGGAACGTCCAGAGTGGCAGGGGAATGCCACTCATGGGTGCAGACCGAGAAGGCAACACCAGGAGGCCACAACCACAGTGGAGGCGGCCAGAGTGGGCGTGGACGGAATAGGGAACACCTAGAGCGGCAGGATAGTGCAACGGCAAACAGAACACCAGGCACCGGGCAGGCATAAATATGCGAACCGGTCCAGCAAGCAGCCAGTCTCAGGTCACACCTGATGAAGATGTCAAGTAATGATGTCGAAATATCGTGTTTGGAAGACGCTGATATCCAGCAGAAAACCTGATTTCCACGAGATGTCATCAAATCGCCGGGAAAGTCTAAGAAATTGCTGTCATATTGGTTGCTGTGCACAATGGGCGTGTTGTGTGGGGATAGCAGTAGCTGCATTACTGGCCTGCTTCGTTGCTCAGCCTGCATATCAGAGGCAAGAAATGGTTTGCAGCATCCAACATGTAAGGTGCCCTGCATGAGAGGTGTGTCTTGTCAGAACAGTACTCACCTGTTTTATCGGCCTGATTTGCATGGCAGCCTAGACATCATCGGCAAAAAATGATTTTCCAGTTCCCAAGATGTAGGCTGCCCTGCACAACAGGTATATTGTATAAGAAAAGTGTTAACCTGCCAGATCAATCTACTTTGCAGGGCAGTGCACATGTCAGGGGTAAAAAAAATCTTTTGGGCCCCGACATATAGGTCACCCTGCTTGATATGCGTACTGTGTTGGAGTAGCATTGATCTGCTTTATCGACCTGCTTGCATGGTGGCCTGTATGTTGGAGCAAATAAATGATTTTCAAGCCCCTAGTGTGTAGCCTGTCCTGCATGACAGGCATGTTCTGGGAGTAGTATTGGTCTGCTTTATTGAACTGTATTGCACGCATTACAAGTGTTGATGAACATATCTGGGCACAAGTTGAAAAGGATAGAGGAGGGAATGGACAGAGCGAGTGGGAGGAAGTAATGGACAGAGAGATGGAGGGAGGTGGAGAAGCATGAGGTAGGTTGAAACTGTAGAGGGTTGGTGGGAATGGACAAGGGTTAGGCAGAGATGGAAAAAAAAGTGGGAGAGATGGGTATGGTGAAAGAGAAGAGAAGAGAATAATGATATGGTCAGAGAGAAGCAGTGGAGGAAATGGGCAAACAGAGGGGGAGAAGGAGATGAAGAGACACAAGAGGAAATAGACAGGGATGGGAGGATGAGGTGGAAAAACAGAGGGAGGAAGAAGTGGACACAAAGAGGAGGAGAAGAAAGTGTGTTCAATACATGTGTCAAATACATATGCATGCAATGCTGCAGGGAAAGGATATATAAAGTGGACTGTAAGTATGTGTGTATGTGGGTCCAAGATCTCCTCCCAAACCATTGGATCGATTTCAACCAAATATGACATACATATAGCTATTTTTATGAGAATCAGTACTGTGAGGTTTAAAAACTCCTAGCTGCAATGGAAGCAGCAATAAAACAAATATGTTTTCTTTCTGCCCCTACCTAAGAGGCTGCCCTGTAGGAGAGGTTTGATGGAGCATCTAAAAGGACACCCTCCTCTAGTATTATTTTTCCTCAATAGAAGTAGCCAATACCAGAAATATTTTCAAAATCTGAATAGGTCAATATTGTCTCAGCTGTTTTTCTAAAAAAATTCATATGATTTTGTACATGATGTTTTATGTTACAAGCCAAAATCTATAAAAAGAAATTACTTTATTTTCATTATTGCAATCCATATGTACTAGCTTTGAATGTACAGCTGAAATTGTTAGTTTTCTTTTAGAAACACTTGAATTTACAAAATATTTGGTACACTTAAAATTTATATTATTAAGTATTATTTAGTACTTTTTATTATATTTATTTCTGGATTCATTTATAAAATAATACCATAAATTAATAGAAATTCATTAGTCAAGAAAATTTGTAAACCCTTTGGAATATTTTTATTACTATGGAGTGAAAAGTAATGGGTATGCCTGATGTGACTGGACGTGTTTTTTATATTTGGGCTTTATATTTGGCTTTGTTAATGTGAAAATTCAAAAGACAGGGTGCTACAGAAAAATGTGAGAGAATAAATTATCATGACAACAAAATATTTGCACAGGCTTAATTCAAATGTAATTATGTCAGTTGAAACCATGAGATCCCAAAATATTAAAATTTCAGCTTCAAGAATCAGCTCCTCGACATTAAGAACTGCTGTGAGGTGAGGGGAAAAAAAGATAAGTAAATAGTTTATTGTAAATCTTACTCCTCTTCTATTTTTTTAAAAAAGAGACCGTACCAAAAGCAATAGTAGCGACATCAACAACAAATTTTGAGGGAGGGGGAGGTTACAAGCAGTATCAGCCTGCCTTATCTACATGTGTTGCAGGGCAAAATTTTTTTTTCAGCCCCTGAAATGTAGATTATCCTGCATGACAACCATATTATGTTAGAGGATTATGAGCCTTACATGCAGGATGCCTTGCATGAGAGGTACATTGTGGGAGTAGCATTGGTCTGCTTCATCGACCTGTTTTGCAGGGATTGCACATGCAAATGTTTGTGGTTGGGGGAGGGTTGAAACGGACAGACAAGGAGATGGAAAGAAAGGGAACAGGAGTGCATGGACAGGGAGAAAAGGAACAGGAGATGGAACAGAGGGAGAGGAGGAGATTGATAGGGAAGGGTTGAGGAGAAGGTTGAGAGGAACAGGGGAAGGAGAGATAGAGAGAGGGGCAGGAGGAGGTGGATATAGAGAAGAAGAGGAGCAAATTGATAAGGAGAGGGGCAAGAGAAGATGGACACTGGAGAAGTTTGGACAGAGAGAAAGGGATGAGGAGGAGACAGACAGGAAGAGGTGGGAGGACAAGATGGACAGAGAGACATGGGAGAGCAGGAGATGAACAGAGAGGATGGAGAGGAGGAGTAAATGGACATAGAGGGAAGGGAAGAGATGGACAGAGAGAGTGGAGAGGAGGAGATGGACAGAAAGAGAAGGGAAGCAGGAGGGGATGGGCAGAATGAGTGAGAGGAGGAGATGGGCAGAGAGGAGGGGAAGTATGATATGGGCTTAGGTGGGATAAAAGTATGGACAGAGAGATGGAGAGGAGGCTATGATGAGAGTGAGGGAGAAGAGGAGACTGGTGTGTGTCGGGGAAGAGGAGATCTAGAAAGAGTTGATGAGAAGACATGTACAATACATGTTAAACACATATGCATGTGAAGCAACAGGGAAAGGAGCACAGATGCTGGCAATCACTTGTTTCTCTACAGTCCCTAGCGTATAGGCTGCACTGCACAACACACAGGTTTTTGAAGGGAAGCCTATATGTCAGGGCCGAGAAACTGTTTCTGACCCCTGAAATGTAGACTGGCCTGTACAGCAAGCATATTGCATTGAAGAAGTATAGGCCTGGCCTGGCGACTTGGCTGAGGTGCAAGAAACTGGTTTTGAAGACCCTGACATGTAAGCTGCCCTACATGGCAGGCATGTTGTTGGACTAGTATCAAGCAGCTCCATCAACCTGTTGGGCTGGAGCTACAAATGTGAACAGGCACATGTGGGGAGGTTTGATACAGATAGTGGAGTGGATGCACAGAGAGCAGTGTAGGAGGTGATGGATAGGGAGAGAGAGGGTGCAGAAGGGTTGCACAGAGAGAGGGAGCAGGATGGGATGGACAGAGTGAGGGGAGACAGAGGGGAGGAACAAAGGGGTTTTAGAGGGTTACGGATAGGAGAAGGAGTTGGATAGGAAGAGGGGAGCGTGAGGAAATGGAGAGTGGGAGGTGGGCAGTAGGAAATGTACAGAGAGATTGTGGCAGGAGAAATTGTACAGAGAGAGAAGGGAAGAAGAAGATGGTCAGAGACTGAAGGCGAAGGAGGAGATGGACAGAAAGTAAGGGGGGGGGGGGGGATAGAAGTAGTGGGAAGAAGAGATGGAGAGAAATATTGTGGAAAAGTTAGACGGAGAAAGGAGACAGGATGGTTTGGGTAGAGAGAGGGGGCAGCAGGATAGGGGAGAAACATGTGCAGAGAGGTGGAGAGAAAGAGATATGAAGAAAGAGGAGCAAGGAAAAGATGTTCTGACAGGGGCATAAGGAGGATCTGTGTGAGAGAGAAGGGAAAGGAGAAAACAAATTAAGTGAGGAGACTAGTATTGACAGAGAGAGGAGGGAAGGAATAGATGGTCAAAGAGAGGGAGAGGAGGAGATGGGCCAAGTGGAGGAGGAGGAGGAGGTGGACCAAGAGTGGAGGAGAAGGAAATGTGTGTATTACATGTGTCAAACACTTATGTGAATGAACACCAGGAAAAGACTTTTATATAATAAATCAGAATAAGTTTGTCCAGAACGTTCTTCCACACTCCTTGATTAATATCAACCCTATGCAACAGACAAACAGCAAATGGTATGAGTATCAGCACTGTGGGGTTTATACCCTCCTACTTCCAATAAAAGCACAGCTAAGGACAAAAACATGTTTTTTCAGTCCCTACCACACAGGCTGCTTGGCACAACAGGTATGCTGCATAGAGATAGTATAGGACTAGCTTATTGACCTACTTTGCATTGCAACTTTCACGTCAGATGCAAGAAATGTTTTTCCAACCCCAACATGTAGGCTGCCCTGCACAACAGATGTGTTGTGTGGGTGTGGTACTGGCCTGCTTTATCAACCTCTTTTGCAGAGACTACATGTGTAGATGTGCACAACTGGAAAGATGCGGAAGGAGATGGATAGTGAGAGGGGAGGAAGGACGAGGTGGGCAGAGAAAAGGGGCAGGAGGAGAGGACAGAAAGGGGAGATGGGTAGAGGGGAAATACAGAGAGGGGGAGGATGAGATGGGCAGAAAGCATAGGGAAGAGGAGATGAACACATGGAGATGGGGAAGGAAGAAATATACTGATAGAAGGGAAGGACAAAATGCTCAGAGAAGGGGGAGGGAAAGATGGGAAGAGAGAGGGGAGGAGGAGATGGTCAGTGAGAGCAGAGGAGCAGATGGACATGCATGAGGCAGGTGGAAGGTGTAGATGGTAGTGGACAGGTGGAAAAGGAGGAGGTGGATTGGAGGAAACCTAGGTATAGTGAGTGTGGAGGAGGAAATGGATAGCTAGATATGAATGGATCAGGTGTACAGGGATGCAGAGAGACAGGGGAAGGAAGAGTTTGGCACAGAGAGAGAGGAGAAGGAGATGTGTGCACTGCATGTGTTGAATGCATACACGAGTGAAGCTAAGTGGAAAACACTGCTCTGCATGACAGTTGAGTTGTGTGGAATAGTATCGCCCTGTCTTATTGACATGTATTGCAGGGGTAAGAAACAGTTTTTCAGTACCCTGGACGACAAGCTTGTTGTGTTGGAGTAATATCAGTGTGCTTTATTGACCTTTTTCGCAGGGCTACTCCTGTGAATGAGCATGGATATGGATATGATGAGATGCACAGAGGATGCGATGTACAGAGAAGGGGCAGGAGAGGATAGACAAGGAGAGAGTGTGTAGGAATGGATGGACAGGAGCAGATGGACAGAGAAGGAGTGGAGGAAATGAACAGACAGGAGCGTATGGCAAGGTGGATAGGGGGAGGGATGGCACAGGAGGGGAGGACAAGAGGACATGGGCAGAGATAGGGAGAGTGTGTTGTGCAGGTAGAGTAAGCATGCCTTACAGGGGCTACATGTGCAGATGAGCATGGCTGTGCAGAGAGGGCAGATCGGATGTGTAGTGAGAAGGGGAAGAACAATGTGGACAGAGAAAAATGGCAGAGGAGGAGATGGACAGATAGAGAGGTGGGAGGAGGTGATGAACACAGAGAAAGGGAAGAGGGGTATATGTAGAGAGGGAGATGGATGGAGAGACTGGGGAGGAGATGGATGGAGAGAAGGGAGGAGGAGGAGGTGAAGAGAGAATGTGGAAGAGGATGAGGTGGACATAGAGGGGGGCATAGGAGAAGGGCACTGTGAAGAACAAGGATGGTTCAGAAGAGGACATGGGGAGTAGAAGGTGGGCAGAAAGAGGGGTAGGAGGATATACACAGAGGGAGGTGGAGGAAGATGTGATGGGGAAGAGAGGGCAGAAGAGATGGAGAGATAGAGAGAGTGGAGAGAAGGAGATGCAGAGAGAAAGGAAAATGAGTGGTGAGGAGGACACAGACAACAGAGTGTGGTGGGAGGAAGATGTGGACAGAGAGACAGTGAAGGAAGAGTTGAACACAGGGACCTGGGATGAGGAGATGTGTGCAGTATAACCTTGAAACATGTATGCAAGTACAGCTGTGAGGAAAAAGCTAAAAGCATATTAAAACAAAGGTTATCTAGTATAAATCAGGTGGTAGAAATGTTTTTTTAAAGTAGCAGATATTTTTTCTAATTTAATTTATTAAATTTAGCTGGTATAAGCTTGAATAGCTTTAAGTAGTATAGTTTATTGGCACTATGATATACAGACAAAGTTTCTATCATATCCTTGCTTTACAGCTTAAGTTTCTAGGATTTATTTGCCTTCTGTTAATTTACAGCTTGATTGTTACACTCCTGTACTGTTCTTCTTGATGGGGTCATCAAAACATGGTGAACAGATGAATGAATGTGGGAGGTGAGGAAATGAGGACTAAGTAGTTAAAGTAATGAGTCAGGTTTGCAGCAGAGGATTGGCAGAAAAAAGCAGGTATATTTGAGTTTCATGTCCTGTTTGTGTTATGCTTATTACAAGAGTTGCACTTTCTAAGGTGAGCAGGGTTTAGGAAGGCAATTGGCTTCCTTCTTGTTGAAAGAATCATCCTGACAAGCAGCTAAATAAGTAAAATATAAATCTGGATAACTGCACAGATATTTTGAGTCTCATTTTTCCATAATATGAAATCAATGCCTTAATCAAGGCACAGAAAATAGAATAGAACAGATGACTGGAAATAAAAGAGAGGAAATTTGGAAATTGTGAGCAAAGCTATTAAAATGGTTTAAAAAAATGTATACATGAAGCAAGAGAGAGAGAGAGAGAGCTGCAGAAGGTGATATACAGAGAAACGCATAGCTAAGGAAAACATTCTGTAGGATATGAATTAGTAAAGAAAATGTTGTGAGCAATACTTACAATAAATATCTATATAAGCTGAAAGAATGACAAGACAGCAGAATTATATTCAAGAAATATAAAAATGAAGTAGGTGAAAAAGTATGCAAATGCAAGTAAAAATCAGGGAAAGATACAAGAAACAGTAAATTACCTGAAAACTGATATATATTACAACAAGCATACTGAAAGATAGTAGGGAGGAAACATTGAAACAAATGATAAGAAGATGAATTGAACATACGAGGGCAGTTCAATAAGTAATGCAACACATTTTTTTCTCGGCTAATTTTGGTTGAAAAAACCGGAAATTTCTTGTGGAATATTTTCAAACATTCCCGCTTTGTCTCGTACAGTTTCATTGACTTCTGACAGGTGGCAGCGCTGTACGGAGCTGTTAAAATGGCGTCTGTAACGGATGTGCGTTTCAAACAACGGGCAGTGATCAAGTTTCTTTTGGCGGAAAACCAGGGCATCTCAGATATTCATAGGCGCTTGCAGAATGTCTACGGTGATCTGGCAGTGAACAAATGCATGGTGAGTCGTTGGGCAAAGCGTGTGTCATCATCGCCGCAAGGTCAAGCAAGACTGTCTGATCTCCCGTGTGTGGGCCGGCCGTGCACAGCTGTGACTCCTGCAATGGCGGAGCGTGCGAACACACTCGTTCGAGATGATCGACGGACCACCATCAAACAACTCAGTGCTCAACTTGACATCTCTGTTGGTAGTGCTGTCTCAATTGTTCACCAGTTGGGATATTCAAAGGTTTGTTCCTGCTGGGTCCCTCGTTGTCTAACCGAACACCATAAAGAGCAAAGGAGAACCATCTGTGCAGAATTGCTTGCTCGTCATGTGGCTGAGGGTGACAATTTCTTGTCAAAGATTGTTACAGGCGATGAAACATGGGTTCATCACTTCGAACCTGAAACAAAACGGCAATCAATGGAGTGGCGCCACACCCACTCCCCTACCAAGAAAAAGTTTAAAGCCATACCCTCAGCTGTAAAGTCATGGTTACAGTCTTCTGGGACGCTGAAGGGGTTATTTTGTTCGATGTCCTTCCCCATGGTCAAACGATCAACTCTGAAGTGTATTGTGCTACTCTTCAGAAATTGAAGAAACGACTTCAGCGTGTTCGTAGGCACAAAAATCTGAACGAACTTCTCCTTCCTCATGACAACGCAAGACCTCACACAAGTCTTCGCACCCGAGAGGAGCTCACAAAACTTCAGTGGACTGTTCTTCCTCATGCACCCTACAGCCCCGATCTCGCACCGTCGGATTTCCATATGTTTGGCCCAATGAAGGACGCAATCCGTGGGAGGCACTACGCTGATGATGAAGAAATTATTGATGCAGTACGACGTTGGCTCCGACATCGACCAGTGGAATGGTACCATGCAGGCATACAGGCCCTCATTTCAAGGTGGCGTAAGGCCGTAGCATTGAATGGAGATTACGTTGAAAAATAGTGTTGTGTAGCTAAAAGATTGGGGAATAACCTGGTGTATTTCAATGCTGAATAAAACAACCCCTGTTTCAGAAAAAAAATGTGTTGCATTACTTATTGAACTGCCCTCGTAGAAGAGGAAAAGTGAAAAGCAAAGACAGAGAAAAATGAGTTGTTATTAAACAACAGCAAAGAGCACTAGTGGAAAAAACATACAGAATAATGAAGACTAGTAAGAAGTAAGCCACAAAAAGAAATACATTTATTGAAATTTGGCAGGGAAGAACTGAAGGTATTTTATCCAATAAAGAAGTGTTTTTGTCTCGCTAGAGATAGAAAAGTGTTAATGGTAAGTTCTGGGCATGTGTAAATAATTTAAGGAACAAAGGTAGCAACTCACTGAATAGTAAAGACAGTGATTTGCTGAAAGGCAAATAAAAGAGAACGAGAAAATTGCTAGCTTTTGGACAAAACCTATTTTCAGAGCTATAGATTCTCTCTCTCTCTCTCTCTCTCTCTCTCTCTCTCTCTCTCTCTCTCACACACACACACACACACACACACACACACACACACACACACACACACAGGGCCATTGAAAGGAACACAAATAAGAATGCGAATTTCGAAATCTGTGTGTATACAGGGTGGTCTATCTGAAGGATGAGATGGACAGCTAGAGAGGTAGGAGGAGGTGATGGACAGAGAGAGGGGGATGAGATTATCTCAAAAACTATACATTGAGTAAAAATAGTGGGTAAGACAAGTTCGTAAGCTCAAAGGAGGACATCAAATGATACTACATGTGACCTCCAGCGCCCACCCGCACTGAAATCAAGAAAAAAGTAAAAGTGGGGAAGAACTATGATTTATTTAGAATTATTCGAGAAAGATGCATCAAATCAATAAAAAATGTGTCAGTTCTTTCTTTACACCAAATTAAGCTATTTTTGTGCAAAATGTACTGTATCCTACTTTTAGCATTATTCAGGAACAATGACATGGACGCAGTAGAATGATGTTCCCATGAGGTGTTTCATAAGTGTGAGTCCCCTTGCCTTTCACAATACAGGGTGCTTAATTAATAAAATTGGCCATGAAGAAATCGTTCAAAATTATCCCCATTTGCTTCAATGCATAACGTCAATCGTCTGTGAAAGTTGCCCACAGTTTTGAGCAGCACATCCTGTGGTATGGCTGCACATGCTCTTCAAATGCATTGCTCCATATCATTTTGGGTTGTGGGCTGTCTTTGATAAACAATATTTTTTAAATAACCCCACAAGAAAAAATCAGGAGATGTTAGGTCTGGTGAACATGGAGGCCACTGAATTGGTCCACTGCGTCTTATCCACTGACCACTGACCAGGGCACCATAAATTTAAAATGTTCCACTCATTTTTAGCATAATGGGGAGCTGCTCCACCCTGTTGGAACCACATTTGTTGCCTAGTTTCTAAATTAACATCTTCCATTAGCTCCAACAAATCATCAGGGAGAATTTGTAAATAAGATTCCTCAATAACATTTCGATCAAAAAAATATGGTCATATCAAGTAACTGTTTAAAATTCCACACCAGCCCTTTAACGACCATCTGTGTTGATTTTCAACAGGTCTGTGACAGTGTGGATTGACAGGGGACCAATAATGACAATCATGACAATTTAATCCGCCATTGTTTTTGAATGTGGCTTCATCAGTGAACATGATGTATCTAAAAAATCATTGTCACCTCTTATCGTTTCCAAGGCCCACTGGCAGAAATGCATGCGTATTTGCATGTCTTTTGGCATTAATGCCTGTGTCAGTGTGATATGATACGCCTGATATTTATGTGCCTTCAAAATCCTCAAAAGAGTTGATTTCGGTATTCCAGTTTGTCTCTGAATCGCATGACTACTCATTTCAGGTTCCAGTTGACACAGGCGAGAACAGTAAGGGTACAAGTGTCATTTTCATTGTATTCGCGATGATGAGGTGGGCGGTGCATGTATCCATTTTAAGCTTGTTGAGTGCAATTTTGAATAATGTTTTCACTTGGATGTCGTCTGTTTGGGAAATCTTCCACATACAAATGCACAGCTGCATCATAATTGTAATGGCATTCACCTAAAATTAACATTATATCAACAATCTCTGAAGGAGGATAGTGAGCATGTTTTGCTAAAGAATAATTTACTTTCAACAGTTGATATTTACGGTTCACAATCTGAAAGTGAAATGACGTCTGATCGCATTGCACTGACTTTTATACTGAGCCATAGTTCACAGTATGGTCATGGTAGCACCACAGTTGGGTGAGTAATGCAATTGTGAAGAGTTCCATAATGAGATTTTAATACCATTCCACCTCCCTCCATCAAAAACTGTGGCGGGTAGGATACATTTTGTAAAAAAAATAGCTTAATTGGTGTAACGAAAGAATTTGTGCACATTTTGTATCTATTTGATGTGTCCTTCTTGGATCATTCTAAATAAATTGTAGTTCTTGACAATTTTAATTTTTCTCCATTTCAGTGCCATCTGTCAATGGTTTAAAAAAATGTTTCAGATTAAACTTGATTACCTTTTTATGAAGAATCCGAATCTGCATTAAAAAATGGGGGTTTCTGTTCAAGATTTAAAAGTTGCCCCCCGCCCCACCCAATGGGGCAGGGGCTGCAGGCCATTTGTAGTATCATTTGATGTCCCCCTTTGAATTCACAAACTTGTCTTACCCACTATTTTTACCCAATGCATAGTTTTTGAGATAATCTCATCTGAAACTTCAGACAGACCACCCTGTATATGGTGTAACTATAAAATAATGGAGCAATTGCTGAAAAATTTTTATTTCAAAAACATATATATTTAGTTATTGGCATCCTCAATATACTCCCCTCCACTAGCCCTGCAACACTCTATGAGAATTTTCCACTGATGTAAACAGTGCTGGAAATCTTTCTCTGCAAGCTCCGTGATGAGGTGTGCAGCTTTTTCTTTCACTGCTTCAACAGACTGAAGTTTTGTTCCTTTTAATACAGCTTTGATCTCAGAACAGATAAAAATCACATGGTACTAAGTCAAGTGAATAAGTTGGGTGGTCTAACAATGGGATGCTGTACTTTGCTAGAGACAGACAATGCAATATATACGAAGATAGTAATTGTTCTCGAAAGAACAGATACCATTCATGACCAGGCAGCTTCTCTAAAATAAATGATAATTAATTGAAACCCTCAGCTGCCAACAGGTGTTGTTGACATACCTCGATGGGGACAGCTGAAAATGTGTACCCCGACTGGGACTCGAACCCGGGATCTCCTGCTTACGCGGCAGCTAAGGGTTTCAAATACTTATCATTTAATGCAGTATATGGCGGTGTTTTGTCTTGATGCAGAACCCGTGACCCATGACTTGTTCTTCCACAGTCCATGTCTTTTTCCCTTATTTTCTCACAGAGTTGAGCAAGATGCTCAAGGTAATAATGTTGATTGATAGTTTGACCTTCAGGAAGATATGCAGTTCCATGAATATTGAAAAAAAGCACAATCAACATTGCTTTGAATCTTGATTAGCTCATTCTATCTTTTCCCACTCAGTGAATTTAGGCATTTCCAGTGCAAGGATTAGCACTTAGTTTCTGGATAATAAGTGACAAATGAAGATTTGTCACATGTTGTCACCCTTTCCAAGAATTTAAGATCATTTTAAACGGTATTCAAAGTAAGTGCTAACCTTTTTGTGGTCTTGTTTTTGTTTGATCATGAGAATTTTTGGCATGAATTTGGCACACACTTTCCTAAACTTACATTGATTATGTAAATCTTGCCTTAAGCACTTTTTGTCAATTCCTACATTTTCAGAAATCAAATACTTGACCAACAATTAGATTGAATCACACTGCGGAATTTTCAATATTTTAATCCATTTCTAATGCTGAATGGTGAATCAAGTGTGATTGATCTTCAACCATCTGGGTCACCTTGGAAATGCTTGAACTTCTTTAAAACTTGTATATGTGATGAACAGTCTTTGGTATGTTTTCTTTTAGAAAAAGAAAAGTTTCAGTGGCAGTTTTTCCAAGTTTCATATGAAACTTCACAACAATTCATTGCTGTATTATTACACATATTACTCTTGGCAAAACAAAATAACACCTCTTACACAAATTAAGGCCACAGCCACAGTGATTTGACTACAGACACCGGAGATGCTGCATTTGACTGAGAAGGCTCCACTCTTCACAGCCATTGGTCATTCACGGTATGGCATGTTGTTCTAAAAGAAAAGGAAGGAAGATTGGATGTAATGTCCTGTTAACATTGAGGTCATTAGATTGGGTTATTTTGGGGAGAAGACCAGACAGCAAGGTCATCGGTCTCATCAGATTAGGGAAGGACGGGGAAGGAAGTCGGCCATGCCCTTTCAAAGGAACCATGCCGGCATTTGCCTAGAGCAATTTGGGGAAATAATGGAAAACCTAAATCGGGATGGCCAGATGTGGGTTTGAACTGTCAAGAGGTCATTAGAGACAGAGCACAAGTTTGGACTGTGTCAAGGAAGGGGAAGGAAATAAGCCGTGCCCTTTCAAAGGAATCATCCTGGCATTTGCTGGAGCAGTTTAGGAAAATCACAGAAAACCTAAATCTGGATGTCCAGACATGGGTTTGAACTGCTATCCTTGCAATGAACTAACCATGGCTTCACCTCACATGGTCCTGTTATTTTATACCCACATGTCATGTGTACCTTTCAATGTTCATAGCCTCTACTGTTCAGTGAGCTGTTACCTTCACTCCGTAAATTTTATGAAGTTCACAATACATCTTAATAGAATTAAATCAGAATCAATTAAAATAATTTTATTAGATGACATATGCCTAACTGAAGGCGGTAGCATCTTGTCACAATTTTTGGAATTCTACAGTTGATGAAAGTTAATGTTGATATTTGCTACAGAAATTAGTAGTTACTTATGGTTGTCACAAAATTAGTATGATAAGAGTACTAACCAAGATTTTCAACAATCTTGCGCCTGTCTTGCATAGGCTCACAAACAGTAACCTTTCGATGGCCCTGGACATGAAGTATACAGGCCCACAAGTTGCCTATAATGCCAGCACCTATGATAAGAATGTGAGATCCTACAGGTACAGGGCTGAGCATGTCCCAACCATGGGACACACATGAAATTGGTTCTACCAGTGCACCTGAAAAATAATGAGAAAAACTTGTGAACTAATGTAAAAAAGTACAATATGTAAGTGAATAAAACCTTAATAATGATAAAATTAAATCATCATAAAGATTGGTGAACTGTTCTTAGGTTATCAACTGAGAAACAGTATCATACTGGTTCCTTATTTCTACAAGTTCCCTAATCATCATGTTCTGGGAGTCTAAGATTCCTGGAGGAAGTTATCCTCTACAGATACCAAGTGGCATTCCTTCTTGCCATTGAAAACCACAGACTGGTCATTATGTTTCTTGTGAAGCAAATGTCACAGGTGGTAGGTAATTAGTAAGGGAGTTGCTTTCTCTGAAACCTACTTAGAACCAGTGGTGGCTTGTGAGTGTACATTGTGGGTGTTCACAAATTTTTAGATTCAAATAAATTTGGGAGTGTGAAATTAAAAGCATCTGCTCTATAACAGTTGTGCTTACCAACAAGTTTATACAACTACAGCTACTGTCAATAATAATAACAATGACAATAATAAGATTCATAACCGATCTGACAAAAGTAAGAATTGTTTTGTGGATTTTGTTGTTTTGTACATAATTATGTACAGTTTAGGACAATAATGTGTAAGCTTCCACAACTCTCTGTTTCACATTTTTGTGCAAGTGGGAGTTTTTGCGCTTTTACTTTTTTTTTGACAAGTGTGCAAGATCCCTAACAGATGTATTAATTCACAAATTTACTTCCGGGCAGAAAATCAGATATTCTTATGCTGCACCTACATAACATCTTGTGCTAACTGTACACTTTCTTTGTTAAATGTTCACTTGTAGTCACGATTATTTGAGATCGTCACTCCCACAGTCAAAGGATCTGTTCTCAATGGTTCTAGTTCCTTTGTGGCTAATGTTTCCTGATAATTTACTTTTACATTCCTAGAATGAGATTTTCACTTTGCTGCAGATTGTGTGCTGATATGAAACTTCCTGGTAGATTAAAGCTGTGTGCTGGACTGAGAATTGAACTTGGGACCTTTGCCTTTTGTGGGCAAGTGCTCTACTGAATGAGCTGCCCAAACAGAACTCATGACATATCCTCACAGATTTACTTTTCTGTTAGCATTTAAAATAGATTCAACACAGTTCATGTTTACACTGCACACAAAAGCCGATTCCCACACAGTAAACAACTAACTCCAAACACAAACTGCCATTTGGGGGAAATGGTTAAACTCAAGTAGTAATGACTACCAACACGGTCACTTGACTAGAACTCAAAAGAGGTGCCAAGATCCATAATGGCCTAAAGGACACCACCATTGGTTCCACATTTAAGTGAATATCAGAGAAACCAGTGATATAGCTTTTGATGAATTTTATTATATGTATATTTTGTGCCTACAACACAGATAAACCTAACTCACCATTAAGATCAACAAATTTCAGAAATATGAATAAATGCTACAATCTCACAATCAACAGTGATGTGCTTTCGGCCCTTGTGATTGTCACCACCTCCAATGGATTTCTGTATGATAAAATTCATAACTTAATATTTTATAACTCATTAAGAAATGCACAAAATAGGTTTACTGTCAGTACAACTTTAACGTACTTTACTACACTCCTGGAAATTGAAATAAGAACACCGTGAGTTCATTGTCCCAGGAAGGGGAAACTTTATTGACACATTCCTGGGGTCAGATACATCACATGATCACACTGACAGAACCACAGGCACATAGACACAGGCAACAGAGCATGCACAATGTCGGCACTAGTACAGTGTATATCCACCTTTCGCAGCAATGCAGGCTGCTATTCTCCCATGGAGACGATCGTAGAGATGCTGGATGTAGTCCTGTGGAACGGCTAGCCATGCCATTTCCACCTGGCGCCTCAGTTGGACCAGCGTTCGTGCTGGACGTGCAGACCACGTGAGACGACGCTTCATCCAGTCCCAAACATGCTCAATGGGGGACAGATCCGGAGATCTTGCTGGCCAGGGTAGTTGACTTACACCTTCTAGAGCACGTTGGGTGGCACGGGATACATGCGGACGTGCATTGTCCTGTTGGAACAGCAAGTTCCCTTGCCGGTCTAGGAATGGTAGAACGATGGGTTCGATGACGGTTTGGATGTACCGTGCACTATTCAGTGTCCCCTCGACGATCACCAGTGGTGTACGGCCAGTGTAGGAGATCGCTCCCCACACCATGATGCCGGGTGTTGGCCCTGTGTGCCTCGGTCGTATGCAGTCCTGATTGTGGCGCTCACCTGCACGGCGCCAAACACGCATACGACCATCATTGGCACCAAGGCAGAAGCGACTCTCATCGCTGAAGACGACACGTCTCCATTCGTCCCTCCATTCACACCTGTCGCGACACCACTGGAGGCGGGCTGCACGATGTTGGGGCGTGAGCGGAAGACAGCCTAACGGTGTGCGGGACCGTAGCCCAGCTTCATGGAGATGGTTGCGAATGGTCCTTGCCGATACCCCAGGAGCAACAGTGTCCCTAATTTGCTGGGAAGTGGCGGTGCGGTCCCCTACGGCACTGCGTAGGATCCTACGGTCTTGGCGTGCATCCGTGCGTCGCTGTGGTCCGGTCCCAGGTCGACGGGCACGTGCACCTTCCGCCGACCGCTGGCGACAACATCGATGTACTGTGGAGACCTCACGCCCCACGTGTTGAGCAATTCGGCGGTACGTCCACCCGGCCTCCCGCATGCCCACTATACGCCCTCGCTCAAAGTCCGTCAACTGCACATATGGTTCACGTCCACGCTGTCGTGGCATGCTACCAGTGTTAAAGACTGCGATGGAGCTCCGTATGCCATGGCAAACTGGCTGACACTGACGGCGGCGGTGCACAAATGCTGCGCAGCTAGCACCATTCGACGGCCAACACCGCGTTTCCTGGTGTGTCCGCTGTGCCGTGCGTGTGATCATTGCTTGTACAGCCCTCTCGCAGTGTCCGGAGCAAGTATGGTGGGTCTGACACACCGGTGTCAATGTGTTCTTTTTTCCGTTTCCAGGAATGTATATAGTGAATGAATTAGTGTGTCTGAGGAGTGTGCTATCATCTAGTGAGGTTTATGTCACATGAATGGGGATAAAAGTTTGTCGCAGTGTGCTACCATCTGGTGGCAGTGGTGTAAACTTCTAGTGGAGTGGCAAGGGTTAGTTGTGCACCTTGTGAACCATGCAAGCTGTTTATCAAATCCATATGCATTTGGCCCCTAAGTCAATTATGTCACACAAGTCATTCATGTGCAAAAGCTCCTTAAAACATACACATCTGAAGCTGTGCTCATGACCCAGATGCCAAGTTTCATGGAATCTATATGAGCAGTAGTGCAGTAGATTTAAGTGCCTTATCTTTCAGTTTCGAGCATCTATGTTATGTTTAACAGCATTCAAAGAAAAATAACCAATAAATCTGCAAGGTGTTGAAAGTTAGGATGGTCATGTGCTCTTGTCCTCTTACACAGCAGCTGCCACTGCTTAGAACATATAGTTCAAAAGCAAAGTCATGATTAGAAATATATTAGTTTTAATAGCAACAGGTAGACATGATCCTTTGAGGATATCTGCATTGAAACTTTTATCACTACTGTATTTTATGGACTATATGACCCACCTTAATTTTTAAGCACTTTTTAAAAATATAACATTTTTATGACTTTTACAAGTAGACTGCAGCGCCAGACTAAAAAGCATCTTAGTTTATAAAACCAAACTGACTTTTAAACTCCTTCAAAATCTTCATCTGAACTTTGTTCTTCTTCTTCCTCTTCATTTTTGTCATTGTTTTCCTCTTCGTACTTAAGACAATCTTCACTGTATCGAGAGCATTACTTATGCTGCACTTCTTGAAAGATTTAATGTCTTCTCTCACTCAAGGCCATGACTGTTTTATCCACTGACACATTTGTTGGATTGTAAATCATTTTAAACCTCCCTTCAGAGTGAATTCATGTTGGGTTTCATCCATCATCCATTTGTTCCATTCCTCTCTCATATACAGGGTGTTACAAAAAGGTACAACCAAACTTTCAGGAAACATTCCCCACACACAAATAAAGAAAAGATGTTATGTGGACATGTGTCCTGAAACGCTTAATTTCCATGTTAGAGCTCATTTTAGTTTCGTCAGTATGTACTGTACTTCCTTGATTCACCGCCAGTTGGCCCAATTGAAGGAAGGTAATATTGACTTCGGTGTTTGTGTTGACATGCGACTCATTGCTCTACAGTATTAGCATCAAGCACATCAGTATGTAGCATCAACAGGTTAGTGTTAATCACGAATGTGGTTTTGCAGTCAATGCAATGTTTACAAATGTGGAGTTGGCAGATGCCCATTTGATGTATGGATTAGCATGGGGCAATAGCCGTGGGGCGGTACGTTTGTATCGAGACAGATTTCCAGAAGGAAGGTGTCCCGACAGGAAGACGTTCGAAGCAATTGATCGGCGTCTTAGGAAGCACGGAACATTCCAGCCTATGACTCGCGACTGGGGAAGACCTAGAACAATGAGGACACCTGCAATGGACGAGGCAGTTGACGATAACCCTAATGTCAGTGTCAGAGAAGTTGCTGCTGCACAAGGTAACGTTGACCACGTCACTGTATGGAGAGTGCTATGGGAGAACCAGTTGTTTCCGCATCATGTACAGCATGTGCAGGCACTATCAGCAGCTGATTGGCCTCCACGGGTACACTTCTGTGAATGATTCATCCAAAAAATATGTCAATCCTCATTTCAGTGCAAAAGTTCTCTTTACGGATCAGACTTCATTCCAATGTGATAAAATTGTAAATTTTCACAATCAACATGTGTGGGCTGACGAGAATACGCATGCAATTGTGCAATCACGTTATCAACACAGATTTTCTGTGAATGTTTGGGCAGGCATTGTTGGTGATGTCTTGATTGGGCCCCATGTTCTTCCACCTACGCTCAATGGAGCACGTTATCATGATTTCGTATGGGATACTCTACCTGTGCTGCTAGAACATGTGCCTTTACAAGTACGACAAAACATGTGGTTCATGCACGATGGAGCTCCTGCACATTTCAGTCGAAGTGTTGGTACGCTTCTCAACAACAGATTCGGTGACCGATGGATTGATAGAGGTGGACCAATTCCATGGCCTCCACACTCTCCTGACCTCAACACTCTTGACTTTCATTTATGGGGGCATTTGAAAGCTCTTGTCTACGCAACCCCGGTACCAAATGTAGAGACTCTTCATGCTCATATTGTGGACGGCTGTGATACAATACACCATTCTCCAGGGCTGCATCAGCGCATCAGGGATTCCATGTAACGGAGGGTGGAGGCATGCATCCTCACTAATGGAGGACATTTTCAACATTTCCTATAACAAAGTGTTTGAAGTCACGCTGGTACGTTCTGTTGCTGTGTGTTTCCATTCCATGATTAATGTGATTTGAAGAGAAGTAATAAAATGAGCTCTAACATGGAAAGTAAGTGTTTCTGGACACATGTCCACATAACATATTTTCTTTCTTTGTGTGTGAGGACTGTTTCCTGAAAGTTTGGCGTACCTTTTGGTAGCACCCTGTATACTTTAAATGGTTTATTTAGCAGAACACCAAGAGGTTGCAATTGTGTAGTAAGTCTTCTTGGAATAATGGCAAGCTCTGCATTAACCTGTCTCAATTTCTCTTTCACAGAATTTTTCAAATTGATGCAGCATGATAAGATAACTCTTCTTCAACAAAGCACCTTTCCTTCTCTCTCATGCCCTATTAATCCATAATTTCATACCAGCCTCATCCACCCAACCCTTTTCATGTACATGAACAACACCTGGTGGTATTTCAGAAGGTGTTGGCATTATTTTGTGCTTGAAAATGATCAGTAGATTAAATTTAGTATCATTAGCACAACATGAAAGGAAAACAGTGTAATACATTTTTTCTGGTGCACTAGTTTTTATAGTTACAATTTTAGTACCTCCCATTGCAACAGTTGTCTTACTTGACACATCAAATGTCAAAGGTGTTTTTTCCATATTTGCTATTTGGCTTATATCTGCACTAGTTTTCTTTCAACGTACAGTAATAAAGTGATGGAAGGTTAATATTTTCTTTTTATACTCTTGTGTCATTTTATAAGATATTTTGGTTTTGGTTTACATGCTAAGTCCATGACACTCCATAAACCTGTAGCACCAATCAACTCCACCCTTAAAGTCTGTTAAGTTCCAGTATAGCGCTAACTTACAAGCATGTGTTTGAATCTTTTTTGTACTAATTCCAATGCCATTTTGATGGTGTCACTGAATGCGTTTCAATACATTGTGGAGGTTATCGACTGCAAGAGTCGACCACCTCATCTCTGAGAATGAACTTCTTTGAAAACTGTTGATCTCAGTGTGTTCCGAACTCTATATTCAAGCAGATGTGTTTGTACTGACTTGATCAAAATAAAGTTAATTCACTATAAACGAGCGAATACTTAATGTTGGGTTCGATATTACTGTACGTAACATTGTGATCCCCACACTGGTGAGCCCGACCCTCATGAACGCCACTTATGATGCCAGAAATGTGTACTGGAACATCGCCATGGACAAACAATGCAGCAACTCTTTGTTGGATTTCTACGTCCATCGACTTTGCATCGCGCCGCATCTGGATGCAGTGTACAGGAAGTGTAATTAGTGTGTAAATTCCTGACTCTTGTGTGAATCATGCTTTTTGACAACTTTCATCACCTTCTCACACATCAACAATGCGACCGAGGCTAACACGTCGTCCGTCGAAACCCGCTCAACGCATCGGTAATTTCACTTCCGGACAGTGCAGTGCTCCTTTGCCAATTAATTTGGACTATCTTGACTTGCTTTTGTGTAATGAATTAACTTTGTGCAGTGCTTTGATACAGGACAATCATGCCAAACAATGGACTGCAACAAACGGGGACTATGTTGCAAATCCCAGTGAGCACAAACTCCAAATTACGGCTAAATTGCATGCCTGGTCGAATTCACAGGAACAATTTCATCAAGGACATCCTACCGATCAACGACAGTGCACCAATTACACCAACGACAATGCTGGCTGTTTCTCAGTGCAACACTGGTCGTGCCACGCCTCCCTCTACACAGCACCTGAGCCGCACTGACTCGGCTTGACCGCTATCGACAGCCACGTCACGGCCGCCGCCTGCTGGCTCACTGAACTCGACCCAGTCAAAACAATCAGCTGCGCATGTCAACAACTCGCCGACACTACGCACACTTACTGCCCGGCCGTTCACTACTCAATGTCGCCCGCAACTTCTTTACCCACCCCAGAAGACGATTTCAGCCGTATCAGTGCTTCATACAGCAATGAACGTGTTCTCACTCTGCTGCTGCCGAGTACTGAGTTTCACATTCACAATCGCCCACACGATCTCTTCTACTCAAACTGTTACATGAATACTGTGCCGCCGACCTTGTTTTGTATGGCAGGTTACCCTTTGATAGAGAGAGATTCTGATTTCGACCCCATCTTACTCAGTGATACACAGCAGACTGCTTCACGACATACATTTTCGACTGAATAACTGCAACAGCTACATGAGCAAATTGCGACATACAACTTGTTGGTACAAGATCAGTTACAAATGCTGCATCCGACACTGACCGAGTATGAGATGCAACAAGATGCTCCTGTCATTGTTCCGCCTCCGACTGCTGACGATCCTTCGCTGTTACTACCAGCTACAACTAATACCCTGATGATCACGCTACATGGATCTATGTCCCAGATGTAACAACTGTCATCATCACGCCACCTCAAGTGGGAATTCTACATTACTGATGTGATACAAGCAACTTATTTACGCCACTGCCACCTTTCCTTGGTAGTTCCAAACACCTCATTTCTGTACCATGGCATAACCAGCCGCATTCCAGTGCCTCTTGCTTTGCTGCCCTCTTCACTACCTCCGCAATGTACGACAAAAACATCTGCCGTTTCTGCTTCGACGAGTGAGCATCCTTCCGCTCTGACACACGACTGTGCAGCAGTTTTGCGCAAGCAGTTTGCAGCCTTATGACTTGACCACAGCGCTGACAGCAACAGCACACATGCTGTTCCAGTTCCATCAAACTGTGTCACCTCTCTGCCACGGACCAGTAGCTCATCCACCAATTCAACTTCTTCATGTTCACATTATGTCTCATCGCCTTTCTGCTCCGACCATGGTTTTGCTGACCGCGTCCGCCTTCCACCACCTCTCGCCGTCGCCATGCCTCATGCACAAGGCTCACGGTCACGCCCCCCAAACCTTCGATCACAGCTTGGTACATCCTGCCATCTACCGCTGTACCACACTCACCGTCCACGGACTCTGAGGTGACACTTCCATCTACGCCAAAGTCATCCGCCGCCAAGGTCTGTCATGTGCAGGTTGCTGTTTTCTCCCCTGCTGTGACATCAAGTGCCTCTATAACTCTGTCGTTATTGCGAGTGTTGCTCATCCGGCATCTCTTACGCAACCTGTTAAGTCACAGCATGCTTGTTCCTTTATGTCATACGGCCAATAACAAACTGTTACCGGACACGTTGCACTTACCATGGCACTTGCCGGCAAATACTTCAGCAATACATCGCATTGGATCTTTGACACACTCCGTGCCTTTGATCGGATCAAAACTCCGCTGTGGCACACAGCCTCGGCACGATGATGTTCTCCCCACTGACACGCCGCCACCTTCTGCTCCCACAGTGCCATTAGCAGCATGGCACGGTCAACCTGTGGACGCCTTCCACGCCTGCTTCCCTCCACCGGTTGTGCCTACCAAGACATCGAGAAACGGTCCGATCGTGCCTCGCACTAGCGCCTGCCATGACACGATTGGTCACACGCACCTGCACCATCAGCCGGCCGGGTGCGCACACGCCTCTCATCATCCTTACCATGCTCTGCACTACTGGCAAGGGCTCTGAGGCAGTTATTGACTGCAAGAGTTGACCGCCTCATCTTTGAGAACAAACTTCTTTGAAAACTGTTGATCTCAGTGTGTTCCGAACTCTGCATTCAAGCCGATGTGTTTGTACCGATTTGATCAAAATAAAGTTAATTCATTATGAACAAGCGAATATTTAATGTTGGGTTCGATATTACCGTACATACATCTTGATCCCCACCACATCATTTTCTAGTTTTGGCCATTTTGCATTCAGTCCTCTATTTGCACATTTAACCTTTCTCATTTTTTTCATTTCTTCTTTATTAGCACACCACTCATGAATGATTTTTTCCATTAGTGGAGGGCCAAACTGCTGATCAGCTGCTCTCTTTCCATGTTCTTCTGCACATGCTATTACTTTCAATTTATAGGCCACATCATAAGAATACCTCTTTTTTTTCCATTACAAAACTGCTTACTAACAAAAATACTGTATTGTTACTGATAATACAAATCATGTTCAATTCATATGTTGAAAACACAGGTCACACTGATCTACAAGAAAGGTAGCAAAAGTGATTTACAGATTTACTATCCAGTATCACAATATCCACCTGTTGCAGGATTTTAAAACATACTGTGATCTCAAATGTAACTATTACCTCAAATACAATGGCTACTCCATGCCAACTAAAATGTATTCCAAAAACATTGGTGTTGCAAGACATAATCTGTGATATTGTGACATTACATCCTGAAAGCCATGGATCATAGCAGTCAAAAAACTCATATAAACAATTCAATAAATGAAAACAGTAGGTGAGAGGAAGAACAGTGGCCATTTTTTCATTAACTGGTTTTCTCCTAATACCCAAGAGGTACTGCAATTCCTTTAATTATCAGTGTGACTAAATTAGCTCTAGTTCTAACCAGTAGCTAGTACAATTTAACATAAATGCAGTAATTAAAATAACACCTCTGTCGCAATGTCCTTTGTGCTGCCAGTTTTGAAAAATAGGCAATAATCTAATTATATTTGACAGCTGTCTGAAGACAGAGGTCTAGTCTTCTGAAACTGACAGCATTGTCAATCAAGGAGATTGAGGGCATGGTGGAATTTTATTTACAGTATACATGCATAAGTTTACAGCGATAGCTTGCAGTGATTGTTTCTGTATGTTAATGTGTAACTTGATTTGCTTCACATCCCATAACACTCTCTTTCACTGTAAGATTTATAGAACATGTTACCTGAATGAATTAGTTAATTAAAAATTGTGATAGTTGGTAATACAACCTACAGAAGCAGTTTGGGATAACTACTGCTCTCTATTAATATCTGTTTCAACTTGCTGCATATTATAAAAAAATGTCCTCTATATCTATGAAATGTGATGTATGAATGAATGAACGCTGTATTTTGTCCTTATTAATAGGCTAGATAGCTCAAGATTCATAAAAAATGAAAATAAATTTTCATAATACACCCACACAGAAGGACAGAGAAAGAATGAGAGAGAGCTCCACTCACCTTGCTCAAAGGTAATGTTGTCTGGTAGTTTATACACTTGTCTGGCAGGTGCAAGGCAATATTCAGCCCACCCGCCATCATTCATCATTCCTAAGTTTCTGTAGATGCCACCAATCTCACAGTAGTGAGGCTGTCCTCCAGTACAGGCATCACATGTGTCACAGCCACTGAAATGTGTACCATATGTAGTCTGAAGCATCAATGACTATGACACTGAAATGTTATAATTTGTAGACATGGATACAAACAAAAAGTAACAAATATGCTAACTTTTTGAGTCTGAAATTTCTCCTTTAATAATATATCATTTGGATTTGTTTCTTCAATACCACAAGTAAGATCCTAGATCAGATACGATTAAGGCCTGATGTTTGTAGTAAAATCTATGAAGTATATGTGAGCATACCATTGATGATAAAAATGGTAATACACAAACATGCTTTCATTTTCTGTTGCACTGTGGAATAGTCATCTGGGGGTAACAATTAAAATTAAAAATATATTTATCCTACAAAAATGAGCTGTAAGAACATAGTGTTAAGTATAAGAATCCAGTTTAAAGTATAAAGTAGGACATATTACAGAGGAGTCTTCTAAGATTGTGATATCATCACATTCAGTTTCCAGTATATTTCTCTTTAGTAGCATTTGTGATTATATATATAAAGCAATGTCAGATGAATTGTGGCTTACAACAACTGTCTGCAGATTACACATTACTTAGTGTGACAGGAAGTACTGTGACTTCAGCAGTCACTACAAAACTTGGAATTTTTTGGTTGCTATACTGTTCACAGGAAATTATGTTGATTCATTGGTGAAGGCTTAGTAACTGTCCTGAAGTCAAGACTGATGTTCATAATTACAGGGCAGTGCTGAAAATGTGCCCTCAATCTTTCACCTGTCACCTCCTTGCAGAGCTATTGAGATGTTGAGCTATTGAGCTACAAAAATGGACAGGACCAACACTCAGATGTATGGTTTCCAAGCACCATAAACATGTCAGCAGTATATGTGCATGTCATGCATTATCAGTTTCCACAGGAACGCCTCACCCATTCCCCCTTATCTTTGCTTGACAATGGAATCACAACAGTAGTTTATCATTTGTCTGAGGAGAAAGAAGATCTGTGATGGTTTGATAATTCCACATTCCATTTTACATGGCTGAAAACACAGTCTTATTATGTGTTAGATGTGCACATCTATACTTAATCTCTGGACCATATACATCTGTCAGTAAAAGCAAACATCATTCTCTCACTAAAGAAGAGAGAGAAAACAGTGTGAACTTTAGGATCAAAACGATGTCCTCTCCAGGAGTTAGGACATGGAATGAATTCTGCGCATGATTTGGCATGGCTACTCAATAATGTGATGTACAGGAGAGATAAGGTACAGTAATATGCTGCTGAATGTCAATTCTTTTGGCCAATCTGAAGATGGTTTTAGAAGATTTCCCATATTCATCTAGTGATATACTGACCTTAAGCTACAATTTACTTGTCAGCCTAGAAAATGTATCTTCCAAGAACATTTTGCTCAAATTTATTTATGCTAATCACATTTAACAAACAGAAAGCATAAAAGTAATGCAGTAATTCTGTTAACAAGATCAGAAGTGAATTTTTGTAAGCACCAGGTACAGAAGGGTGTGAAAAGGAGGGCTGATAAAGCATAAACACCATCTGATGCTTCAGCTCATATTAAAATTTCATCAAATGGTTTTAAACAGTTCCTAGTGGTTTCACTCAGTACACTAGAGCAAAATTATTTGTTGCTCTACTCTCCAAAGGATGTGCAATCATGATCAGCAGTGTTGCAGGCCCGCAGTGTTCTTAGAGAAGGGTGAATTGTCCAGGGGGATGTCAGTAGTGTCAAAGGTTCTAAAGAATGTCATCCTGTTGTTCATCACACTGGGAGCAGTCATTTTTTACTGTGGAATGTGTGGGAATAAACACCCAAAAGGAAGGGGTGATTTAATTGATGTACTTTATCCCACCACCTGAAGCCTTTCTGTGTTGATTCTGAGCAGCACTGTGTCTGAAATACTTTATTCAGCCACCACAAGAAAACTACATGATTTCAATACTGGGCATTGGGGTTAGGACCTCTATTGCAGAGGCATCAAGAAAAGGCGTAAAAGTGGATAAGAAGGGTATGATGATCTTCCCCTTGTCTGACATGTCCATGGTGACAATGGGCATACTTGATGGGAAATGTTATGCTAATGTGACATTAACCCATCCTATACCTCATGTGAACTTCTGAGTTCTGCGTTTTTTTCACATGTGTCAACACCTTGCTGTTTGAAGTATCACTGAGCCTAAGGCTGAAGTCACAAGATGTCATGCTTTTGAACTATTACAGAGGAAGGCTGTAGGCATCTTTGAACCAAATTTCAAACTTCTACAATGCAGTGGAAGATAATTATGGAGTTTCAAAAAAGTGACCCTTTAATTGCGTTGTGCAGTGTAATTTTTTGGATACCCACAATTTAATCATATGAAGATGTAAATTCAGATAATTAAATAAAAGTATGGCATCCATATTGACATTAATAATTTAAAATGGTTTGCTTTGCATATACTATTGAAATATCCTCACTGTTTGGGTATCAGAAATTTACCTGAAAATTACTGAGCAACTATCAATCATTTGAGATATAATAAATTTTGTGAACTTCTTGACAAATTTATTTCTTCAAATACATATTTCAAAACTAACCACATTTGTCATATCAAAAAGGCCAGTTTAGAAAATGTCCTCCATCTTGGAAAAATTTCTGTGGGCTACCACATCTTCCTGTCAATAGCTCTTGGTCAGTATTTTGGGACTATGGTCTCCAATATGCTATCTGAAGATGTGAAGTACAAAACTGAGAATCTCTCAATATTTAACAAAAAATTAAAATTGTGCTTTATTAGCCACTTCTCCTTGTGAAGAAGCAAGCTGGGATCTTTTTACTTCCTCTCATGTTTTGCCATCTGACTTCTTAAATTCTTTCTTTTTTTTCATTTTAGCTAATTACCATTAACATACATAAGTACGATCTACATTTTCATGAAAGAGAAAGGTTGGCCCATGTTTTTAAAGAATGTAGCACCAGATCTATTTTTGTGCTTAGTTTTGTGTATGTAATTAATTTCCTGATTCATTTTGACTATTCCTAGTTAATATTTTTCATTATAGGATGAAATCAGTAATTGCTTCTTAACTTAAATTCTATTATTGACTTATAAACAAATATAAATTCTGTATTAATTATAAACATTTCAAAGACAAAAACCTGTCATGCTTTAAGTACCTATTTGGCACTACACGGAAACATATCAGCAAAACCAGCCCTTAATTAATTACAAAGTTATTACCAGTTTTATCAAAAGTATTTTTTGCATAACTATATCTGTTAATTTCACCATTTAAACAAATAACTCAGCTTAACTCTTGTAATAGAAGAAACTGTTAAAAAGAAAGAATTTTTCCATGTATTCAGTTAATTGAATGAGGTATACTTAATTGTAATTTCTGTAACTCTAACATCAAACAATGTATAGTTTCAGTATCTATTATTGTGATTATATATAAGGGCCCGAAATTTGGTCCCGAGACAGTCAATTAACTGCCGATTTTCAGACAAGAAACTCGTGCTGGTTAGGTCAACAAAGCTGCATCAACTTAACTGTGAAATAAGGGTAACAGGCTATGTGTTAAAACAATGACAGTGTCTGTTCAATAAGTGCCACATTATTCTGCAATGTTGGCTACATTATTTACAGTAGTCAGTGTTGAAATTCCACCCCCCACCCCCCCTCCCCTCCCATTTTTCAGCCAGTATAACAACGCAGTTTGTCAACACCAAGGACTATTAATGAAGAAATAAAGCAGGTGAATGTCACATCCAGATTATCTGGAACTGGAGAAGGTAAAATGAAATAGGCAAAACTTTTAACTGTATATTCTTACAGGATATAGAAAACTGTCAACGTATAAAAATTTTCAGTGTATGTTATTAAGAAAGCAGTAAAAGTTAAACAAAAGCTACACTGTGCATCTGGGAAAATAACAGTTCTTTTTATATCATTTTTTTCCTTTTAATTCATTATCATCATTTATGACTTTAAGAGAACAAATAGAGCATAGCTAGTTAATGACTACAGCTAATAGCAGCAGTCTCTGGCAGGTACCGGTACTTCTCTCTATTACTTTGCACCTCGACTTATTCAACATCCCTGTCCATCATGGCATGTATGGAACACAATGTATGTATGAACAATAAATGAAGAAAGTCTAGAAATAATGTAAAGTTATGGAAGTTAAAAACAAGCAAAGCAGCTGAACGTTTATGAGTAACTTGCATTTATAGAGCCTATATTTTGTTCTGATTTAAGATAATCGCGCACATGCCCATAGTTATAAAATTCACTCCTATGTCATCTGACTCTGTACTACATCATTTTAGGTAAAACTGTATCAGACTGCTCTCACGTTGACTGTTGTACCTGTTAGTTCTATGACTTTTCTTAAGAGATTAACTATAAAAGTCAGTCCATAGATGTAACAATGTTACTGGCAATCACCTCTTTCATGCTAGCATCAGGGAATACTTTGCTGTCTGTGGTAGTTATACTGTCTAGTGTCCTTTTTTTACTCTTAATAAAAACAAACAAGCTGCTTAATGACTGAGAAGCTGACATCCCATATGTTTCACGTGCAGGATTCTTACCTGTTTGGGTCAACAGCAACCCTGTCTCCTACTTTTAAGTGAGTCACATTTGATCCAACAGCTGTAACAGTTCCACTAAACTCATGTCCCATGACAACTGGACTGTCAGAGCATGGAAATGAACCCTATTTAACATAGAAACCATTATTTTTACAGGAAAATTTGTGCATTCATCAGGTACTTTTTGAAACTATCAGAAAAATACAGAGGTTCATAATAGCTATAAACATTATTATGACAAATCATAGTAGATGAAAACACTGCATTTTGGACATATTCAAAACTACAAAAAAATCTCCCATTCAGCACATTTTGTCAAAATATAAAAGGCCTCTAAAATATAAAGGAATCTTTTTTTTTAGTGATTGCCACACCACCTCGCGTATGACATTTCCCTATTTTGTAATAATACAAAATGAGCTGCCCTTCTTTGGAATTTTTTTGATGCAGGCATGATGAGTGAAAACCTGAGAATTTTATGGAAACTCTTTTTCTTTTGCTTTGTCTTAGTGTAAGACGACTGTATTATTCTAGCCTGTTCTGATTTTATGTTTCTGTTCTTTGTCTCTTGATAAAACTGTAAAATATTTAATTTTATTGCTTCATCCACTTACTTTATGTGCACAATACAAGATTTTTACATTTCTGCTTACACATTTTCAAACTTACAGTAGTTTCTATAATTTAAATTTATTGCTTGGTTCTTACAAGCCCTTTACTTCAGACAAAATTCTTTCTTTGTAGGACACAAAATTTTCTCACATACCAGTAAATTTTTCTCACTACTTCTCTTATTAACTTTTATCTGTATTAGGGAAAAGATGGCTTCACAGAGTTTGAGAAACAAATATCTACAAAAATGAATTAAATTTCTCATTCACCATGCATGACAGGCAAACTTCTTCCAGGTTTTCTGTAGTAGAATATGTCTAGATATCTTTAAACTGAATTACCATATTTTCATAATAATAATAATAATAATTTTATTGTCTTTAAGCCATTACAGCAATAGACAAGGTCATACACTTAATACAATACAGTACATGCTATAAAAGAACAGAATTGTTAATAACATTACAGTTTAATATCACAGGTCATGAAATCCTTTATATTGTAGAATGGATTTACAACTAACCAGTCATAAAGTGTTTGTTTCTATTGTTGCTCTGGTAAATTTTGTATAGCTTGTGGAAGTTTGTTAAATAATTTGTGGCCCATAAGTTCATAACTGTTAACTGATTTTGACAGTCTGTGGTAGGGCGTATAGATACAGCTGTTTGTCCTAGTGTTGTAACAATGCATATTTGCCCTGCGTTTTACTTTAGGTAAGTTCTTTTGTGATTAAAACATAATAAATATACAGATTTATTACTGTCATGATTATTTGTTGAGTAAACAAAGGTTTACAATGAGCCTTGTATGGTGAGCCTGTAATTATCCTAATAGCTTTCTTTTGCAGCAATAGTGTATCATGCATACAAGTGGAGTTTCCCCATAAAATAATACCATAGGGTATGATGCTTTGGAAAAATGAATAGTAAGATACTCTAACATAATTTTTAGGTACACAGTGCATTAATCGCCTTAACAAATAGATTACCCTAGACAATTTACCGCTAATATACCTAATATGTGGATTCCAAGAAAGTTTATCGTCCAAATATACACCCAAAAATTTAATACAACTAGGATCATCTGATGGAAACTTGTTTCTTAATCTGAATACCATCTGCTGGGTTTTGCTTTCATTAAGCAAGAACCCATTTGCTTTAAACCAGAGTGAGTATATATAATTGGCTTGATTGCTAATGTTCTATTAGCAAATACTCAAGCTCTCAGGACTTAATGAACCAAAGGATGTGTGCCTATGAACCCCACACATTATTCTAAACATTTTCTTTTGAGCAGTGAATACTTCTTGTCAAAGTGTTGAGTTACCCCAAAATATTATTTCGTATGACATCAGAGGGTGAAAGTATGCAAAGTATGTTAGCTTACTAATTTCTATAATTCCTATATCCTCAAAATTGCCAATTATTCTGATTGCAAAAGTTGCTGAACCTAGTCGCTTTAGAAGATCCAAAATATGAATTTTCCAATTAAGATTCTCATCTATATGTACACCTGAAAATGTAGTATGCTCTACCCTGTCTACTGACTTCTGTTGCTGTGTTAGAGTTATTGAAGGAACTTTACTTTTTGCAGCAGAAAATTGGATGTATGGATGTACTGTGGTGTTTTTTTTTTTTTTTTTTTTTTTTTTTTTTTTTTTTTTTTTTTTTTTCAACGTTTAAAGCAAGGCCATTTGCAGAAAACCAATTAATGACTTTTCCAAAGAATTTATTTGTACCATCTTCAATTGGAGTTTCTTTTACTGGATTAATAATGGTGCTTGTATCATCAGAAAACAGTTCAGCTTCTTGTTTCAGATAAGAAGGGAAGTTGTTCGCATACATCAAGAACAGAAGGGGACCCATGATTGAACCCTGTGGAACACCTAATGTAATTTCACTCCAGTTAGATGAAGTGGCAAACTTATTTAGATCACTTGACCCATATAAAGAAACTTTTTGTTTCCTGTTCTGTAGGTATGACTTAAACCACTCATATGCTATTCCATTTATACCATAAAATTGTAATTTCTGTAACATAATGTCATGGTTCACGCAGTCAAATGCTTTGGACAAGTCACAGAAAATTCATATTGATGACATTTTACTATTTAAAGACTCTATTATGTGGACAGTGAAACTGTATATTGCTGTCTCAGTGGAACAGCATTTCTGAAATCCAAACTGTGATTTACTAAGTATACCATTACTGTTGATGTGGGTAACTACTCTTGAGTACATTACTTTCTCGAAGATTTTTGAAAATGCTGTAAGCAAGGATACTGGCCAATAATTATTGACATTATTTAATATGATACTGCTAGAAATAACCTGGAAGAACTGGTTCTGACCAGTTAAGTCTCAAAACCTTACACACAGCTTGAGCTAGCAATATGACATATCAAATCAATAACGTTAGAAAAATGATGAAACTGTGATGGGGAAATCCAGTTTACAGTGCCTATAATTACCTCCAGGAAAACATTAATTCTGTATTTTCATGTAAGTCACACAAACATACACACGCACACACACACACAAATATCTTTTGTCAAAAACATATTTGTCAAACAAATAATTTTGGTACTTGCCTCAAAAACATGTAGATCAGTGCCACACACTCCTGAATATGCAACTTTAACTAGGACCCAACCTTCCTTAACTGATGGTACAGATTTTTTAATTAGTGAAACTGTCTTGGTTTTGGAATTGAACTGTAATGCTTCCATTGCTGGATAAACTATTGTGCCTTGAAGTTAAACAAGTATTTTGAGTCAAGAGGCAACTTGACTAATGAGAGTAGCTTTATATAACACCGATAAGAGAAGTGAACTGTGACATGCTGGGGTTATCCTTGTTGTATAATTAATACATGTTTGACAAATTATCTTATTAAAGCAGATTTCTTGGCAGCAGAAAACCAAAGCACATACAGTGATAAATGAGAGATTTACTAACAAAGACTGTTTATATGTTGTACATTTGTTATTCACTATACCTCAGATGTGTTTTATATGAGATTCATCAACATGTAGGTACAGGGACAAAAATCATAGTACAATAAAGTTGGGAAATAATTACTTAGTTTATGATCCTGTGCATCGTTGTAGGGCACAAAATGAAGTTCTTGGTTCTTTCACATTTATTTTAAAAATATTAAAAGTGTAGCCTTCTCAATAATAACTGATTATTTAGATTCTCAGTTACCAGATACCTTAGTCACTGAACAGAAAAATTTTATTTGCAGGTAATGTAAGCAGTATTTAACAATCATTATACATCAGTAACAATACAGATAAAGAAACATATGGATTCACAGGAGACCTGTTTCCAACCAACTTCAACCTATTGCTTCCACACCAGGTTTACACTTCTTGGTTACTTTACAACATTATGTCAACGAATCCATTTTAATCTTAACTTTTCTCTTCATCTCTATCTCTCACCCTGGAACCTCTGCCTATACCCTGTAATTTTTTTGTTCAGCATTTCTTGCAGCACATTCTTTCCTGCCCTTGGCTCCCAGAGTAGGTTCCTGTCACCTCCCCGTCACACACTTATGTGTTTCACATGAGGATCTCTCCCAATCAAATATTCTCCTGTTTCTCTTCCTCTCAAACCCATTGCCTTTCATTTATGGGCAACCTATCTATCTGTCACTTGAGCCTTGTCCCGCAGAGTCAGCCATTGTTAATTGGATTTGGCATGTTAATGTTTAAGGGGTGGCCGGATGCCCTTCCTGCCACCACCCTGTACCCCCTGGGAAGGAATTAGTGTACCCCAACTGTCTGCATCGAGTGTAATCCATGGAATAGTGCGAATGTGTTCAGATGTCTGCGAGCTGTGTAACTGAGGCGGAACATGGGGACCAGCCCGGTATTCACCTAGTGGGATGTGCCTGCCTAAAAACCACATCCAGGCTAGCTGGCACACCAGCCCTCATCGTTAATCCGCTGGACGGATTCGATCCGTGGCCAGCACTTCTAACCTAGTCCAGGAAGCAACGCATTAGCATTATCGGCTACCCCAGCGGGTCATTTATGCACAACCTGTTATAGACAAAATCACTACTTCTGCCAGTCAAGACGCATTATTAGGAGTCAATAATGGCTGAGTGTCTGTAAGTTGTGTGTGTGTGTGTGTGTGCCAATCACAAAATGTTCTTGGCAGATATTCTTAAAATTTTACTCAATACTCTAAGGAACATTTAGATGGACAATAGTCTTTATATTTTAATACAAATAATATATAAAGATATACATTATAGAGGGGGATTAAAAAAAGGTTTATAGACTGACGTAGCACATCAGGCATAAAACAAGGGTCAGTAACCACACAGAAACCAAGGGTCGCAAATACCATGAGAGTGCGTTATGGTCACGATAGAGTGCTATGGTTACGAGAGGGCATTGTTGTACAAACATGGGCAGAGCACATGGAGACCATTGCTATTTGAGCTGTGGATGCATTGGGAGTGATATTACTAGCTACATGTACCATAAAATGGCTCAGATGCATTTGACTTGTAGAGTGGCAAAATGCATTGGATGACAAGCTGTGCAATTGTGTTGTACGAAATATCCAAATAGAAAGGTGCCATGCCACACAGTATTCACCACCCTGCATGACTGATCATGCAAAACTGGCTCTTCCTGTGCACATAAGCTGGATGCTGGTTGCCAAAGAACAACATGGACAGTTGTGACAGAAGGAAGCATTCTCAGAAGGGTGCAGCATACGCCGTCAATAAGCACATGAGATGTATCCCATTCTACTGATGTCCCCTAACCCCTGTCTGGAGCATTGTCCCAATGGAGACCACCATTTGTTTTATTTCCAACACGCCCAGGCATAGCAACCAGGGGACTGCAACAAGTGCATGGGACATGTGTGGTGGTTTCTCCAGGTATCAACTGAAGACTGAAGCTCCACAGTGAGTGTCCTCTTCATTGATGAGGCTGCATTGCTAACGTTTTACTGCAACCTATTAATGGTGCTTATCAAAATTTACCAATAGTGAACTGGCCATATAACAGCATAATATTGGAGCGTTGTGAGCAGTGGAAGTAAAGAACTGTGAAACACAACTGTACAACAGTTGGCTACATCATTTACAGTAGTCAGTGATGAACTTCCATCCCCCATTTTTCAGCCAGTATAACAATGCAGTACACCGACACCAAGGACTATTAATGAAGAAATAAAGCAGGAGAACGTCACACCTTTTTTTGTTTCACAGTTCATTACTTTCACTGTTTCACAATCCCCCAACATTATACAGTTATATGGCCAGTTCACTGTTGGTAAATTTTGATACGCTGCATTAATAGGTTGCAGGCAAACATCAGCATACTGCTACAATAGTTTGCTGTTGAACATCTATGAGCAGTAAAAACCTAACGACACAGTTCACAGTTCTTGCAGAATAATACAGTAAGCGTGACACTATTTCTCAAATAAATTGAACAGACACTGCTACTGACCCCCCCATGAACCATGGACCTTGCCATTGGCGGGGAGGCTTGCTTGCCTCAGCAATACAGATAGCCGTACTGTAGGTATAACCACAATGGAGGGGTATCTGTTGAGAGGCAAGACAAACGTGTGGTTCCTGAAGAGGGGCAGCAGCCTTTTCAATAGTTGCAAAGGCAACAGTCTGGATGATTGACTGATCTGGCCTTGTAACAATAACCAAAACGGCCTTGCTGTGCTGGTACTGTGAATGGCTGAAAGCAAGGGGAAACTACGGCCGTAATTTTTCCCAAGGGCATGCGGTTTTACTGTATGATTAAATGATGATGGCGTTCTCTTGGGTAAAATATTCCGGAGGTAAAATAGTCCCCCATTCGGATCTCCGGGCGGGGACTACTCAAGAGGATGTCGTTATCAGGAGAAAGAAAACTGGCATTCTACGGATCGGAGCGTGGAATGTCAGATCCCTTAATCGGGCAGGTAGGTTAGAAAATTTAAAAAGGGAAATGGATAGGTTAAAAGTTAGATATAGTGGGAATTAGTGAAGTTCGGTGGCAGGAGGAACAAGACTTCTGGTCAGGTGACTACAGGGTTATAAACACAAAATCAAATAGGGGTAATGCAGGAGTAGGTTTAATAATGAATAGGAAAATAGGAATGTGGGTAAGCTACTACAAACAGCATAGTGAACGCATTATTGTGGCCAAGATAGATATGAAGCCCACACCTACTACAGTAGTACAAGTTTATATGCCAACTAGCTCTGCAGATGACGAAGAAATTGAAGAAATGAATGATGAAATAAAAGAAATTATTCAGATAGTGAAGGGAGATGAAAATTTAATAGTCATGGGTGACTGGAATTCAAGTGTAGGAAAAGGGAGAGAAGGAAACATAGTAGGTGAATATGAATTGGGGCTAAGAAATGAAAGAGGAAGCCGCTTCGTAGAATTTTGCACAGAGCACAACTTAATCATAGCTAACACTTGGTTTAAGAATCATGAAAGAAGGTTTTATACATGGAAGAACCCTGGAGATATTAAAAGGTATCATATAGATTATATAATGGTAAGACAGAGATTTAGGAACCAGGTTTTAAATTGTAAGACATTTCCAGGGGCAGATGTGGACTCTGACCACAATCTATTGGTTATGACCTGTAGATTAAAACTGAAGAAACTGCAAAAAAGTGGGAATTTAAGGAGATGGGACCTGGATAAACTGAAAGAACCAGAGGTTGTACAGAGTTTCAGGGAGAGCATAAGGGAACAATTGACAGGAATGGGGGAAAGAAATACAGTAGAAGAAGAATGGGTAGCTTTGAGGGATGAAGTAGTGAAGGCAGCAGAGGATCTAGTAGGTAAAAAGACGAGGGCTAGTAGAAATCCTTGGGTAACAGAAGAAATATTGAATTTAATTGATGAAAGGAGAAAATATAAAAATGCAGTAAATGAAGCAGGCAAAAAGGAATACAAACGTCTCAAAAATGAGATCGACAGGAAGTGCAAAATGGCTAAGCAGGGATGGCTAGAGCACAAATGTAAGGACGTAGAGGTTTATCTCATTAGGGGTAAGATAGAGGATGTAGATGAAGATGAAATGGGAGATACGATACTACGTGAAGAGTTTGACAGAGCTTTGAAAGACCTGAGTTGAAACAATGCCCCCAGAGTAGACAACATTCCATTGGAACTACTGACGGCCTTGGGAGAGCCAGTCCTGACAAAACTCTACCATCTGGTGAGCAAGATGTATGAAACAGGCGAAATACCCTCATACTTCAAGAAGAATATAATAATTCCAATCCCAAAGAAAGCAGGAGTTGACAGATGTGAAAATTACCGAACAATCAGTTTATTAAGCCACAGCTGCAAAATACTAACACGAATTCCTTACAGACGAATAGAAAAACTAGTAGAAGCCAACCTCGAGGAAGATCAGTTTGGATTCCATGGAAATACTGGAACATGTGAGGCAATACTGACCTTACGACTTACCTTAGAAGAAAGATTAAGGAAAGGCAAACCTACGTTTCTAGCATTTGTAGACTTAGAGAAAGCTTTTGACAATGTTGACTGGAATACTCTCTTTCAAATTCTAAAGGTGGCAGGGGTAAAATACAGGGAGCGAAAGGCTATTTACAATTTGTACAGAAACCAGATGGCAGTTATAAGAGTCGAGGGACATGAAAGGGAAGCAGTAGTTGGGAAGGGAGTAAGACAGGGTTGTAGCCTCTCCCCGATGTTATTCAATCTGTATATTGAGCAAGCAGTAAAGGAAACAAAAGAAAAATTCGGAGTAGGTATTAAAATCCATGGAGAAGAAATAAAAACATTGAGGTTCGCCGATGACATTGTAATTCTGTCAGAGGCAGCAAAGGACTTGGAAGAGCAGTTGAATGGAATGGACAGTGTCTTGAAAGGAGCATATAAGATGAACATCAATAAAAGCAAAACGAGGATAATGGAATGTAGTCGAATTAAGTCGGGTGATGCTGAGGGAATTAGATTAGGAAATGAGGCACTTAAAGTAGTAAAGGAGTTTTGCTATTTGGGGAGCAAAATAACTGATGATGGTCGAAGTAGAGAAGATATAAAATGTAGACTGGCAATGGCAAGGAAAGCGTTTCTGAAGAAGAGAAATTTGTTAACATCAAGTATAGATTTAAGTGTCAGGAAGTCATTTCTGAAAGTATTTGTATGGAGTGTAGCCATGTATGGAAGTGAAACATGGACGATAAATAGTTTGGACAAGAAGAGAATAGAAGCTTTTGAAATGTGGTGCTACAGAAGAATGCTGAGGATTAGATGGGTAGATCACATAACTAATGAGGAAGTATTGAATAGGATTGGGGAGAAGAGAAGTTTGTGGCACAACTTGACCAGAAGACGGGATCGGTTGGTAGGACATGTTCTGAGGCATCAAGGGATCACCAATTTAGTATTGGAGGGCAGCGTGGAGGGTAAAAATCGTAGAGGGAGACCAAGAGATGAATACACTAAGCAGATTCAGAAGGATGTAGGTTGCAGTAGGTACTGGGAGATGAAGCAGCTTGCACAGGATAGAGTAGCATGGAGAGCTGCGTCAAACCAGTCTCAGGACTGAAGACCACAACAACAACAACACTGCCACTGAATCCATGGAAAAATTTCTTCTTTTTAACAGTTCCTTCTACCACAAAAGTTAGGCAAAATTATTTGTTTAAATAATGAAAATAACAGATATAGTTATACGAACAATACTTTTGACAAATCTGGTAATTATTTTGGAATTAATTAAGGGCTGGCTTTGCAAATTTGTTTTTAATAGAGCCAAATAAATACTTTAAGAATCCTAGCAGTTCTTTTTCCAAATAATTATAATTAGTACAGAATTTGTATTTGTTTGTAAGTCAACAACAATAGAAAAATGGCTCTGAGCACTATGCGACTTAACTTCTGAGGTCATCAGTCGCCTAGAACTTAGAACTAATTAAACCTAACTAACCTAAGGACATAACACACATCCATGCCCGAGGCAGGACTCGAACCTGCGACCGTAGTGGCCGCTCGGCTCCAGACTGTGGTGCCTAGAACCGCAACAACAATAGAATCTATGTCATGAAACAATCACTGATTTCACCCTATAACAAAAGATATTAACTAGGAATAGTCAAAATAAATTAGGAAATTAATTACATACACAAAACTAAGCACAAAATTAGACCTGGTGCTATATTCCATAAGACTGAGGGATAACCTTTCTCTTTTATGGAAATGCAGATTATATTCATGTATGTTAATGATAGTTAGGCAAAAATGAAAATAAAATGAATTTAAGGAGGCAGATGGCAAAACAAGAAAGGTAATTAAGAGATCACAGCTTGCTTTGTCACAAGTTGTGGCTGTGTTATGTTTAGTAGAGTCACTCCCACCGTAGAAGCTAGCAAATGAAACATAGGTCTTGTAATATCACACTTGGTCCCATCGATCAGCAATCCACTACCCTGCAACTCTAAACATTTTGCTTCTGTAATCCTCCCCTGTTCTTAACAACTGGCTACCACAATCACATTGTTGCATACTGAGTGGTGTAAACCTCATCTGTGAAACAATACTGAGAAGGAAAGTTGCTACTCACCATATAGCGGAGACACTGAGATGCGATAGGCACAACAAAAATATGTGAAAATATGATTTCAGATTGATCAGCTCTTTCTAACATTGACGTTCCTCCACTCCGCCTCTGAAAAATTGCATGACACACACACTTCCACCTGCGGCAACCTTGCATGCCAGGCATATAGTAATCATAAAGCTCATCCTCAGTCATCACCAGATGTTGATCCCCGTCTTCCACTACTAACAACACCCCCTCTTATTTAACTTGCACAAAATCCCCAATGCCATCAACTTCACCAGATAGGTGTAAGATTTAAATAGTGCATGCTTGCTCACTACTGGTACCCTAACTGACACAAACAATTGTGCATTATCTGTTGTCACCTTCAGTGTGGCATTACACTATTAGAATGACAGATTCTGGCTACCCAGCTCCACTACCAGCTGCAATTTCAGTAGTAACTCTTCCTGAACCTTCCTTAAACTGTGCTCAGGGGACAGCAAGACCAGATCCATTTGCTCTTGAAGCTTTTGATACATGGTTTCCTGTAAGTTTATCAGCTCCACTCTTGCATCCCAAATGCTATCTCATACAGATTGCAACAATCATGTTAGTGTTATCCTCACAGCCAGTATCTGCATTCACATTTATATGGCACCCAAATCTTCATTCAAAGTACTAGCAAAGGGCATGGTATAATCTGTAATTTTCTTAGTAAACTGCTGAAGCGTGCATGTGTTGTTTACCATCCCACCCCTAGATTCATAATTTGTATGAAATGCCACTCTGCTGTTGCTGCATTTGCCTCAGCAAACTCTTTCACATCTTCCACAGTTTCATTCAATCTGTTCATATCAAAAGCACCTCCTGTCCCAAACGAGGTTTCCAGTATCCTACCTGCTGCATTTATCCATTCCTTTTTTACCCTTCTGGCCTTGTACAGCATGTTGACTTCTGGTACTGGTTTGATTACCTTCTGTGTCTGCTCTTTCAAATGTGCATATCTCCCGAGTAGCTTCCTGTGCTCCTTGGCAATTTCCCTAAACACCCCATTACTACTCACTAACTGCTGCAGCTGTGAGAACATCCCTTCAGGCCTCCTTAACTCATTCTGTAGATCCCAAAAATTAAACACTAAGCTCGGCGACCAACTGTGGGTCGACAGCATTATATCTCGTTGCTGTGGCAAAGCTTATTTAGCAGGCAATCTCTGGTCTGCCGCACACCTGCTGCTGCCTGCTGTAATGCGAGGGTAGGCCCTGCTGACAACACGGGTTTTGCTAGTTGTGTTCTGTCGTCCTATCAGAAGGACCATTGTCTGTGTTGTTTGTGTGTCTGCACCCACGTGCTCTGCGTCTTTGTATGGATCGACAAGAATTCTCTTCCTCATGCATAGTACAACATAACACACACATAGAAATACCCTGTGATATTCATAAATAGTACAAACTTTCCGAAATATCCTAGTCTTACAGATTTGGGACCACTTGCCCCATGAAGAGAGAAATATGGAACAAAAACATCACAAGAAAAAAATACAAAAATGCTAATACAGACACATCAAAAAAAGTTTTGCATCACCCCAGTTCCCAGAACTCCTGAAGATAGGCGTTGACTGTGGATATTGTATCACAGCCACAGTCCCTTTGACTGTTCAGAGATATCACTAAACTCACCCAAAGATGTAAACAACCATGCATGAGCAGCACCTGTTAGACCTTCGGGGGTCCAACAGCAGATCAATTTGTCATTCCACCAGGAAGGAAGTACACAGCTTGTGTTGTCTGTATTTCAACCATACCTAGGCAGTCAATACCGTGGTTCGATTGTGTCCACATTGTTACTTTGTGCCAGGAAGGGCTCTCAACAAGGGAAGTGTCCAGGCGTCTCAGAGTGAACCAAAGCGATGTTCAGACATGGAGGAGATACAGAGAGACAGGAACTGTCGATGACATGCCTCGCTCAGGCTGCCCAAGGGCTACTACTGCAGTGGATGACCGCTACCTACGGATTATGGCTCGGAGGTACTCTGACAGCAATGCCACCATGTTGAATAATGCTTTTTGTGCAGCCACACGACATCGTGTTATGACTCAAACTGTGCGCAATAGGCTGCATGATGCGCAACTTCACTCCCGACGGCCATGCTGAGGTCCATCTTTGCAACCACGACACCATGCAGCATGATATAGATGGGTCCAACAACATGCCGAATGGACAACTCAGGATTGGCATCACATTTTCTTCACCAATGAGGATCGCATATGCCTTCAACCAGACAATTGTCGGAGACGTGTTTGCAGGCAACCCGGTCAGGCTGAACACCTTAGACACATTGTGCAGCGAGTGCAGCAAGGTGGATGTAGCCTGATGTTTCAGGGTGGCATTACGTGGAGCCAACATATGCCACTGATGGTCATGGAAGGTGCAATAACAGTTGTATGATACGTGAATGCCATCCTCCAACCGATAGTGAAAGCATATTGGCGAGGCATTCATCTTCATGGACGACAATTCGGGCCCCCATCGTGCACATCTTGTGAATGACTTCCTTCAGGATAACGACATCGCTCAACTAGAGTGACCAGCTTGTTCTCCAGATGTGAACCCTATTGAACATGCCTGGGATAGATTGAAAAGGGCTGTTTATGGACGATGTGATCCACCAACCACTCTGAGGTATCTACGCCGAATCGCCATTGAGGAGTGGGACAATCGGGACCAATAGTGCCTTGATGAACTTGTGGATAGTATGCCACGATGAATACAGGATGCATTAAAGCAAGAGGACTTGCTACTGGGTGTTAGAGGTACTGGTGTGTACAGCAATCTGGAACACCACCTCTGAAGGTCTCTCTGTATGGTGGTACAATATGCTATGTGTGATTTCCATGAGAAATAAAAAGTGCGGAAATAATGTTTGCGTTGATCTCTATTCCAGTATTCTGTACAGGTTCCGGAATTCTCAGAACCGAGGTGGTGCATAACTTTTTTTGATGTGTATACTAACTTACTATTTTTTTCACGTCAGACCATTTGCTCCAGGATTTATCATAACGACTCAAAGAAATATTAACAAAATCATATTAAGTAATATAAAGATGAAAGGTTGATTATTATTTTTTATTTTCAGTGCATATCCTGTGTTTGTAATGTCATATTTAATTTAAGTACAAAATTTCCGTTAGATTTGTCTTATCTCATATTTTATGTTTGTTGGGTTTTTGTCAGTTGGGTAGACGGTGGTTCTGGATGGGTATATAGGTACATTGAACTATTATCTACTTGCGGATGCACTAATCCGTGTAATTATCTACTTTTGTCATCACTGTTGTGATAGATTCACCAATGAGCCAAATCATTATGACCACCTGATTACAAGTTTGTTTGTCCGTCTTTGGAACGAAATACATAATTGATTCTGCGCATCAGGGATCTGACAATTTGTTAGTATGTTTGTGAATGTATGTGGCATTAGATGTGTTACAGGTCATGTAATTCGCATAAATAACGAGCCGCTAATATGCGTACGCGGTGATGGCGTCTGATAGCTACCCAGATGGGTTCCATGGGATTTACATCGGGCGAATTTGGTCGCCGAGACACCAACGTGAGTTCACTACGTCCATAAGCGCAACGTCCCTGTGCTGTTCTCTTTCAGTATCTCGCAAGGAGGCAGTGATGTCGTTTTCGAATGCAACTTTTTGTAAATAACAGGCAGTGAAATTATTCTGTTCTAGGTCTTCCTGCACTGTACAGTTTGATCGGATAGGAGATCTGGACATGGCATCTGCAATGATAATTATTGTTGATGCCAATATATGTAGAATGGTGAAGTTGTACTGCTGTACGTACAACATCCATCTCTCTTAATTTCCTGGGGTCAGCTTTGACACCAACAGGAAGTTAAGAACTTTATGGTCCGTATACACCTTTGTCTTGCGTCCAAAAAATAAATATCTGAATTTCTGGAACGCTCAAACCACCATGGGTGTCTCCAGTTCCGTGACGGAGTAGTTTCTATCAAATTTAGGCAGAACCTGACTCCCAAATCCTATCATCTTGCCATCCTTAGTTTCAAATCCCTGGAAAGGACAACTCCTAATCCCGTTTTTGCCATGTCGTGGTCATACAAAATTCTTTGCTCAAGTCAGAATGTGAAAGAATTGCTGCAGACAATAACGCTTTCTTCAATGCCTGAAACTCTCTCAACGACCTCGTCCTATACCCATGACGTTTTCTTGACAGTTGGGACTTGGGGAGGCAAAGCTGTTAATGTTAATAAACTTTTCGTAAAAATTAATTGGACTCAAAAATCCTCTTAATTACTTTTGCGCAGTTGGCGTAGCAAAATGTTTGATTGAATCTAATTCTTCCGGATCAGGAGAGTTTCCTTCACTCGAGATTACTTGCCCCAGAAAATTCACCTTTGTCTGCTGAAATCTGATCTCTCTATGTTTGCATTTACCCTGTACTACTTGAACGTATGTAATAAACCATTCAAGATACTATAATATTCTTCTCGACAACCTTCTGCGATTAAAATACCGCTGACATGCATCGTAATATGCTGACCTCAGTTGTCCTCTAAAATGGCATTCAGACTGCAAATTAACGCTGCTGACGAGATATTTAACCTGAAAGATAACCTTTATATTTATGATGTCGTCTGAAGGTCAAGAACGCAGTACACGGCCGACGGGGGGGTTTGGGGTTCCACTTACCAAAACCTAGAACGTAGATCCGTTGAAAAGAAAACAGACCCTCCACGTAATTTCTGCACAAGCTCTTCATGGTTTTTGCGGCGGTCAGTTTCTGGAGCAATCATAATCTGGACTTAATGTGAGCCCAGAATAAGCCTAACTGAACCATCCTTTTTCTTTACCAGTGGAGATGACAAGACATGTTCAATTATGTCATTCTGTAGCATGTTTTTTCCTCAAAAATCTTGTGTCTCATAGACAAAGAAACGGCGTATGAAGATACCCTGAATTTTTCGTGTTCCTTCGTTTTGAATTCCTATTGTAAATTTTTAACTTCCCCAGATTTTGATGAAAACACCTCAGAATTAGCCCGCAGGATCTTCGGCTAGCTCTTCTCTCTCTTGTTCCTATATGCTTTCACATGCCTCTACCTTCTTTTGGATTCCCTGTTCAATTTTCTCTCTTACTGCCTCTTCCTTGCCTTTTCATTTATATACTCGTTCTCACATTCTCGTCATGGATCATGCTTCTTTCCTCCTCTTCTCACAGTTTCAATCACTTTGTTGAAAGTTGGGCAGAGAGAACCTGTTCCTCAGATCTTATACGTTTCGCTTGTGTGGCGACATTACACTTTGGCCCATATTAAGGACTGCCTTATTTTCGTTTAGAAAGATAATGCTGATGATGATCTCGATTCCTAGAATTGATATAAATAGGAAGTTGCCTCTAAGTGTGTTAGCTTGACAGATAAAATCTACATGAGTTTGTTACGGCACCTCTGCACATTTGCCTCAAAGGACTCCTCATATTTTTAATTTCTTCATCTTCAGATTGGGCAGGGGTCATAATTTGTACATTTTCCATGTGCTGCTTTGGAAATAGCCGAAAGCTGGTTATCACCATTAACAATTCCTTTTTAAAGTGACATTCCTCATCGATACTTTGATAATCAGATGGAGAGCTTCACTGGCCCTCTCCTTCTTTTCATAAGGCAGGTCCTGTGTGCCATCGTCATAAGTTAGCAAGTCAATTTCGCTCTATCCCAATGTTTTTGCGGATGTTTGAGGAGCCATTTCTACGTGTGTTTTACGTCATTGCTGAGATGGATTGGGATTTAAGTCTTGTAATCTCAGCTGTGGTGATCTAGTTTCAATATCTTGTGCTGGCTGTCCATCCATTCTCTCATCTCGTCAGGAATTCTCCGCTCTCTGCCCATTTTCGCAATGACGCTGGTTCCTCTGTCTTTGATTATGGACCTCCTTTATACCTATAGTTGTGATACAGTTTCTGTTGTCTCTGTTATGTGACTGTGATCTCTAATTTCCTCCTTCCGGAGTCCTATTTTTGTATCTGCCATTATCGTTTTTATTACGATGTGGTGATCCGCCAAACCGATTATTATTGTTGTTACTTTGTCTCTGTCCTCTCCTACGTCCCCTTCCATTGCCTTCTTCAAACGCAAATTCTAAGTCCTGTAATAAGTTTTTGGATTCTTCTACGTCTCTAGCACATTTTCTCTTAAGGATTGACAGTGCTGCAATGGTAGATTCTTGTAGCACAAACGGATGATTTTATCCAGCAACTGATTTTTCTTAACCATTGCGTCAAAATGTGTGATAGGGCTTTTGTAACCGGATGGTCCGAAATCTTTACACGTCGTAATTTCTTGCTTTATCGTTTCCTGCATAGCCTTGGACCACTATCTATCCAAGATCGTCTCTTTGAACTCCTCATAAGACTTGCGTGTGGTAGCGATGCCAAGCGTTTTTTTCTGATACATTTCCTTCTAGATACCCACAACTGAAGGCTAACTTGAATTACAAAGGCCAATTTGTTGACAAAAGTACTCCGAATTGAGACAGTCAAATCTTGGGATGTAAAGAATTTCCGGTGTCTCAGTGCGTGAGTGTTTGAAATCGAAACCTACAGCTTCCTGCTTACCAAATCGCCACTCTACTAGTGTCAGCGTGCGCTGCAGGTGCATTCCGGCAACAGGCATTCGCAAAGGTATATTGTTTGTCAAAGATTCACTAACTTCGACAACTCTCGTTTGTGTTGTTTTATCCTCCAGATCATCAATGCACTTTTCCAAGCTTTTCGTGTACTCTTCCTGTACACCTCCCGTCTCGTTTTGAAAACCAAAAGGTCCTGTACTTCTTCGGTTTCACCTGCTGGACGTGGATTCGTCATAGCTAATCCCTCAAACACCTTACGAATTTCTTGTCCTAACGCATTTCAGTTCTCGATAACTGTTCGGGAGCCTGGCCAAGTTTGGTCACAATGTGTTGTTCTACATGGTTCATCTTATTCTCGTCGGCTTCAATACGCTGTTCGTGATTTGACTGCCCTTTCTGTAATTCGCTAGCTGATTTGTGCATCGCAGGGGCATGCTTTGCTAGCAGTTTCATAGCAGACAACGAATTGTTTAAATCTGTGATATTGTTACTAGTGTCGCATTTTGTTACTGTATTTTTTATCCGTTCATCAAAGTATTTTCGCATTTGTTCCTGAACTGTTTTAATTTCATGGATTTCATTGCGCTTGTCTTCAACACGGTTTATTTTCTCTCTAGCTCCTTTACCGTTCTCTGATTCATGCGAACAATATGATAAACGATTTCTTCGATAGAACGTTACATAAAATCAAACAACATATCGAGTTTCTCTTTCTCCCTTGTTGTGTTATCAGTCTCTGTTAGGTGACGACCCACGAGAGTTCATCTGAACGGTGGAAAGACTGCCCTCTCATCGTCACTATCACCGAAATTTTGATTGGTTACAATTGCTCCTATGTGCTGTGGAATTGCATATTCCGATGTGAAATTGTCCACAGAATTTGCGTTATTTGGTGCCAACATTTCGCCACGAGATGGTTCACTTTCGAAACCGATAGGATTTGGTTGTTCTGCTGGAACAAACGATTGTGGCTTTGGCATTTCAATCTGAAAATTATTCTGCTGGTCCATGTTATTGACTGCACTGTCGACTTGACTTTCCTTTTGACTACGAGCTTTCTCCTAGTTAACATTTACTTTAACAATAAAAACAACAAAGACAATAAAATGTGTATCACTGAGCAACACGCAATCCTGACTCAAATTAATTTGCATATCACAAAAGTGCCTTTGTGTTCTCAAAGTACAAGGACGAGATATAGGGCAGAACCAAGCTGTTATTATTAGAAGCGTTTGTAAAACGCGTCTGCGCCACGCTACTAATATCACGCGACTACTATTGAATTTTAAATGCAGATTCAAAGATAAATTTATTTAATGGCTGCTTTACAGGATAACAACGAAATTTCCCATCCAGGCAGTGGTCGCCATTTTTATGCCAGTGATTATTTTATTAACTGTCGTCTGACTCGTGTGTGCATAAGTGAAATGACATACTACTCCCCTAAAGTTGATTGTCTGATAAACTTGCGCAAGGATCTAAAAACTGCATCTAAGGGAATGAATTTCGCCCTGTGACATTGAATTTAAGCACAAATTACTCCTGCTCCTAGCTATTTCTAATAGTGCATCCGACTTCCAAGAATGAATTTGGTGCTTCTTAATAATACACCTGACTTGCATTTATTTATAATTAATACTTCTTCATAACACATCTGACTTACGAGAACTGAAATTGGTACTTTTTTGAATCTGCAGAGTTCGTTTTGTTTACAGATGACACAAGTATTGCAATAAATAGTATGTCGAGTGTAGTTCTAGAAAGATCTGTTAATGATATTTTCATGGATATTAATAAATGGTTTAAAGCCAACTCACTGACATTAAACTTCGAAAAGACTCACTATATGCAATTCAGAACCTGTAAGAGGTTTCCACCTAGCATATGCATAAAGTATGAAGAAGAGCAGATAGAAGAGGTTGACAGTCTTAAATTCCTGGGATTACAACTTGATAATAAATTCAGTTGGGAGGAGCACACCACAGAACTGCAGAAACGCCTTAATAAATCTGTATTTGCAATTCGAGTGTTAGCAGACATAGGCGACACAAAAATGAAAAATCTTGCATACTTTGCCTACTTTCATTCCATAATGTCATACGGTATAATATTTTGGGGTAACTCTACAAGTCAAACAAAAGTTTTCAGAGTCCAAAAGCGTGTAATACGTATTATTTGTGGAGCAAATTCACAGACGTCCTGTAGAAACTATTCAAAGAACTGGGTATACTAACTACTGCCTCTCAGTATATTTACTCCTTAATGAAATTTGTCCTAAATAATATATCTCTTTTTCCAACAAACAGCTCAGTTCATACATACGATACCAGGAACAAAAATGATATGCACAAGGACTTAAAAGCACTTACTTTAGTTCAAAAAGGGGTCCACTACTCAGGAACACTTATCTACAATAATTTGCTAGCACACATAAAAAATTTAGTTACAAATAAAGATCAGTTTAAAAGGAGTCTGAAAGACTTACTAGTGGCCAACTCCTTCTACTCCATTGACGAATTTTTTAATAGAAACAAATGATGTATTGTACATACTCATACCATTAGTATTGTTATTTCAGCTTAAAAAATGATGTATTGTATATATTCATACTATTAGTATTTTTATTTCAGCTTAAAAAAATTGACATGTTCCACATCCACTAGAATCTCCTCAGCACGGATCTATGGAACGAAAACCTAATCTAATCTAATCTAATAACATACAAATTTCAAGGGTGAAACAAGATGTTACGTTTAGTGACTACCATTTATTTTCACCACATAAAAATGGACATTAAACATGTTTCCAACACTGCTTATTAGATTAAACATGAGTCATAATCCGTTCGAAAAACGAGAATGAATGTAATTGAATTACATGGCGTGTGTTTGGTTACGGGAATGGAGGAAATAGAAACCAATAGATTTCCTACTTCTTGTTCACAAGACAAATTGTCCTTCGTGAGTAACACTGAACGTGCATTACAGATGCTAACGACAATGTGCATGCCTGGAAGAGAAAAGAAACACTCCTGATCCGAAATGAATTACCACGAGTCTTGCCACCTGACTTCCCTGCCATGTCGGGTCTGAGCGGTACTTTACCACAGCGAGTGACGGTTCTGCGGCGTCGGAGTCAGGGTGCGTTCTCTGTGCCGGCTCTGAGATTGCAGACTCATCTGGCGGTGGTCGAACCACGACTAGACCTGCCCTACACTGAAATAATTTTCCGAAAAAGTCCTGTCCAGTTTGAATTAAAGAGAACCACGACATGCGCTCAGATCAAAAGCAAAACCTGTCTTTACACTTTGGTGAAGTTCAACGCAAAGTGAAGAAGAACTTCTAACATAACGGTAAAACATACAATCCTGAATGGAGCTACTGAGTAAACCCATACTTAGATCCAAAGTAACCCCGAACGTGGCTCAGCAAACGAAAATTTTATGCCCTTTTCACTTTCTGTAATCATGACCAGCAATCTGTCAAATTTTGCGTTATAACAACGGAACTCGGTCTGCCACAACTGAAGGTTAAACAGAAAACTGCCTTCTTCGCTAGGTGCTAAGGCAGCTAATCAATCTGCACTTGCTAATTACCAATCAGAAGTACCTCCTGTCTGTTACCAGGGCAGCCAGACATGGAGATACCTGTTGATCTTGTAAAGTAGTCCGCTTGAGTCAGAAGACAGACTTTTCGCGGATGAAGCTGTAGTATACAGAGAAGTTGCAGCATTAGAAAATTGCAGCGAAATGCAGGAAGATCTGCAGCGGATAGGCACTTGGTGCAGGGAGTGGCAACTGACCCTTAACATAGACAAATGTAGTGTATTGCGAATATTTAGAAAGAAGGATCCTTTATTGTATGATTGTATGATAGCGGAACAAACACTGATAGCAGTTACTTCTGTAAAATATCTGGGAGTATGCGTACGGAACGATCTGAAGTGGAATGATCATATAAAATTAATTGTCGGTAAGGAGGGTACAAGGTTGAGATTCATTGGGAGAGTCCTTAGAAAATGTAGTCCATCAACAAAGGAGGTGGCTTACAAAACACTTGTTCGACCTATACTTGAGTATTGCTCATCAGTGTGGGATCCGTACCAGGTCGGGTTGACGGAGGAGATAGAGAAGATCCAAAGAAGACCGGCGCGTTTCGTCACAGGATTATTTGGTTAGCGTTACGGAGATGTTTAGCAAACTCAAGTGGCAGATTCTGCAACAAAGGCGCTCTGCATCGCGGTGTAGCTTGCTGTCTAGGTTTCGAGAGGCTGCGGTTCTGGATGAGGTATCGAATATATTGCTTCCCCCTACTTATACCTCCCGAGGAGATCACGAGTGTAAAATTAGAGAGATTCGAGCGCGCACGGAGGCTTTCCGGCAGTCGTTCTTCCCGCGAACCATACGCGACTGGAACAGGAAACGGAGATAATGACAGTGGCATGTAAAGTGCCCTCCGCCACACACCGTTGGGTGGCTTGCGGAGTATAAATGTAGATGTAGAAGAACGAGAGTGCAGAATGACGCCAGACTCTCACGTTGGAAATTACGAAGCTTCGCATTCTTCCACTTTCTATCATTTCTTGCATGCCTCTCCCAGTCACACGAAAGACAACAGTGCAGATCTGTGTCACAGAAGGAGAAAAGAAATTGAGTCCTGTCCCGCATGTTAATGCATTTTATGCTTGCCAAGGAAGTGTCTCCTATCGCTCCTTTGACGTCGTGGCATTTAACCCAATGAGAACTTCTCTTTCTAGATGTTGCTGAAGTCACAGCGTTCTCATGCTCAGTTTGAAATTTCTCTAAAAAGAGCAAAACTAAACAGCAGTGGTTGTGGGAAGGTGTCAGACTGTCCTCTGCCGAAATTTTTAAGATTTTGTCTTCCAGGACAGCTGTCGCCTTACTGTAGGGGTGCAGAACGCTCTTTTCCCCGCGGCGTGCAGTGAAACGGCAACGGAAAAGCTTGTCCAGAGCTTTCGCTGAACTAGAAGCCTGTTGCTTACTTCAGGGACAAAAACTGCCCTCTACGTGTGGCTGCCCATGGGCTGAGGCCCACTGCAGATCCATAGTGTCTGTCACAAAGGGTGTTGTCACCCTTGTGGCACTCTCACCTCACTGGTGTTGTAAAGGCACCTATCTGGAGGCCGAAGGCTTGCCACTGCTGACCGTCCCTTGTAAATCCTGAATCCTCGCTCGGCCCTAGCAAAGTCTGCTCTGCTATGAGCTAACTCATTGCAGCTAACAGCTGAACTACAATTGCTATTAGAAATACAAACGAGGTTATTGAATTACAGTATAAAGAAAGCAAGAAGGAAAAAACTGTATGCATTTTCATTGACTAGGCATATTCATACTAGTAACATAACAAATTTGCATAAACTCACGATTCAATGCTCTGTAAGGCACTCAAAAAAGGTAGGTTTAAATGAATAAGAATATTAAGCGATCTTTTATGTGCATTTTTAAATAGAGGTATTTTGCGTTTAAATTGGAGGGGTTCGGATGTTATAGTATTGAGTCTCCCTACAACAACCTTGCGGTCACTAATCTCTGTATCAATCATGATGCTCCCTATTTGCTTAGGATTATTTATTGCTAAAAGATCATGTATGATTTTTCACCCACCAACACTTCAGGTGGGCTTTAAGGCTAATTGTTAAAAATAAGTTTCTGATAATGCATTCAGTATAATTTCAGACAATGTTTTATGCCCTCCACCAGCTATATACATCTGTTTTCTCCAACATATTGAGGGTAGATTGAAGTCATCACCAACTATAATTTTATATGTAGGGTATCAATTAAGACTCAAGTTTTCTTTGAACTATGCAGCGACTGTACCATCTGAGCTAGTGGGTCAGTAAAAGGAACCAATTAAGTATAACCTCTGCCCATAGTAACCAACAGGAACTACCTGCTTCAATTCCACTGCAAGGTAACAACATTATAAAGAAAATAAACATTAGTTTTCAGCCAAAGCCACCATCAGTAAAGGAAATGCTCACACGTTCATTCACACAAGGAAGCATATTTCACATACAGGTGACTGTCATCTCTGGCGGCTCTGACCTGAATGCAACTATCACGTAGAACAGAAGCAGGAATCTCAAGATAAGGAAGGGGAAATGATAGCAGGCAAGAGGTGATGGCAGAGAAGAGCACTGTCTGGTGGGATATACAGGGATTAGAGTGCTAATGGGTGCATCATCAAGTGGCTGTGGGGCACGGAAGTTGGGAGAGGGCAACAAGGAGCAAAAAAGGGTAAGAGCAAGGAAGAGGGAAGACAGATGGATGCATTGACTGAGGTCAACACCGAAAGAGTGTGAGGGGACGGGAATAGGGAGGTGGTGATACGACAGAGATGGTGGTAACTGTTGGGTAGAAGGTGTGGGGACAGTAGGCTACTGTAAGTTGAGGTGGGGAATATTTGAAAGCGGTGAATGTGTTGTAAGTATAACTTCCATCTGTGCAGTTCAGAAAAGCTGGTGGTGGAGTGGAGGATTTCTTTGAAATCCAGCACGTAATGTCCAGCTGCATGCTGCGCAACAGAGCCACAGTTTGACGATGGCTCTTCATCACCGATGGTTGATAGTCATACCAATATAAAAAGCTGGGCAATGATTTCAGCAGAGCTGACAGGTGACATAACTGTTCTCACAGGTGGCACAGCCTCTGATGGTGAAAAACGTCGCAGATATACGTGACATTTTTAGTATTGTGTCCTCCCTATGGTGCACTGCGGCAAGCAGATTACCACAGTTGCCAGCATGTGAGGCCTTGTGTTGTCATGGAGATTAGAGTAGCACAAAACATTCAGAGTCGATTGTTGCAACATGAGGGAGAAAATCAAACACAAGAACCCCTTCAGAGTGCTAGATGAGCATCGCTATGACTTCAGCAGCGGATGGTTTGGCTTTGAACTTTTCCTTCAGAGGAGAGGTGCTGTGGCCCCACTCAATAGATTACCATTTAGTTTCCAGTTACGAAGTGATGACCCATGTTTCATCACCTGTGATGATGTTCGACAAAAAATTGTTACAACTAGCCTCATAACACGCAAGCAACTCCGCACAGATTGTCCTTCAGTTCTCTTTATGGTCTTCTGTTAGGTGGTAACGAACCCAACAGGCACACACCTTCAAGTATCGCAATTAGCTAATCAATGTGTCAGCACTACCAACAGAGACATCCACTTGTGCAGCGAGGTGTTTGACTCTGATCGGTCAATCACCTCGAATGAGAGGGTCCGCACATTCCAAAATTGCAGGAATCTCAGCTGTGTGTGGCTGGCCAGCACTCAGGAGATCATATAGGTTTGTGTGACCTTTCGGTGATGATGAGAACGCCTCGCCCAAAAACTCACCATGCTTTTATTCACTGCCAGATCTCTGTAGACATTCTACACCGAATATCTCTCATGCTCTGGTTTTACACCAAAAGAAACTCAGTGACTGCTCTCTCCTTAGAACGCACCTCCACTACAAAGGCCATTTTGAAGGCTATGTATAGTGCCACTCATATCAGTACTTCATGAAGCTATTGGGGCTGAAGCAGGAATATTCCAAGATGTCCTACAACAAATTCCGCATTTTTTCAACCAAAACTAGCTGACAAAAAATGTGCTACATTGCTTATTGAACTTCTCTCATATTTTACAAAAATGGATAAATATATGTTCCAAATCAGTTTCTAAACGAGTAGATGGATTTGTATCAAAATTGGCACACATGCCAGTTACAGTATGAGGAGAAGTAGTGGGCAGGAACGAACCACCTCCCATTAGTGTCAGGGAGCAGGTGAAAAAGAGGTGACATACGTAATTAACAGAGAGAGGAGAAAACGAGATGGACAGAGGGGTGCGGAAGGAAAGAGAGAGGTGGGGTGGTGGTGGATAGAGTGGTTGAAGGAAGAGATGGACAGAGCTAGGAGGGGGGAAGAATTCGACAGAGGGAGGAGGGAGGGAAGAAACAGAAAAGTAGATGGTGTTAGGAGAGATGGTCAGAGAAAGAAAGGAGGTGGGAAAATTGAAAGAGGGAAGGGAGAGGAGGATCTTAACAGAGTCAGAATAGAGAACAAGATAGACAGAGAGAGGGGGAGAGGGTGATAAATAGAGAACTGATGAGATGAAGAACAGAGAGAAATGGGAGGAGGTTACAGTCAGGTAGGGGAAAGAGAAAGAGAGAAACTAGAAAGAGCACAAGAGAAGACCAAAAGAAAGAGGGAAGTGGAGGAGATGGACAGACCAAATGGAGAAGAAGGAGAGGGTCAGATAGAGGTTGGAGAAGATGGACTAAGAGAGGAACATAGATAAGGAGATGAGGAGGAGGAAATGGCTTAGAGGAGAAGACAACATGGAGATGGACAGAGGGAGAGGTGGATGAGGTGGGACAAAAGAGGGGTGAGGAGGCGATGAAGAGAGAGAGAGGCGAGAGAAGATGGGAAAAGAGAGTCAAAAAGAGAGGAGGGACAAGTAAAGAAATTAGGGGAGGAGATGGACAGAGGTAGGAGGAGGACAAGATGGACAGAGAGAGAAGGAGGCGGAGATGGACAGAAAGAGAAGGGAGGAGGAGATAAGCAAAAAGAGGGGAATGAGGAGCTGGGCAAAGGGAGGGGCGAATAAGTGATGCACAGAGAGAGGATGTAGATGTGTGCAGTATATCTGACAAATGCTTATGCGGGCAGACAGCAGGTAATAAGTTGTATGTATGTATGTTTCACATCTCCTCACAACCAATGGTTTTATTTCAACAAAAAATTTATACGCACCACTTACTTTCTGGAAAGAAGTTCTGTGTTGATAAGAACCACAACAAATAAGAGCATGGGTAGCAGCGAAGAGGAAGTCATACAGGAGATGGAAGAGAGAAGGCGAGGAGGACATGGACAGAGAGGGAAGGACTAGGAGGAGATGGTCAGAGAGAGGTGGGAGGAGGTGATGGATAGACTGAGGGGGAACGTGGAGATATATGGGTAGAGGAGGGAGACAGAGATGGGCGAGAGAGGTGGGAGGTGGTGGTGGATAGAGTAAGGGGGAATGTGGAGATGCAAAAGCAGAGGAGGGAGGAGGAGATGGGCAGAGAGTGCGGGAAGATGTAATGGCCAGGAAGAGAGGTGGGAGGGAGATGGATGTGATGGACAGAGAGAGTGTGGTGTAGAAGGAGATGGTCAGACAATGGGGATAGTAAGGGACTGACAGAGAGAGTGGGGAGGATGAGGCAGAGGGGAGGGAGATGAGAAGATAGACAGAGCAAAGGAGGAAGCAGATGCACAGAACGAGAAGCGAAGTGGAAGTTTGGGCAACATATGTGAAAAATACTTACACAAAGTGAAGCTGCGGGTAATAAGGTAATATATTCTACAAACGGTCAAATCAATATATGTATGTATCTTCTACATCTCCTCCTAAGCCACTGGACCAATTTGGTCAAACTTGGTACACATATCACTTGTTGTCTGGAAATACATCATGTGGGGATAAGAACAACCTCCCTTTAGGGTAATGGTAGTGGTGAAAATGAGGTGATGTAGAAGTTGGACTTAGAGAGGGGGAGAAGAAGAGCCAAAGACAGAGTGGGGAGAAAGTGATCAACAGAGAGAAGTGGGCAGAGGTAATGTGTAAAGAGTGAAGCAGTGGAGAGGTTGGAGGAGAAGATTGACAAAGAGAGGGAGAGGAGGAGATCGACAGAGGGAGGAGAGAGGAGGAAATTGTCCACAAATGGACAGAGAGCGGGAGGGAGAATGGACAGAGATTGGGGAAAGGACGATATGGGCAGAGAGGGAGGACAGAATGAGGCAGGCAGACAAATGAGAAAGAGGCAGTACGAACAGACATGCACATGAGGAAAGAAAAAGGAAAGAGGGAGGGGAAGAAGAGATGTTTAGTGAGAAAGAGTAGAGGAGATGTACAGAGAGAGAGAGGGAAGAAGACAGGTCAAGGAAAGGGAGGAGAGGAGGTGATGTAATGAGAGATGGAGGGAAGGACAGTGAAATGCGGACTAGGAGACAATCAAAAGGTGAGGAAGAAGAAAGAGATAGAAAGAGGGCAATAGAAAGGAGGAGAAGCACATGGATATAGATAGGGTGAAGAGGAGGTGGGCAGAGAAAGGTGGGAGTAGGAAGTGGACAGTGAAAGAGGGAGATGGACAAAGACAGGGCGAGGATCAGATGGAAAGAGATAGGGGGAGAAACAATAGACAGAGAAATTATGAGAAGACTGACAGTAAGAAGGGGAGGAGGAGACAGAGAACAGAAACGAAGAAGATGCAGAGAGAGAGGGTGGAAGAAGGACACTGACAATGTTAGATGGGTGGAAAAGATGGACAGAGGGGATGGAGTAGAAGCACATGGTCAGATACAGGACAGAGGATTGCAAGGACTGAGAGAAGGATGGGAGGAGAAAGGAGGAGGACGTGATGGACAGAGATACATGGAAGTGGAGATGGACTGAGATAGGGGAATGGGAGATTGACAGGGAGAGAAAAGGAGGAGATGTACAGAAAGAGGGGAGGATGCTTTGGACATGGAGTGAAGGAGAAAGAGATGGACACAGCAGTAGAGGAGGAAAATGAACAAGAAGAATAGGAGGAGGAGAAGGTGGTCAGAGAGAGGACAAGGAGGATATGAACAGAGAGAGAGTGAGAAAGAGAGGGACAGTGATGGGGGGGACAAAATAAACAGGAAGAGTGGGAGGAGAAGATGGCCTTTGGGAGAGGAGGAGGATGGAGAGAGGGAGGAGGGGATGTACAGACACATGGTGAAGAAGGAAATGGACAGAGTGTGGGAGAAGCATATGGACTGGGAAGGAGAAGTAGATGGACAGATAGAGAGGGACAAGGAATTGGCTAGAGATAGTTGGGAGGAAGAGCTGGACAGAGGAAGGAGGTGGAGGAGATGCTTGTAGAGAGAGTAAGGATAGGAGGAGATGTGTGCTCTGTGTAATAAGCTAGTATATTATAAAAATGTATGTATGTTTGCATGCATGCATAGTTCACATCCCCTCTCAAACCACTGGATCGATTTCTACCAGTCTTTGCACACTTGACACTTATTCCCAGAAAAGAAGTGTTTTGGGGGTAAGAACCACCTATCTACTATTGGGTAGTTGAACAGAGAGTGGGAACTGGTGATAGACAGACAGAGGAGGAGAGGAGGAGATGGACAGAAAGAGATAGTGTTGAAGAGGAGATGGACAGAGACAAGGGAGAGAAAGTGATGGATGCCATTGGGCGGAAGGAGAGGATGGTGAGGCAGAGGGGGGAAATAGCAAATGAACAGATGGAGGGAGGCAATGGACAGAAAAAGGTGGGATAAGGTGGACAGAGACAGGGGAAAATAGGAGACTGACAGAGGGAGGGTGATGGAGAACATGGACAAATATATCAAGGAGGACACAATGGGCTGAAGTGCGGGGGGGGGGGGGGGGGATGAGATGGACAGAGGGAGGGGGAGGAAAAGATGAACAGAGATAGTATGGTGGAGGACGTAGACAGAGCCAGTGAGGAGAGTAGGGGATGCATAGAGAGGTTATGGGGAGGAGGAAATGGATAAGGAGAGGGGAGGAAGATATGAAAAAAATATGTGGAGGAGGAGGAGGTAGACTAGGAAGGTTGAATCGGAGATGGAAAGAGAGAGTGTGGAGGAGATGAACAGAGTGAGGGAGAGGATAAACTGTGAGAGACATGGGGGGAAGGCGATGGACAGAGAGAGGGTTGAGGAGGAGATGGACAAAGAGAAGAAGAAAGAGGTGATGTGCACAACACATTTGACATTCATATGAATAGGCGAAACTTTGGTAAAAGACTGGTTTACACACATTGATCTACAAAATGTAAGGATGAAGGTCACAGTGACTTTCCCACGATGCATCACTGCCAAGTAACTTAGCTCAACGGAACATGTTCCACATATAAAAAAAATTTTCAGTATAGTACAGAAGATACACGTTTATTGGAAGATAATTATTACAATGAAATAATCACGCTTTGTGATGGCCCTCTGGACGTTACAGTAGGAGACAGAAAGAGAGATTTGAGAGGAGAAGATGGAGAGAGAATGGTGAAGAAGGAAATCGTCAGAGAGAGAGAGTGTAGAAGGAGATGACTAGAGGAAGGCAGGACGAGGAGAGGGACAAAGATTACATAATGGATTCTGATGAGGGGGACAAAATGTACTGAGATATGGAGAGGATGAGATGGACAGAGAGAGGGGAAGGAGGATATGGACAAAAAGACAGCTGGAAGGTGGAGATGGACAAAGAGTGGAGAAGGATGAGACGGACAGTGAGAGAGGGGAGGAGAAGATGGACAGAATGAGGGGGCAGGAGAAGATGGATAGAGAGAGCAAGGTGGTTGAGATAGAGTGAGGGGAGAGAAGGTGGTTGTTGGATACAGGGGTGAGGAGGAGCTGAACAGAGAAAGATGCAGGAGAACATGTGTTATATATATGACAAACACTTATAGGAAACAGTGGGTAACAAGCTAGTATATTTTAAAAATGTATGTATGTGTGTGTGTTCCACATGTCCTCCAAAACCACTGGGTCGAGTTCATCCACACTCGACAAACTTGTTACTAATTTTCTGGAAAAATGTACTGTGGGTGTGGTGGTGAAATCGAGGTGATATAGGAGATGCACAGAGTTATGGGGAGAAGAAGGTGCGCAGTGTGAGGGGTAGGAGGATGTGGACAGCGATAGATGTGGAAGTGATGAATAGAGAGAGAGGGAGGAGGAGATGACAGGAAGAGGAGGGAGGGAGGAGGAGAAGGACAGAGAGGAAGGTGAAGGGGAGGGACACAGAGAGGTGTGAGGAGACAATGGGCAGAATGAAGGGGGAGAAGGAGATGGAAAGAGAGAGGGGAAGGAAGAGATGGAGGGAGGGTCGAGAGATGTTCAGATGGGCAGAGAGACGGTCTGTTGGAGACGGGCAGGGGGAGGGGGCAGAGAAGATGGACAGCAAGAGGGTGGAAGAGGACTTGTGTGCGATTTATGTGATATACCTTGACATCAGTCAAAGAGCTCACTGAGGCTGTCGCCAGAGAGTTCTGAAATGTATGGATTCGATACCTATATAGGTAGTTTTTAATGTATTGGAGTGTCCCCACCCACATTACTAGTGATGAAATTACACAGAGAGCTAATCTATTAGCTTTTGATCTAAAAAACAAAAAGTATGCATTGACAATAATGTTGATCATTTTCAATTGTATTGACAGGTAACCTATTTCCACCATCAATGCTAGTTATCTTGGCTTGCCTCAAAACCCCAAATAGTCATATGAGTACCAAGTACAGTAAGGTCGTGGGCATTACCTCGTATCAAACCGAGTTTATATGCAAAGTATAACAGTCACATACCATCAATAAATTTGGAACTACATTCTTAAAGACAGGTTCTGCCATCACATCTAGCATCACCCGGTACAGACATTAAACTCCAGCACCCTCTGCTATCGTTTCCTGCCTCACTCTTGAACAGTGCAGAGACACCGTCAAGTGCAGCAGATCCACTGAGCAGCACGCCTTCGGCAGGTGCACTACTAACCAAGAGCAATGTGCTGACTATACCAATGCCTACTGCTTCACAGCAGTCTGCCCAGGGAGATATGCAAAACCAACCTCAACATAAAAAAGGTTGAATTTGGTCTACATGACCGCTCTGCACAAACTTCTTTCTTAAAGAACAAACCTCATCTCAAAGGAAATAAGCACAGTTACCAAACAACTGTTCACACTAAAGCTTTTAATAAATTGCCATTCTAAAAAAATAGTAACTCCACCTCTGTACCAAAAAAAGAAAATCGTACTCCCTTCCAGCACTCCACTACTGGTAATCAAACCTCCCATGTAATGAAGCTGACTTTAACTGCTTTTATGTTAACGGTTTCAAGTGAAAAAGCGCTAGTACAGCATATCATCACAAGCAACAAATAGATAATATACCTGTTGCAGAAGTTCAAGCCAGTCCTCTGCCATAATGCTTGGACAATTGATTTGCTATCGCTCCATCCAAAATAAACCCCATGATCGGCCGACCTGCTATTCTCAAGGAAGGAAAAATCATGCCTATAGTGATATTAGAACGTCAGCAGTCTTCAGACCTAAACATCGTGGCTGTGAGACTTGAAACGCCCAGAGTTGGTTTTGCCAACATCGTCTCTATCTATGTTGCACCAACAAGCCCCATTCCTATATGTCTCATATCAGCACAGGGAGAGTACATGAAGATAGAGGACTTCATCACAGCGAATACCAACTTCTTCAATTGGTGATGTATCACATATCTGGTTAATGAACCTGTCACCCACTTTGATCAATCAAGCAGAACTCTCTGTTCTCGAACATATTGTCACCTCTGTTCAAATCTCTCCTATACACTCTCCTTGCTGAACAGGCAACAGTTTGGGCGTCATCATATTCCTCCATTATATTTCACTTCAGTTATCACATATCCCTACAACTCAGTGCTAGGACTATGTATAACCACAATTCAGCCAATTAATATGATTAAACTGTTCGCCTAAATTGACTCGAAGTGGAAAATGTGGTTAAAACAAACTCTCTAACTACAGACATCAAAACCGTAAATGATCTGATCTGGACCACTTCAGTGACAGAAATGCGAAAGCCACTGATGCAGTAATTGCTTAGGCACTTCCTACTGCACTGTCAGACCATAAAGAAGAAACTCTCTTCAAATTTTACAGACCATCAAAATTAAGAGGCAGTTTTACTGCCACTTCTGCACGAGCAGTCATCGATTCCTGAAACCAGAATGGCACTACCTGCATTTCTGGGTACGGCGGGAACTGCATACTTTCCAGACTTTAGGCGTGAGAACACACCTTTTCAACCACACAAAAAATGGTTCAAATGGCTCTGAGCACTATGGGACACAATTTCTGAGGTCATCAGTCCCCTAGAACTTAGAACTACTTAAACCTAACTAACCTAAGGACATCACACACATCCATGCCCGAGGCAGGATTCGAACCTGCGACCGTAGTCAACCACACAACCACCACCTCCCCCCTCCAATAAAAATCACAAGTTTCGACTTATGAAAGCTTGTGATAAACTTACAATGATAAATTGTTTTTCACAAAATACTGTTCTGAAATTGAGGACTGTAAAAGATAATTTCTTATGGGGGGCATTAATTAATTAATGCAACTTATTTTTGTTTGCAAGCAGGTTGATTTTATTCACGATGCCAGTACACAATATTATTCTCCACTCTTTTGGTTACAAAATCCTATTTTTCAATATAATCTCCATTCAATGCGACGATCATGTGCCATCTTACTGGCAGGGCCCGTAAGCCCGCATGGTACCACACTTCTCGTCGATGTGGATGTCAACGTCTTGCTGCATCAAAACCTTCGCATTATCCACGCATTGCTATCTGCAGAGTGCATCCTTCATTGCACCGAACGGATGGAAGTCGGAAGATGCAAGATCCGAGCTGCAGAGCAGATGGGGAAGAGCACTCAAAGCGTATTTTGTGAGCACTACCAACAGAAACGTCCAGTTAAGCAGCTAGAGGCTTGATTGCGATCCACTGATCACCTAGAATGAGAGTGTTAATACGTTCCAGCATTTTGGATTCACCGGCATATGTGGCCGGCCAGCACACAGGAGATCGAACAGGTCTGTGCAAACATGTTGCAGTGATGACAGATGCCTCGCTCACTCACTAACTGTGCTTTTATTCCATAGCACGTCTCTGTAGGCACTCCGCAAGCGTCTATGAACAGCTGAGATGTTCTGATCTTCCTCCAAAGAAACTCAAGGACAAGTTACTGCTTACAACACGCTACCATTAGAGACGCCATTTTGAAGGCTATGTATAATGCCAACACTTATCGGCACTTAATGAAACTACAGCGGCTGCAGTGGAACATTCTGCGCTGTCCCACAATACTTTCTGCACTTTTTCAACCGAAATTGGAGGAAAAAACGTGTTGCATTACTTACTGAACGCCTCTCGTATAACCAAAACAATAAAACCACAAGATTTCAGCCGGCCGCAGTGGCCGAACGGTTCTAGGTGCTTCGGTCTGGAACCGCTCGGCCGCTACGGTCACAGGTTCGAATCCTGCCTTGGCCATGGATGTGTATGATGTCCTTATGTTAGTTAGGTTTAAGTAGTTCTAAGTTCTAGGGGACTGATGACCTCAGTGTTAAGTCCCATAGTGCTCAGAGCTATTTGAACTATTTTTGAACAAGATTTCATGTAAACAACAGTGGGTACTATCGGTCCCTGTAGTGGTGTTGCTTTGCTCCCTTCTTCTGCCCGATACGTATCAGCACAAGTTGGTGGTCTCCATGACTATGACATCATGTTCTGAAGCTGCCTGTCACAACATTAAAAAAAAAATGGTTCAAATGGCTCGGAGCACTATGGGGCTTAACATCTGTGGTCATCAGTCCCCTAGAACTTAGAACTACTTAAACCTAACTAACCTAAGGACACCACACACATCCATGCCCGAGGCAGGATTCGAACCTGCGACCGTAGCAGTCGCGCGGTTCCGGACTGAGCGCCTAGAACCGCGAGACCACCGCGGCCGGCACTTTCGAACTCAAAGTAGGCAAAAGCCTCATCACCTATTAAGTCTCTTAAGGTACCGGATCAGAGGATTTGTAAGTATCAGGTAAATACTACATGTCACTTTATAAAGTCGGTAATATCACTACTGGCCATTAAAATTGCTGCACCAAGAAGAAATGCCGATGATAAACGGGTATTCATTGGACAAATATACTATACTAGAACTGACATGTGATTACATTTTCACGCAATTTGGGTGCATAGATCCTGAGAAATCAGTACCCAGAACAACCACCTCTGGCCGTAATAACGGCCTTGATACGCCTGGGCATTGAGTCAAACAGAGCTTGGATGGCGTGTACAGGCCCATGCAGCCTCAACACGATACCACAGTTCATCAAGAGTAGTGACTGGCGTATTGTGACGAGCCATCATTGACCAGACGTTTTCAATTGGTGAGAGATCTGGAGAATGTGATGGCCAGGGCAGCAGTCGAACATTTCCTGTATCCAGAAAGGCCCGTACAGGACCTACAACGTGCAGTCGTGCATTATTCTGCTGAAATGTAGGGTTTCGCAGGGATCATATTAAGGGTAGAGCCACGAGCCGTAACACATCTGAAACGTAACGTCCACTGTTCAAAGCGACGTCAATGCAAACAAGAGGTGACCGAGACGTGTAACCAATGGCACCCCATATCATGACGCCGGGTGATACGCCAGTATGGCGATGACGCAAACATGCTTCCAATGTGCGTTCACCGCGATGTCGCCAAACACGGATGCGACCATCATGATGCTGTAAACAGAACCTGGATTCATCCGAAAAGTGATGTTTTGCCATTCGTGCACCCAGGTTCGTCGCTGAGTATACCATCGCAGGCTCTCATGTCTGTTCAAAATGATTCAAATGGCTCTGAGCACTATGGGACTTAACTGCTGAGGTCATCAGTCCCCTAGAACTTAGAACTACTTAAACCTAAACGGCAGGATTCGAACCTGCGACCGTAGCGGTCGCGCGGTTCCAAACTGTAGCGCCTAGAACCGCTCGGCCACTCCGGCCGGCTCTCCTGTCTGTGATTCAGCGTTAAAGGTAACCGCAGCCGTGGTCTTCGAGCTGATAGTCCATGCTCCTGCAAACATCGTCGAACTGTTCGTGCAGATGGTTGTTGTCTTGCAAAAGTCCGTATCTGTTGACTCAGGGATCGAGACGTGGCTGCACTATCCATTACAGCCGTGCGAATAAGATGCCTGTCATCTCGACTGCTAGTGATACGAGAACGTTGGGATCCAGCACGGCGTTCCGTATTACCATCCTGAACCCACCGATCCCATATTCTGCTAACAGTCATTGGATCTCGACCAACGTGAGCAGCAATGTCGCGATATGATAAACCGCAATAGCGATAGTCGGAAACGTGACTGTACACATTTCTCCTCCTTACACGAGGCATCACAACAACGTATCACCAGGCAACGCCGGTCAACTGCTGTTTGTGTACGAGAAATCGGTGAGACACTTTCCTCATGTCAGCACGTTGTAGGTGTCGCCACTGGCGCCAACCTTGTATGAATGCTCTGAAAAGCTAATCATTTACATATCACAGCATCTTCTTCCTGTCGGTTAAATTTCGCGTCTGTAGCACGTCATCTTCGTGGTGTAGCAATTTTATTGGCCAGTAGTGTAACTGATTTTACTATGATGGTCATCTCGCATTGTGTAGGTGCGAGATTGAAATTTCGTTACAACATCGCGCCGCAGCGGAAAGACAACTTGCGAATTATATCCGTGGTACTCTCGTCCTCGCTTCCACCCACGTGGCGGTACGTCACTGATATCATAATGAATTGACTAATTAAGTAAATGGATCATGAGAGTCCCTTTGCATGGTGAGTAATTTTTTCGTGCAGTCGGATTACTGTCGCCAGAAAACCCTCACAGACCCTTCTGTGACATCTCCGGTGCCTTCCCACAGGCTACGTAGTCACTTCCTCCAATGCCAAAATGGATGGTAACCATCTTCAAACTTCAAATAGCTGAAGATATCCAACGCTAATCACGTTCCGTCTGTCAGTTGCTTTTCCAAGCTGGTGGAAATAAGTTACTAAGAATTGCGGGATACTGATCCTGAACTAATCCTGCTTAGGATAGTCGGTCTCTGGGTGCAGTGGGGCAAGTAGCACCAAAACGACTATTCACGTTTGTGTGTAGAATGTATGAGTCTGGCGACATACCATCTGACTTTCGGAAAAATATCATCGACACAATTCCGAAGGCTGCAAGAGCTGACAAGTGCGAGAATCATCCTACAATTAGCTTAATAGCTCATGCATCCAAGTTGCTGACAACAATAATATACAGAAGAATGGAAAAGAAAATTAAGGATATGCTAGATGACGATCAGTTTGGCTTTAGAAAAGTTAGAGGCACGAGAGAGGCAATTCTGACGTTGCAGTTGATAATGGAAGTAAGACTAAAGAAAAATAATGACACGTTAATAGGATTTCTCGACCTGGAAAAAGCGTTCCACAATTTAAAATGGTGCAAGATGTTCGTAATTCTGAGAAAAATTGGGGTAAGCTATAGAGAGACACTGGTAATATGCAATATGTACAAGAGCCAAGAGGGAATAATAAGAGTGGACGACAAAGAACGAAGTGCTCGGATTAAAAAGGGTTTAAGACGGGGATGTCGTCTTTCGTCCCTTCTGTTCAATCTGTACATCGAAGAAGCAATGAAGGAAATAAAAGGAAGGTTCAGGAGTGGAATTAAAGTTCAAGGTGAAGGGATATCAATGATACGATTCGCTGATGACATTGCTATCCTGAGTGAAAGTGAAGAAAAATTACATGATCTGCTTAATGGAACGAACAAACTAATGAATACAGAATATGGATTGAGTGTAAATCGAAGAAAGACGAAATAATGAAAAGTAGCAGAAATGAGAACAGCGAGAAACTTAACATAAGAATCGATGGTCACGAAGCAGATGAAGTTAAGGAATTCAGCTACTTTGGCAGTAAAATAATCAATGACGAACGGAGCAAGAAAGACATGAAAACAGACTAGCAATGGCAGAAAGGGCATTCCTGGCCAAGAGAAGTCTACTAGTATCAAACAGAGGCGTCAATTCGAAGAAGAAATTTCTGAGAGTGTATGTCTTGAGCATAGCATTGTATGGTAGTGAAACATGGACTGTGGGAAAACTGGAACAGAAGAGAATCGAAGCATTTGAGATGTGGTGCTACAGACGAATGTTGAAAATTAAGTGGACTGCTAAGGTAAGGAATGAGTAGATCCTGCGCAGAATCAGAGAGGAAAGGAAAAGGTTCAAATGGTTCAAATGGCTCTGAGCACTATGGGACTTAACTACTGAGGTCATCAGTCCCCTATAACTTAGAACTACTTAAAGCTGACTAACCTAAGGACATCACACACATCAATGCCCGAGGCAGGATTCGAACCTGTGACCGTAGCAGTCGCACGGTTCCAGACTGTAGCGCCTAGAACCACTCGGCCACTACTGCCGGCTAAGGAGAAGGGACAGGTTGATAGGACATCTGTTAAGACATAAAGGAATGACTTCAATGGTACTAGAAGAAGACAGTGACTGCAATACATCCAGCAAATAATTGAGGACGTAGGTTGCAAATGCTACTGTGGGATGAAGAGGTTGGCACAGGAGAGGAATTCGTGGCGGGGCCCCATCAAACCAGTCAGAAGATTGACGACCCAAAAAAAAAAAAAGAGTGTCTCACTCGCCTCCACATCCCCGCGACGCCTCCTCCGCTGTCCGTGCCACCTCCACCAACCCGTTTGTAAACACCAACCACACCAGCCATCGAAAAACGTGTATGGTCCTGCAGACCAGGGTTTCTCTTAGAATATAGCCCTGTAGAAGCATTCCTATTGGCTCACGCCAAATTAGCGGCTTGATGCTTCGCGAACTCAAATGGGAATACCTAGAGGGAAGGCGATGTTCTTCTCACATAAACTATCGAGACAAATTAGAGAAGCGACTTTTGAAGCTAACTGCAGAAGGATTTCACTGCCGCCAATATACATTTCGAATAAGGACCACAAAGATACAAGACATCAGCGCTCATACAGAGGCATATAAATAGTTTTTTTTCCCCGCTCTATTTGCTAGTGGAATAGGAAAGGAATTGACTAGTAGTTGATCGCGTGCCCTCTGCTATACACTTTGGTTGGTTGGGTAATTAGGGGGAGGTGGCCAAACAGCGAGGTCATTGGTCCCATCGGATGAGGGAAGGATGGGGAAGGAAATGGTCGTGCTCTTTCAAAGGAACCATCCCAGCAATTTACGAAAATCACGGAAAACCTAAATGAGGATGGCAGGACGCTGGTTTGAACCGTCGTCCTCTTGAATGGGAGACCATTACTGCCACACACTGTATGATGGCTTGCGAAGTAAGCATAAAGATGTAGATGTAAATTTAGTCTACCTATTAAGACGACACTCCATCCATTTAGAGGCACACAAAACGAACGGAAGAATGTTTTCTCCCATTTATCGAGAAAACAAAAGACGGAACTTCTGCTGCTGATTGTCTCTCGGTGAAAATCTTCGTATTAGTGCCTAATTTTCTCACTGCAGTCACTTCGCGAGAGGTATCTGAGAGGCTATAATATGTTTCTCTACAACACATATAAGAAGCTGTATAGAGCTCACTTCTCAAATCCTCTTTACCTGCCATATTCCCAAGAATCTTCCAGTCTTCGTAATTTACCATTTGAATCCAACTGATTTCAGTGTGTAAGAGATGTCTCTCGCCAAGTCACAGACCCACGCTAATTCCCTCGAAATCCCAATACATTCCAACAGCACTGTTCCATTAGTTAAAAGGCCTTCTAGTCCTCCACACGTCACAACGAGAAAAATAGCACACTGACGTACAAGAGAAAAGTCACAACAATGCAGAGTATACCTGGGCTGCACAAACAATTTCAGAAGCATAACACCTAAAATTTATCGATATCAAATGACTATTAATATCCCCCCATACATGTCGTAAACTCCTTTATCGATTTCATATGATTACTAAGCTAGAAAGACGACAGCGTAATGGTGTCAGAGTGTTCGTTGAGAGCGTAGCATTGCATCAGAAATACATCCTTTTCTCAAATGGAGCATATTTCCGTAATACGAATCTAACAGTACCACAGAGCTTCCAATACATTATCAATTAAATCATTTACATTGGAGCAACAGCCTCAAAGCTTCACGCACATTTCAGGGCTATTGCAAGAGTAGGGGGAGATTCGGGACTTAATCACAGTATTGCCCATTTCTTTACCCCGGTGTGAGTTCGATAGTGGGTCGACTATGTTATCATATTTCGTGTGTAGCAGTGTCTATCCACATGGGTAGTAAGCATTCGCATAGTACCAGTTATTTATTCAGATGCAAACTCAATACTGACACGCTTATCTAACAATCGTACATGGAGAGCAATTAACCCACAGGTACAAGCCACACCAAACCACTGTCAATGTTGTCTCTAGCAACAGCAGTCATCTTAGGACCTCTTACACCTCGATCTGAATTGTAGTCCACCAGTCTCTAGGTGACGTACCGACGGGATTTGCGGTCACTGGCCTACTTCACCATCACATCGTAGTGAGCGGATCACGCTCCTCTTAAAAATCTATGCAGATGAATTTGAGTCTGACGAATTCTTCAGCTTTAGTTCAAAGACCAGTTAGTTCACAGTGTTTGAATTGCTTCCCTTAAGATTCCAGCAAATGAATCCGAACCAGACATTTGCCTTCTATTTCAGCTCACTCCAGTGCTTACTGCTACTCGTTTCACGGCACTTAACGCTTCATATGACAATTACGGGATTTCTAATACTATTAATGTACAACAGATTTAGTTACATTCAGTCAGCTACCAGCTCCAGCACAGGTCTTCCCGCTTGCTTGCAGACAAATCCATCACCTACGAACATCCCACATTTAAAACAAATACACGGCAAGAGTCTGTACAGTTTGTGGTGGAGAGTACACCGCACCAGTATCATCAATTACACATCCATCCCAATCGCACACGCTGATCGAGTAAAAAATTTCCTGTGTACTTCCATATATATCCTAATCCACGCTGTTATTCTGGGTGAAATACGTCGTCTTTCTCAGAGGTTATTTTTTGTGCCGTCATATATTCGAATGGAGTATCAAAACCTCCAGTCTCACACGCAGATCGAGTAAAAAATTTCCTATACACTTCTGTACATGTACCCTACGTTCCTGGGAGAAACACGTCCTCTTTGTGATAGGTTTCTTCCATCACGTATTCGAATGGAGTATGCCCACCTACACGATCCTAACAACATCCACAAGATGCTTTCCCTTCACAGATCAGTCACATAACACGAACAGATGTGGGCTCACAGGATTGTTGGTAGACAGTGCCTATTTAGTGTCGAGCTGTCGAATCGATGGTACTGTACAGCAATACGTATCATATTAGCACAAATTGGTCTATGCATGCTAATGATGGGAGAACAGCTGACAATGGCCTCAAAGTTACAGTGGAAATAGAGACTGTGTAGTGAGCTACGAAGGGGAGAGCCCGTTGAAATAGAGTGGGGGAAGGGAGGAAACTATATATATATATATATATATATATATATATATATATATATATATATATATATATATATATATATCGAGGGTCAGTTGACAGCTAAGTATGACGCATTCCGTCCCATCATCCCCGTCACCGACAGCAGAATTGTTACTCTGCATCAGTACTTATTGTGCTTGAAGTTGCTACGTTGAAATTAACAGCTTGAGAGTCACCACAGGACATATTTCTAAAGCAACAAAGTGGCGTGAACACACCTGGTCTGCATTAAGTGGTATGTGCTGTAGTGGTTCGAGAGTAGATCTGTGGTATTGTTTTGCTTAAGATAGTGGGAGCACTGACATTAAGATGTGATGTTCGTGATTTCGGTCACTAAGTAGCTCTAAGATCAAGGAAGTTCATTGCAAGATAGTGTACCTACTCCGACAAGTTTTGCCTGCAATAAATGCGGAATTCCAAGCAGACAGAAAACAATTAGTTGTGAAATGCTGTCGCATAGTTTCCAAACGACAGTCAGTGCTATTTAAGTACAATGATGCAATGCGAAGTACTCCCTCCCACATTAACAAGTATTCCATTATAACTAAGAGTCTTTCATGACATAGACATGATTACAGACTCCATTCTAATTTCGAAATGTAATTTGCATACAAAGAAAAGAATACCCAGTAATTCTATAGTGCACTGGAATCAAATGTGTGGAACATAGGTCCTAAACGACTGTCAAGGCTATTGAAGTACAGTGATGCTGTGTAGAGTGCTTCCTTTGATAATTAACAAATATTCGATCAACACTGCAGCCTTACACACCATATATATCCCATAATAATTTTTGAAATGTACTTCCATATCACCAGCAATTAGACAAGATCAAGCTCGAACAGTCCTTTTCCATAGTTATAAATCAGAGCTTTAAAAATAGGTTCTTTTTAGCAGAGGGATTTTCCTTTCACACCACTACAGAAGCGGGAATAGTCTGTGACACAGTCACTACTAGGAAGGTAGATTTCTGGTAAGGTCATGCGTAGATGTTTGAAATTCTAAGAAAATAAGCATAAGCTATATGTAAGATAATTGCAAGAATTGATAGCTGGAGTGATATTCTGGTCAACTGCTTCATCAGAATACAGTTTTTAAGGTCAGCCATTTCCATACTATATGTTTGATCCCCTGCCTTGAGATGCTTTCATGCTACCGTATTTTACATGAGGTGGATTTTAACAATTCAACTGTTATAACGACAACAGGGTTATAACTTATTATGTAAACTGAAGTAGGAAGGGGGAGAAAGTAAAGGAAAGAGAAGGGATTATCTTTATCAACTGTATCAGACTTTGTGCGCCATCGGTGGTGCTGAATGAAAATGTGTGCCGCATTCATATTCATATTCCTATTTATTCACCCTTAAACATTTTCCATGATATCGGTGTCATATAATAAAAGTTACAGATACAATAGAATGAGATTTTCACTCTGCAGCAGAGTGTGCGCTGATATGAAACTTCCTGGCAGATTAAAACTGTGTGCCGGACCGAGACTCGAACTGGCAGAAGTAAAGCTGTGAGGACGGGGCGTGAGCCGTGCTTGGGTAGCTCAGATGGTAGAGCACTTGCCTGCGAAAGGCAAAGGTCCCGAGTTCGAGTCTTGGTCCGGAACACAGTTTTAATCTGCCAGGAAGTTTCGTTACAGATACATTGTATACATCTATATATACATATATTTGACAAGACAAATTGCCTGCATAGTATTATATTTCTAATTTTGTAATATATACTCCTTTCACAAAATCTACTATCGAAATTCCATATCATTTATTGCACTTTCTTGAAATTCTTGAACTGTATAAAATACACTCCTGGAAATGGAAAAAAGAACACATTGACACCGGTGTGTCAGACCCACCATACTTGCTCCGGACACTGCGAGAGGGCTGTACAAGCAATGATCACACGCACGGCACAGCGGACACACCAGGAACCGCGGTGTTGGCCGTCGAATGGCGCTAGCTGCGCAGCATTTGTGCACCGCCGCCGTCAGTGTCAGCCAGTTTGCCGTGGCATACGGAGCTCCATCGCAGTCTTTAACACTGGTAGCATGCCGCGACAGCGTGGACGTGAACTGTATGTGCAGTTGACGGACTTTGAGCGAGGGCGTATAGTGGGCATGCGGGAGGCCGGGTGGACGTACCGCCAAATTGCTCAACACGTGGGGCGTGAGGTCTCCACAGTACATCGATGTTGTCGCCAGTGGTCGGCGGAAGGTGCACGTGCCCGTCGACCTGGGACCGGACCGCAGCGACGCACGGATGCACGCCAAGACCGTAGGATCCTACGCAGTGCCGTAGGGGACCGCACCGCCATTTCCCAGCAAATTAGGGACACTGTTGCTCCTGGGGTATCGGCGAGGACCATTCGCAACCATCTCCATGAAGCTGGGTTACGGTCCCGCACACCGTTAGGCCGTCTTCCGCTCACGCCCCAACATCGTGCAGCCCGCCTCCAGTGGTGTCGCGACAGGCGTGAATGGAGGGACGAATGGAGACGTGTCGTCTTCAGCGATGAGAGTCGCTTCTGCCTTGGTGCCAATGATGGTCATATGCGTGTTTGGCGCCGTGCAGGTGAGCGCCACAATCAGGACTGCATACGACCGAGGCACACAGGGCCAACACCCGGCATCATGGTGTGGGGAGCGATCTCCTACACTGGCCGTACACCACTGGTGATCGTCGAGGGGACACTGAATAGTGCACGGTACATCCAAACCGTCATCGAACCCATCGTTCTACCATTCCTAGACCGGCAAGGGAACTTGCTGTTCCAACAGGACAATGCACGTCCGCATGTATCCCGTGCCACCCAACGTGCTCTAGAAGGTGTAAGTCAACTACCCTGGCCAGCAAGATCTCCGGATCTTTCCCCCATTGAGCATGTTTGGGACTGGATGAAGCGTCGTCTCACGCGGTCTGCACGTCCAGCACGAACTGAGGCGCCAGGTGGAAGTGGCATGGCAAGCCGTTCCACAGGACTACATCCAGCATCTCTACGATCGTCTCCATGGGAGAATAGCAGCCTGCATTGCTGCGAAAGGTGGATATACACTGTACTAGTGCCGACATTGTGCATGCTCTGTTGCCTGTGTCTATGTGCCTGTGGTTCTGTCAGTGTGATCATGTGATGTATCTGACCCCAGGAATGTGTCAATAAAGTTTCCCCTTCCTGGGACAATGAATTCACGGTGTTCTTATTTCAATTTCCAGGAGTGTACTTTACTTTTTATCAGTTTTGCTTCTTTTACTTTAAATTTATCCATGGGCATAGAATGTGCACTTTTGGGTAATTCGTTAAAAAATGTGGGTGCTAGATACTTATAACAGCAGTGAATCTTTGATAGTCGGGCAAACAGGATGTCCGTTGTATGTCCATCTCTTGTATCATGTGAATTCATTGCCATCCTAAGGTCAAAGTTATTTAAATTTTCTTTGGTGTATATCAGGCAACTTCAAATATACACGCCAAGGACTGTCATTATATGTAATTCTTTAAATGCTGCCTGCATGAGTCTGTGGGTTTAGTCCTGCATGGCATGTCATTGCTTTTTTTGCCATTTAAACAGTGTTTGAAATTGGGTAGTTTCCTCATAGTATAATCCCATAAGCGAGATGAGAGTGGAAGAAGGCAAAGTATGCATATAGTAGGAGCGTTCTACTCACAGAGCCTAACGTACTGGGATTTGAACATGGAATCTCCTGCTTACTACGTAGTTGTGTTAACCACTGCTCCACACGGATCCAAATTTCCACCTAGCGCCACCTATCCACAGTCCCTCTCCATATCCTCCATGCTAGGTACTTAGATATTCCCACAGTAGGTCGGATGGAATTCAGCATCCACTCTGAATGCGGTGGATCCATTACACATGAAGGAAAATCAATTATGCGAATGCATGGTATCTACTTTTTTGAACATGTTTGAAATAACAGACACCACACATTCATGTAAGAGTTATAACTTTATATATGATGCTATTCACATGCAACGTTGGAAGCACTTAGATGAAGTGTTCTATTTCTGACATACGTCCGCCCCTACACCGCTAGTTGTGAAAGGTCTAACAGTTATATTTTCTGTTACAGCTGTTCACAGTTTCTTCCAACATACGACCATCATCTAGGATCTTCCTACCGTACTCCGACAGAAGTGGGAGAGCCAGCCAGACAGTCGCTGACAGAAAGGTGCATTTCCGATGAAGTGGTGAAAAGATGTTTGAAAATCTAAGTAAATAAGCATAGCTACAGGAAAAAGAACCATGAGAACTTGATGCTACTGCAGTGTTCCAAAGATCTGTTCCATCATAAAACCAATTTTTAACGTCAGCCATTACCAACTAATAGGGTTTGATCATGGATCCTTAGACGCTTTCTTTCTGTTTTCACCTGGAAAGCCATCACATTGTCATCCCCATGTAGAAGACATGCTTTCTCCACCATGACAGAGATGAACTTGAGAAATATATCACGTAGACAGCTGCTAAAGCCACCACACACACATTTGAAAGTGTTTGTCAGTTGTACTCGTCCTTCCACCAAGAAGAGTAACGCAGCGAGACACTTCAGAGCAGAAAAAGTAGATGAAATGAATCACAGACATGTATAGGTACCGAACAAGTGAACCTAACACACATAGGGTGGTGAGAGGAAACACCACAGATATCACCACTGTACATAAATAGCATCTACAGTCATCTACATTCATCTCATTCTGGATTACTGGGCTCTTTTTTTTTTTTTTTTCTTGCTAAGCAACTCACATTTGGAAAACAGAAACGAATCCATATCCACATATGTGACATGGAAGACTGTAGTTTTAAAAGTGCATTTGTTAACAGTGGGAGGGAGCACCACACACATCACTTTATTTAAATATCCCCGACAATTGTTTGGTAGCTATGTTACATACATCTGATTCCAGTGCTTCACTGGACCCTGGGTGGGCTGTATTTTCATCATAAGCCGATAACATTTCAAAATCAGAATGGAGTTTATATTCAGGCATACGTAATTGAAGACCAGATTTAATGGAATGATTGTTAATGGTGGGAGGGAATACCACATACTGCATTATTGTATTTAGAAAGCACCGACTGACGTCTGGAAACTATGCGACAGCATTTCACAACTAATTGTTTTCTGTATGCTTTGAATGCCGCATTTATTGCATGCAAAACTTGTTAGAGAAGGTACACTATCTTGTAATAAACTTTTCTTGATCTTAGAATTACTGAGTGACTTAAATCCCGAACAATACATCTTCATGTCAATGCTCCCACTATCTTAAGCAGAACAATACCACAGACCTACTCCCGCTCCACAACAGCACATACCACTTAATGCAGACCAGGTGTGTTCATGGCACTTTGTTGCTTTATAAATATGTCCTGTGATGACTCTCAAGCCGTTTATTTTAACGTATCAACATCCAGCACAATGAGTGCTGATGCTGTAACACTTCTGCTGTCGCTGACGGGGATGCTGGGACAGAATGAGTCGTAATTGCGTCAACTGCCCCTCGATATATATATATATATATATATATATATATATATATATATATATATATATACCAATTCGTGGTTATATGGTACGTATTGCTGTACAGTACCATTGATTCGACAGCTCGACACTACATAGTCACTGTCTACCAATCCTGTGAGCCCACATCTGTTCGTGTTATGTGACTGATCTGTGAAGGGAAAGCATCTTGTGGATGTTGTTAGGATCGTATATTTGGGCATACTCCATTTGAATACGTGATGGAAGAAACCTATCACAAAGAGGACGTATTTCTCCCAGGAACATAGGGTGGACTGGGATATGTACAGAAATGTATAGGAAATTTTTTACTCGATCAGCGTGTGAGACTGGAGGTTTTGATACTCCATTCGAATATATGACGGCACAAAAAATAACCTCTGAGAAAGACGACATATTTCACGCAGAAAAACAGCGTTGGTTCGAATATATATGGAAGTATACAGGGAATTTTTTACTCGATCAGCGTGTGCGATTGGGATGGATGTATAATTGATAATAGTGGTGCGGTGTATCCTCCACCACACACTGTACAGCCTCTTGCAGTGTATTTGTTTTAAATGTGGGATGTTCGTAGGTGATGGATTTGTCTGCAAGAAGGAGGGAAGACCTGTGCTGGAGCTGGTAGTTGACCTGAATGTAACTAAATCTGTTGTACATTAATAGGATTGGAAATCCCGTAATTGTCATATGAAGCGTTAAGTGTCGTGAAACGAGTAGCAGTAAGCATTGGAGTGAGGTGAAGTAGAAGGCAAATGTCTGGTTCGGATTCAGTTGCTGGAACCTTAAGGGAAGCAATTCAAACACTGTGACCTGACTGCTCTTTGAACTAAAGCAGAGGAATATGTCAGGCTCAAATTCTTCTGCATGGATTTTTAAGAGAAGTGTGATCCGCCCACTATGATGTGATGGTGTAGTAGGCGAGTGACCGCAGATTCTGTCTATGCGTCATCTAGAGATTGTTGCAACTACAATTCAGATCGAGGTGTAAGAGGTACTAAGATGACTGTTGTTGCTGAAGGAAAAATTGACATTGGTTTGGTCTGGCTTGTACTCGTGGGTTAATTGCTCTCGATGTACGATTGTTGGATAAGCGTGTCAGTATTGGGTTTACATCTAAATAAATAATTGGTACTGTGCGAGTGCTTACTACCCATGTGCATAGACTAATCCAGACGGAATATAGTATCATAGTTGACCCCCTATCGAACTCACATCGGGCAAAGAAATGGGTAATGCTGTGATTAAGTCGCTAATCTACCACTAATCTTGCAATAGCCCTGAAATGTGCGTGAAGCTTTGAGGCTGTTGCACCAATGTAAATTATTCGATTGATAGTGCATTGGATGCTCTGTGATACTGTTAGACTCGTATTATGGAAATATGCTCCGTCTGAAAAAAGGATGTATTTCTCATGCAATGCTACGCTCTCAACGAACACTCTGACACAATTACGCTGCCTTTTTTTTAGCTTAGTAACCATAGGAAATTGATAAAGGAGATTACGACATGTACACGGGGATATTTATAATCATTTGATATCGATAAATTGTAGGTGTTACGCTTCTGAATTTGTTTGTGCAGCTCAGGTACACTCTGCATTGTTGTGACTTTTCTCTTGTACGTTAGTGTGCTATTTTTCTCGTTGTGATAGTTCTCTGCCTAACTAGTGACGCATGGAGGACTAGACGGCCTCCTAATTAATGGAACAGTGCTGTCGAAACGTAAAGGTATTTCGAGAGAATTAGGATAATTCTGTGCTTTGACGAGAGACATTTCTTACACACTGAAATTAGTTGGTTTCAAATGGTATATTACGAAGACTGGAAGATTCAAGAGAATATGGCAGGCAAGCGATACTCTGGCGAAAGATGAGTTGAGAGGTGAGCTCTATACACCTTCTTCTATGTGGTGTGGGAAAACATTACAACCTCTCACATACCTCTCGCGAACTGACTGCAATGATAAAATTAGGGGCTAATACAAAAAATTTTACCGAGAGACAGTCAGCAGTAGAAGTTCCTTTCTTTATTTGCTCGATAAATAGGAGACAACTTCTTCTGTAAGTTTTGTGCATATAAATATATGGAGTGACATCTCATAGATAGACTAAATTTACGTCTTTATGCTATCATACAACGCGTGGAGGTGGGTACCCTATACGGCTACCCACGACTAATCATTTCCTTTCAAATTCCACTGGCAAATAGAGCTAGGGAAAATAGACAGTCTATATGCCTCCGTATGAGCGCTGATTTCTTATATCTTATCGTCATGGTCCTTGTGCGAGATGTATATTGGCGGTAGTGAAATCCTTCTGCAGTTAGCTTCAAATGTCGCTTCTCTAATTTGTCTCAATAGTTTCTGCGAGAAGAACATCCTCTTCCCTCCAGGGATACTTATTTCAGTTCTCGAAGCATCAAGCCACTAATTTGGTGGGACCCAGTAGGAATGCTTCTAAAGGGCTGTATTCTGATGGAAACTCCAGTCTGCAGGTTCACAGACGTTTTACAGTTGCGGCGGTGCCCGCTGTTCCATTGCGAGTTGTTGGCGGCGGCAGGGACAAGGGAAGAGGCGTCGCAGGGATGGAGAAGAGAGCAAAATACCCTACTGCCCCCATAAACCAACAAATCTAAGCAGGATTAGTTCGAGAACAGTGTACTATAATTCTAAGTGACTTACTTCCATCATAAAGGCGCCTGACGTGAAATTTAAAATTTTCTCGGCGAATCACATGTTCGAAGAGATTTCAGGATTGCAGCCAGTCGTCATAAACTTCACTCCACGATATTTCGACTGGACACCCGCCAGGCATCTTCAGGTGAGCCATCGAAGACTGACGAAGACGTTTTTTTTGTTTTTTTTTTCTTTAATTTTATTTTTCACCTCTTACAAAGGTGGGCTGGCAGCGGACAAATCTACTCCGCTCTTCAGCCACAAGCATACAAGAAATGAGACAAAGAAGACAGAAAGTAACAGATTTGTGGTTAAAAACACAGTAGCTACAAAAAATTAAGAAAAACACGAAGCCGTTTACACTCGACGAAAAACACGAAAAACTGTCGGCACTATGCACAGACACTGATGACTGAGATGGAGCAAGTGAACGAAGGAGCGTGGCGGCGAAAAACACTAAATCACAACACGATGGCACACACACGAGAAAAAACGAAGACGTTCTCCACTCCGCCTTATACAGGGTGTTACAAAAAGGCACGGCCAAACTATCAGGAAACATTCCTCACACACAAAGAAAGAAAATATGTTATGTGGACATGTGTCCGGAAACACTTACTTTCCATGTTAGAGCTCATTTTATTACTTCTCTTCAAATCACATTAATCATGGAATGGAAATACACAGCAACAGAACGTACCAGCGTGACTTCAAACACTTTGTTACAGGAAATGTTCAAAATGTCCTCCGTTAGCGAGGATACATGCATCCACCCTCCGTCGCATGGAATCCCTGATGCGCTGATGCAGCCCTGGAGAATGGCGTATTGTATCACAGCCGTCCACAATACGAGCACGAAGAGTCTCTACATTTGGTGCCGGGGTTGCGTAGACAAGAGCTTTCAAATGCCCCCATAAATGAAAGTCAAGAGGGTTGAGGTCAGGAGAGCGTGGAGGCCATGGAATTGGTCCGCCTCTACCAATCCATCGGTCACCGAATCTGTTGTTGAGAAGCGTACGAACACTTCGAGTGAAATGTGCAGGAGCTCCATCGTGCATGAACCACATGTTGTGTTGTACTTGTAAAGGCACATATTCTAGCAGCACAGGTAGAGTATCCCTATGAAATCATGATAACGTGCTCCATTGAGCGTAGGTGGAAGAACATGGGGCCCAATCAAGACATCACCAACAATTCCTGCCCAAACGTTCACAGAAAATCTGTGTTGATGACGTGATTGCACAATTGCGTGCGGATTTTCGTCAGCCCACACATGTTGATTGTGAAAATTTACAATTTGATCACGTTGGAACGAAGTCTGATCCGTAAAGAGAACATTTGCACTGAAATGAGGATTGACACATTGTTGGATGAACCATTCGCAGAAGTGTACCCGTGGGGGCCAATCAGCTGCTGATTTAATTTTTTATTTATTTAGCTTATGGCATATAACACATCATATAGAAAAGACATAAAAATCATAAGACACAGAAATAAAGAGTAGTCACAGTGTGTAACATATAGTTGTAGATATAAAAGTGTTTAAAAATAGTGTATATAACAAACAAAAGTTCACAAACAAACATCCAGATTTGTGACATAGTCTATTGCACTTTCAGTCGCGGTCAGAAACTCATTGGGGTCTCCTGCAAAACGCCTCAGAGGGCAATCTTCCACGATGTGACGAATCGTCTGCCAGTCCGCACAGCAGTCACATCTCGGGGTGGTGATTTTACCCCACCTGTGGAGGCTGTCTGTACATCTGCCGTTGTTTGTCCGAATTCGATTCAGGGTCGTCCAAGTTTTCCTTGGCAAATTGAATCCTGGTGGTTGGACATTGATGCATGGCATATTCTGCAGGTTTTGGGGCACAGATTCTCTCCACCGCATTTTCCAGAGGTTGCCATAATCCGGGTTGAGAGGATGCGTATTTTTTGCCTTTTTTAAAGAGGGGTGTCTTGAGCGCAATCTGTTCATCTCCAGGGCAGGAACATCCTTATGGATTGACAGTTTCTCGTTGTTCAGCACTTTTCCATACTCGCGTAAGAGAGCGTTCTCTCTGCGCAGGCCTGGTGGGGGAATGTTGCTCAGTATAGGTAGCCAGTGTAAAGGCGTTGGCTTTATTGTTCCTGATATCATCCTCATTGTGTAGTTTAGTTGAGCATCGATCAAGCCTGTGTGTTTACTGTTTAGCCATACCGGTGCGGCATATTCTGCTGTTGTGTAGACAAGTCCCAGAGCCGAAGATCTCAGTACAGCCGCGGAAGAGCCCCACGTGGTCCCACATAGCTTCTGTATGATATTATTTCGAGTTTTAAGTTTTGCGGCTGTATTACGTAGGTGTTCCTTGAATGTTAGGGTTCTGTCAAAGGTGACGCCTAGATATCTGGGGTAATTGTTATGGTTTAGCTGCCTGTTTTCGAAATGAACGTTGAGCTTTCTTTTTGCTTGGGCATTGTCGAGGTGAAAGCATGTCACCTCCGTTTTTGTCGCGTTTGGCCGTAATCTCCACCTTCGGAAGTAATCTCCCAGCTTTGTTAGATCCGCAGTTAATGTGTTTTCCGTTGCCTCCATTGATCTGCCTCTTGCAGCTATTGCCCAGTCGTCGGCATATCCGAATTTTTGAGAAGTGGTTTCAGGTAAGTCAGATATATAGAGGTTAAACATCAATGGCGCCAGAACGGAGCCTTGTGGTAAACCATTGTTGAGCTTCATTTGGTCACTTTTTAAGTCGCCCATTATGACTCTGAAACTTCTATCTGTGAGCATGTTATCAATGAGGTTGGCCAGCCTATTACATGGTATGACCCGCAGCAACTTAAATATCAGGCCTTGTCGCCAAACGGTATCATAAGCGGCTGATAGATCAATAAAGGCCACTGATGTTTTGAGTTTTTTCTGAAAGCTCGCCTCTATATGAGTTGCTAGGGAGAGGATCTGGTCGGTGCAACTGCGGTTGGGTCGAAAACCTGCCTGTTCAATCGGTACCACTTCAAGAATTTTTCCACTTATTCTGTTGTAGATGATACGTTCCAACAGCTTATAGACACAGTTCAGCAGAGCGATAGGGCGGTAGTTTTGGGGCATGTCATTAGGTTTGCCTGGCTTTAGTATAGCTATAATCTTTGCTCGTTTAAGCTGGTGTGGGATATTACCCAATTCTAAAATATCTGTTAAGAAGTTTGTGAGCCATGTTCTAGTATATTTTCCACAGTGAAGTAAGAATTCCGGGTGGATGCCATCAAAGCCGGGAGCCTTGCCACTTTTGATTTTTGACAAGGCTGCTGCAACTTCTTCCGCTGTGATAGGCTGTGAAAATTCGGAGGTAGGCGATGCCCTTTGTTTTAAGGATCTTAATTCACGTTTGACGGTCGTGGTGCGTGTTCTGTCCCTTGGTGCTCTTGAGGTTCTAACTATGTGTGCGGCCACATTGTTAGGGGTTATCGGGTGGGTGTCTTTTATTTTACGTTTACTGCCTCCCAGGTTACGGAGTGGGGTCCATGCTTGCCTACTGGATTTAGTGAAATCTAGATTCTCCACGGTGTCCATCCATTTTTCCCGTCGAGCTGCGTCTAAGCTGTGCAACAGTTCGTCCGCGATTTCTTGGTTGTTGGTTTCGGTAAATTCCTGGTACAGGTCTTCACATCTCTCATTCCAGCCAGGGATGTACTCTTTCCAGTAGCCTCTGGGTACATTCCTCTTAGCCGTGGCGATGACTGCTCCCACAAATTTGTCATAGTTGTCCCTAGTCGGGGGTATCCAACCTAGACACTTGTCAAGGTTTTCTGCAAAGGTGGCCCAGTCTGCCTTCTGGAAATTCCATCGTGGGCGAGGAAAGGATTTTATGATTGGGATGTTAATTCCGACTTTTAAGATAACAGGGCGATGCTGGCTATGTGGGAAATCAGACAGGACTTCACGAGTTGCGGCTAGCGGTTGGTTGTTTTTGTTTTTAGTGACAAAACATAAATCAGGGTTATAATCTCCTCTCCATGCTGCTGATCGAAATGTTCCGCGGTCCTTGGCGTCGAAAATCAGGTGGGTGTTAGTCTCCTCACTCCAGCTCATCAGGGATTCACCGTTCTGGTTGTTTCGTGCGTACTTCCAGTTCTCATGGTGACTATTAAAGTCTCCTACGTAGATAGCAGGGTGGGGATATTCTTGGAGTACTTCTGGAGGCCATGGACAGCCGGGAGGCTTATAGATGTTAACTATAATGGTCTCGCCAATTTTGACAGCAACTTCATGTATGTTGTTGTCTGTAGATATCTTACACAGGGAAGCATTTTCTATCTTATTTCGTATGTAGGTTGCCACACCGTAATTACGGTGATAGGTGGCTCCCAGTATCTCGAATCCAGGGATTTTTCCTCTAGAGGCCAGCTGATCTATGTTTTCCGCATGAGTCTCTTGTATCGCGACTACGTCGATTTTGTTCTGAGTGAGAACTCTCTGGAGCAATTCACATTTGCTCCTACTTATGCCTTCAATGTTTAGGTGGCAGACTCGGAGGCACGGTCCGAGTGCTCTAGTCAATTCTTCATCGTTCATTTGGTCGGTATCACTCATGATGTGTTTACCAGGAGATCCAGCACAGGATTATCTGGATTATCTGGTTGCCTTTAGTGCTAGTTCATTTAGCGTTACCCAGGGTGCACGTGTAGTATTCTACTACGGACGCGAACTAGCCTTACACCCCTCAGCTGCTGATAGTGCCTGCACACGCTGTACATGGTACGGAAACAACTGGTTCTCCCGTAGCACTCTCCATACAATGACGTGGTCAACGTTACCTTGTACAGCAGCAACTTCTCTGACGCTGACATGAGGGTTATCGTCAACTGCACTAAGAATTGCCTCGTCCATTGCAGGTGTCCTCGTCGTTCTAGGTCTTCCCCAGTCGCGAGTCATAGGCTGGTATGTTCCTTGCTCCCTAAGACGCCGATCAATTGCTTCGAACGTCTTCCTGTCGGGACACCTTCGTTCTGGAAATCTATCTCGATACAAACGTACCGCCCCACGGCTATTGCCCCGTGCTAATCCATACATCAAATGGGCATCTGCCAACTCCGCATTTGTAAACATTGCACTGACTGCAAAACCACGTTCGTGATGAATACTAACCTGTTGATGCTACGTACTGATGTGCTTGATGCTAGTACTGTAGAGCAATGAGTCGCATGTCAACACAAGCACCGAAGTCAACATTACCTTCCTTCAATTGGGTCAACTGTCGGTGAATCGAGGAAGAACAGTACATACTGACAAACTAAAATGAGCTCTAACATGGAAATTAGGCGTTTCCGGACACATGTCCACATAACATCTTTTCTTTATTTGTGTGTGGGGAATGTTTCGTGAAAGTTTGGCCGTACCTTTTTGTAACACCCTGTATAGCGCGCTGAGAGTACTGCCGCGCATGCGTCAGTCACGAAGACAGGGCGACATCGCGCAGTGGCAGCGCAGTCGCTGGTGGAAATGCAAGGATCAGCTGTCTTCGGCGTTGGCGCTCGCCGCTGCCAACGGAGTGTTCTGGTGTCTTCATCTGGAACAAATCTCGGAGATGGCGGGATGCCACGTATTATACAGCTGGTAGTCGCTGTCACCGTTCATTAGATTTTCCGTGATGGGCATTTCAACGGATTCTTTCATAATGGAGTCCCGAAAAGATGTTACTGTGGCCAAAATTAATGTTTTGTCATACACCATTCAATGCTCGTTGGAGATACAACGTTCTATAATTGTAGAGTTGCTGGGCTACAAAAGGCGAGTTCAACGTTTATATTCTGTGCAGCGTTCTTCCAGTGTGCGTGTTGTTTGTCCTTTGGAGGCCACACCACACTGGCAAGATGTTTTGTAAATTCAGGTCTTCCGCAATAACAAATTATCCTTCACTGTTCGCAGCTGGTTCGAAATCTTGGGTGGTGCGCGGAAAATCACTTTCACCTGAAAATTACTAAAGTTTCTTGCTATTCTGAAGGAAATTCTTCAAACAAAGAGAAAAAAAACTGGGGACTTCGCTGGCGCGTTCTCCTCTTTATCCTCTTCCCGGTTCTTGGTTTTAGCAGAGAATGCCCTGTTAATTTCAGGGTAGAGTGGCCATTGACTCTAAACACAGTCTTCAAATGTGCAAGCTCCTTATGCAAACTATCTGCATCCAACACTCTATAGGCTCTCAATACAAGGGTTTTAATCACACTCATGGTTTGGGATAGATGATAGCAACTTGAAGAGTGTAGGTACAAATCAGTGTGAGTGGGCTTACGATAAACAGAATGTCCCAGAGGGCTGTAACTTTTCTATCTAACCAAAACGTCCAGGAAAGGGGGGCAACAGTTCTAACATTTTGCATGGTGTCTGTTTGTTCTGAGTCGTGTCTCCCTACCACTTTTGCGCAACGACGCTCTGAGCGTGTTTTTCAGGGAATTGACTAGTTTGAACCTGGGACCTGTTGCTGGTAAGGAGACGCCAGACCACACATGACATGTAGAGTTCAGAAGAGTTTAGTGAGACTAGCGGTGATATAACCAAATACTTAATGATTTCAGCGTCAGCTCCACTGCACTCCCTGTAAAAGAATCTTAATACTAACTAAATTTAGTGGAAGGGGTTCAAGGCTTTCCTATTTTTAGTTAGCTGGTAAAATAACGTCGAAAAAGCAGTTAAGTTTACCATTGGAATTTTATTCTACTCACAAAACATTGTTTATAAATTGCACTATTCATAAAAGGAAATATTTTAATACAGGATGATAAAAACCAACTGCGTTCAACAAAAATGTGAACGAATATTCCCTGAATGGGTTTCCAAGTTCTATAATGGATTGAAGGATGACCTATGCCATATCACATCCATAATCTAGGTTTAAGCAAAATGGTCTACAGTGAGCCTCGATTATCTTTAATTACTTATTTAACTTGTCATAAATTACAGTGGCTGATGTGGCTTCTCAATAATTATATAACAGAAAAATCATCAAGTTTCAGATTTTTACTTCAAGTAGCAAATGTGAATACCATGAGCTTTAATTGACGATCGACACTAGTATTACGTAAAAAGGGGATGTAACAGATGAGACTTCTGGAGTTCTGAGTGAAGCATTATACGCTGTTATGCGGCATCGCGTGCATTCATTACCTTGTCGGTGGGTAGGCAGCGTCAGGGTCGGTGGGCGGCGCAGCTCCACACACCTCGCCGTCTCGGTAGCAACTCCCACAAACTTCTCTTTACTACAATTTACTGAAGTGGGTTTAAGAAAAAGGTATCTGGCTGTGTTTTCAACTGACCAATCAGGGTCTCAATGTTAACCTTAAGCTCCGCCTACAAAAATTCTGTCTATCCAATGAGAAACGTTACACTTTTCGTGGTGGGGCAATGTTTTTAATGTTCGCTACGTAACAGAGACGCGTATAGTCTCACGCTAAAACTTGCAGCTGGTGTGGCCGTTTTAGTGTTATCGTAATATCTATACTGTTCTTCTGGAGGGCTCTATCTTTTAACATGGGGTGGGGGCTGTTCTTGGCGATCGGCCGGCGATGTGGGTGTCTGTCCCTTATCGTAGGGCCTTCTAGCCTACACGGTTCTGCTCTCGGCTTCTGTTTTCGTTTCTCCCCTCGGAATTGCGTCTGTTTCACGGTGGGAAGGTATGACATGAATTTAAGTGCTCTTGTGTTAGTCTGTGGTATTCCATTTGCTCACTCGTTGATTGTATTACTTTGGTTAATTTAATGTCAGGATTTATTCGGAGCTATGTGACATACTGCCGGATTTACTATCATGTCAGGGTTTTCATGGAAGGTGTTGGATTTGCCTGACACCTTACACCGTCTTTCTCTAATTCTATAGTAAAGCGAATGTTCTCATGAATGGAGTTAAGATTATGTAAAAACTCTATTAACTCATCTTCTCTGTGGGACCACACTATGAAAGTATCATCCACATACCTCCCAAAAACAGATAGTTTAAGAAACACTGATTCAAGTGCGATTTCCTCCAAATCCTCCATAATAAAATTAGCCACCAGGGGGGACAAGGGTCTGCCATCAATTAGGGCCAAGGAATCACTAAGAGGTACCTGTCTAAAAAGAGATACAATATGAAAACTCAACAAAAGATCCGAACTACTTAGATGGAGAGCCCTCATTCTGTTGGTAGAATCGGCAGAGTTCCGAACTTGATGTGGACATTTGCTAGCCTATTAATGGTAATTTAATGGTCATTGAAGCACCAGCTGCACATTAGATCGATGATAATGATGAAGCCGGGGCTCTGAGTGTCTCTCTAACCATTGCTCGGTCCTGACGTTCTGTCGTCTCTCCAGGTCGACCGCTCCCTTCTCGACGCTATGCTGGACCATGGTCCACCTATTCCCGCCAACATCGTCGAATAGTGGCATAGCTCCTATTCAGATATCGAGGGTTTCGTCAATTACTCTAATCGGCTGTTTTGAGCCCAACTACACATCCTCTCTCGAATTTTGTCATCTGCGAATATTGTTCACGCGCCTGTCTGCGAGGCATAGTTACTGTCCAACTGACAAGGGAACCTCCCCTTTGCACCCCCCTCAGATTTAGTTATAAGTTGGCATAGTGGATAGGCCTTGAAAAACTGAACACAGATCAATCGAGAAAACAGGAAGAAGTTGTGTGGAACTATGAAAAAATAAGCAAAATATACAAACTGAGTAGTCCATGCGCAAGATAGGCAACACCAAGGATCGTGTGAGCGCTGGAGCGCCGTGGTCCCGTGGTTAGCGTGAGCAGCTGATCTTTTTACCCATTCGCCAAGTGTACAAGTTAGTTGGGTCGACAACATATTCCTGTCATGTGACGCACATGCCGTCGCCAGTGTCGTATAGAATATATCAGACGTGTTTTCCTGTGAAGGAATCGGATGACCTATGACCTTGCGATCAAATGTTTTCGGTTCCCATTGGAGAGGCACGTCCTTTCGTCCACTAATCGCACGGTTTTGCGGTGCGGCCGCAAAACACAGACATTAAACTTATTACAGTGAACAGAGACGTCAATGAACGAACGGACAGATCATAACTTTGCGAAAATAAAGAAAGTAAGCTTTTCGCTCGAGGGAAGACTTGAACCAAGGTCCTCTCGTTCTGCAGTTGCTTACGTTACCACGGGACCACGGCGCTCCTGACCTCGTATTGTCCTATAATGTTGCCTATCTTACCCATGGACTATTGAGTTTGTATATTTTGCTTATTTTTTCACAGTTCCACATAACTTCTTCCTGTTTTCTCGATTGATCTGTGTTCAGTTTTTCAAGGCCTATCCACTGTGCCAACTTATAACTAAATCTGAGGGGGGTACGATGGGGAGGTTCCCTTGTGAGTACACGGAATGGAATTCGCAAAGGTTTTATACCCTGATATCGACTGTCCCCTGTTTACTATCCTTTCCGGTTGTGCATTGAAACTGCGCTGCAGCCACACATATTCATCTATCGGACTTGAAGTTTACAAGTTTGCATTTTCCTTCGATACTTGTATTAATAACAGTTTGTGACCCATTTGCATAACTCATTCGTAGTCCGTCTTTTTTTGTATTAGAGCGTATTTTGATTCTATGTATCTTGAAACAGAGGGAGTCAAAATTTTTCAACTTTAAAAGTCAGGTTAAACTGGCGTTGAAAAAAGCCGGTATAACCAAAAACCAAGGTGTTTCAGCGGTAATCGCCATTCTTAGTACAATTCTGACTTCCCAAAGAGTAAGAGGAAAAAACCATGATACGGCGTGCGACACAGAGTTAGATGTTTAATAAATACCAGGTGGTCAAAAAGTCAGTATAAATTTGAAAACTGAATAAATCACGGAATAATATAGATAGATAGATACAAATTGACACACATGCTTGGAATGACATGGGGTTTTATTAGAACCAAAAAAATACAAACGTTCAGAAAATGTCCGACAGATGGCGCTTCATCTGATAAGAATAGTAACAATTAGCATAACAAAGTAAGAGAAACCAAAGACGATGTTCTTTACAGTAAATGCTCAATATGTCCACCATCATTCCTCAACAATAGCTGTAGTCGAGGAATAATGTTGTTAACAGCACTGTAAAGCATGCCCAGAGTTACGGTGAGGCATTGGCGTCGGATGTTGTCTTTCAGCATCCCTAGAGACGGCGGTCGATCACGATACACTTGGAACTTCAGGTAACCCCAAAGCCAATAATCGCACGGACTGAGGTCTGGGGACCTGGGAGGCCAAGCATGACGAAAGTGGCGGCTGAGCACACAATCATCACCAAACGACGCGCGCAAGAGTTCTTTCAAGCATCTAGCAATATGGGGTGTTTTGTTTTTGGTTCTAATAAAACCCCATGACATTCCAAGCATGTGTGTCAATTTTTACGACTCTATCTACATTATTCCGTGGTTTATTAAGTTTTCTAATTTATACTGACTTTTTGATCACCCGGTACTTTAAATGTCGTTTGCCTTCTAGTGAGTTGTTTTACAACTAAAATGATCTAAGCAACTCGTTTCTACACGGACGTCACTTACTACTATTGTCACGTTCACTGATGCCGGCGCAACGGCAAATTTTAGTTACGTTGTGATTTAATACACGTGTACTACTTTAAATCTCTGGTGCGGACTTGTTCCTGTGAGTTAAGCAAAAAAAAGTCCCTGGCAGGTGCCGGAATGCCGTTCCGGCCGAAATTAAGGTTGGTTGCACTAATGACAGCGTGCCTCTTTTCGACCATAGCAATCTCAGGATCATAACCTTATCAAGCGCCAAAGGATACTGCACTACCCCTCACTGAAAAAATCACTGTAGAAACACGCAGATACGGATTACAGCACACGAACACGGAAGAGCTCATCCAAAAATTTGTTGCAACGCCCATGCCTCGCTTTTGCAAGCACATCTACCCATGAAACTTCGTAGCTATAAGTCAAAAAAACATTTCCCCGGGCAATAGAGCTGATTGGCAGACTAAGCAAAAACAGGAGGCATCACTGACAAAAGCAGAACAGTATTTGGGGAAACAAAATAGAAAGAAAACTAAGAAAAGCTCCAATAACGGATAATCGAAGCGAAAGTAGGTCATCCCAAAAGGGGTTTTTGTAGTGGCCGAAAGGCAAATACTGGGATGAGAAATCCGCCATACAATGGGACAATAACGCGCAGGAGAAGATTATTAAACACTTATGAGTTAATTCACGTATCCTACACAAAAAATAAAATATTCCACATCTTTGTCCGCAAAATGCTAGTCGAGTGTTTCACCTATCGCCAGTTGTGTGTATCTCGTTTCTTGTTAAGCTGCTGTCACTTTTCGCACAGCATTTTCGATGTCTTTAGATGTGAAACTCCGAACTTGCCGTGGATCCGGCAGTGCGCATTTTCTTCGATATTCAGTATCTCCTGGACACCTCTATCTGGGGTCATTTTTTACTCCAAACTGGAGATGGACATTAGCATGGATCAAGAAAATGAGATATGGAGGCAGTGAATATTTATTCAGGAATGGACATCTTTAACTTGATATACAGGGTGATTCAAAAAGAATACCACAACTTTAGGAATTTAAAACTCTGCAACGACAAAAGGCAGAGCTAAGCACTATCTGTCGGCGAATTACGGGAGCTATAAAGTTTCATTTAGTTGTACATTTGTTCGCTTGAGGCGCTGTTGACTAGGCGTCAGCGTCAGTTGATGCTAAGATGGCGACCGCTCAACAGAAAGCTTTTTGTGTAATTGAGTACGGCAGAAGTGAATCGACGATAGTTGTTCAGCGTGGGGCACTGAGAATCCGCGGGAAACAACTCAGTATGAACGTGACTCACCTAAGGTGAACGTTTTCTGTGCCATTTCAGCCAATAAAGTTTTTGGTCCCTTTTTCTTCGAAGGTGCTACTGTAGCTGGACTACAGTATCTGGAGATGTTAGAGAATTGGCTGTTCCCTCAGCTCGAACAAGAAGCACAACAATTCATATTTCAGCAGGATGGAGCGCCACCACATTGGCACTTATCTGTCCGTAACTACCTGAACGTCAACTACCCGAGGCGATGGATCGGCCGCCAGGCAGCCCGTGACAGAGCACTTCATCACTGGCCTCCAAGAAGCCCTGATCTTACCCCCTGCGATTTTTTATTATGGGGGTATGTTAAGGATATGGTGTTTCGGCCACCTCTCCCAGCCACCATTGATGATTTGAAACGAGAAATAACAGCAGCTATCCAAACTGTTACGCCTGATATACTACAGAGAGTGTGGAACGAGTTGGAGTATCGGGTTGATATTGCTCGAGTGTCTGGAGGGGGCCATATTGAACATCTCTGAACTTGTTTTTGAGTGAAAAAAAAACCTTTTTAAATACTCTTTGTAATGATGTACAACAGAAGGTTATATTATGTTTCTTTCATTAAATACACATTTTTAAAGTTGTGGTATTCTTTTTGAATCACCCTGTATTATGCGTAGATCGCAGAGGTCTTATTGTGAATTTCATAAATTTAGTTCGAGTGTAATTTTAAGGTTTTAATTATGTTTGTCGATTAAGGCGAGACAGTTCTGTGCATTTTATTGGCTGCGTAGCTTGCTGTATTCTGTTGCTTAAGCAATTAGTAATTTATGTCTGCTGTTTACATCGCACATTTCGGAAAAAACGAACCTCGCTTCAGGTCTCGTATCTAAACCTTGTGCAGACACTATTCTCCATGATTTCGTCCTATAAAACAACAACTTCCAACCTAGATCCTCGTCATTTTTAAAGCTACTTTGTAATAAGTATGGAATTTAAATAAAAGTCGTCATTAAAAGCTTAACACAGCAGCAAGTGCATAGTATGGATGCTCGGGGTAATTACAGCCCGTATTTGTGTCACTTGTACTGTACCAAATTGATGCATCGATTTTGCACGTTTCAAACTTGTTCTGAGAGGAAATATTCATTGCCTGGACTGTCATGGCCATGTCACGTGTTCTGCACTTCGGCTGTGTTTCATCACTTTCTATACACAACATTTTAAGTGTTGGGGCGCCAGGTTAGATACGGCGCCAGAGGTGACACAGTGTAACGTTTGTATGCAGAACGTATCATAATTAGCAGCGGCCAGTTGGGGCTACCGTAATAGCACGAGTGCGAGAATTGCATACAGTGCGTATCACAATTAGCAGCGAAAATTTAAACGACTTACGGAAGAAGGGGAGGGGTTGGGTAAATGATGTGTAGAAAAACGCTCTTGAACCGGTTCTGATTGCCTTTATCGAAGGAAGTCTGTATAGTTGTACATTTCCACAATCGAAAGCACTGAGATACAGCGTAAAGCGTCCATTGGTAATAACAGCTAAATCTTCGAAGAAAGTATTATATACTAATGTGACTACTTTGAAATGGGTTGATGCCCGCTGATGATCCGGTTGTCCCACGTCACTTGTTTGTGGAGTGCCTTATCCGGCACAGTGCAGAGGCTTACGTCAGGACGAGGGCCATAGGAGTCAAGGTTTTGAGCAGCTATATCGCCTGCTTTTGGCGCCGCCAATCCGCTTACTGTTTTGCCCATATTGTAGGAAACTTTTCGTTATCATTTATTTTTCGCAACGAACATGCGTCTAACAATGAAACTTCGTACACGTTGCGGAAGCCATTACAAAACTTGGGTGTGACATGAAATCGCGGAGGAGGCGTGCGACCATTACGTAATTTTGAATCTTTATCCACTGGTCGAATGAGTCGCTAAAATAACTTTCCTGTTCAGAAGTGATTTACTGACGCGTTTCGGGCTCTGTCAGTCATCAACATCTGCCAATTCTGATGAAGAACAGAGCCCGAAACGCGTCAATAAATCACTTCTGAACAGTAAAGTGAATAGTTATTTTGGCAACCTATTCAGGGAACGGTTAAAGATTTAACCTCGGAAACACGTTAAGCTTCGTTTACACCGGAGTGCATGGAAATGATCACAAGTGAACTAGCATTCGTAGATGATTCGCCAGTGTTCATTACTTTTCGCTTACACAAAAGAAGGAATGGTAGAGAGAATGCGGGAGCACTCTATCACTGCGTGCCAACTCTATAAAAGCGAAGTTGTTTTTCGGAGCTAATAATCGTTATACAGGTTTGGCTCGATAACAAAACTATTTATAACCATGATGTCAAACTTTGATATTCAGATAGGGTTATTTTACGCGTTGATAGCTCGGTTTTCGATCAAGCAAGCAAAATGGCGTAGGAAAAGAAGAATATCTGTATCTGAAATTTGTACGTACCGAAAAAAACGTGAAATGGGTGGACGTAATGCACTTTACACTAAATTGCAGTTCCATCCCTCCTCAGCATTGTTGCAAAACTTTCCAACTACGCTGGCTAACACCTCTCGTTGGCTTCTCATTGTAGTTGAGGAGTAAATTTAAAAGCGTACCTAAAATTATGTACCAACGGTCAGCCTAACTCGAAGAAAGGTTAGTATCATTTACAGTCTGTAGACATAGACATTAGTAGTTGTTTCGGATTTAAATAGCTGCTGTATCACAGTCTAAGGCTGTATCTCAAATGTACCGTTGGGTAAAAACTAGAGGCGAAAGTAATTTTCGCCTGACGTGCAGTCAAGTCACATAGCTCAATGAAACTTGGACCATACGTAGAAAGAACTGCTGCACTGTAGTACACAAGCTAACTGAGGGCCGGTTGTACAGTCTCCGACTAGCAGCCGACTAAGCTGTATACCCGGGATAGTACGAGAAACGAGTTATGCGAACCCCGAATAACACCTAACCGGAGAATAAACTCTGGATAACTTAACCGTCGATTTTTGGCCGGTTAGTGAGATCAACGGAGGAATGAGTTTTCCAGATGGCAGGAATAGTGACAGATGCAGTTACAGGCAGCGACGACGAGATTTTGTCTGAACTGTTCATAAGAATGAACAGTGCCTTAATAGACTTAACCAAATCGAAGTTACGAGTGCTATTTGCATTAATAGCTGTTTCGGTTTTAGACAAAAACATTGATTTTTCATTTGGTAAAACGTTTTGATAAAACAGTTGTGTTCCAATTTCTTTCAGCCACATTACTTCAATAGCATAAAAAATTGTTCCACTCTGTTTGCAATTAGGAATGATCCTTTTTGTAAACATCACAGCAGTGTCAGAACAATTATCGCCTTTTAGTGAAAATATTAGGATTATAGCCCATTAATGCTTCAAAGCAACAACATAGTCTCCGACCTACCATTATTCACTGAAGCCTGTGAACTATGTGCTTACTCAAGCTAAGTGTAACGCTAAGTGTAACAGGAAAGTTAGTACTTAAATTTAAAAAAAAAAAAAACGGTGATGCCTCTTCAGCTACAGGACATAGCTATTGTGTTTCTCAATTATCAGTATCGCCCGCGTAAGCCCATCCATATATATATCATAAAATAATAGATATATATGTATGTTATAGGAGCAAAACAGCAATCTAGTTAAGGAATCCACATAGCAGCAGCGTGTGGAAGGAGTGGCTGGAATGCTATTTTTTTTTATCTTTTCTTGAATATCAAGTTATTTTCAGTGTCCTTTATTTCAGACTGTAGCTAGCTGAAGGTAACTTAAACTGAAATATCATATATTGCACTTCTGTGCAGTACCATTTTTCTGAAATTAATGTTTCATTGTGACTGTTATTGTAATAAAAAGTTCGATAGTATACTAAAGTCCAGAGTTCACTCAGCCACATCTGTAGCAGAAAATACTGTTCACTAGGATCTCCCATTGGGACAACAACTTCCCACTTTTTAGTGAATGCTTCGGAGCAAAAAAATTGTACGCCATCTAGACTAATTCCAATGGATATATAAACTATTTGTGCTTACTCAAGCTAGGTTTAACACAGTAAAATGAACAGGAAAGGCAGTCTATTTAAGAAAGCTATAGGATATGGCTCCTGCGTTCCTCAGGTACTAGTATTATCCATCTAACCACATCCATATTTACCATAGAGTAATTGTTATCTGTATGTCATAAGAACATAGGTATTTGTCATTCAGCTAACAGTAAATCATTAGTTATTGATTCTATATAACCAAAACAGTGGAAGGAATGGCTAGTAAGTTACATTTTTAAATTTCCCTTGAATTGTCGAACAAACTGTCACATGACATTCTTTTTCTTTCTTTCAGAAATGACGCTGTTCCACCAACGAAGCAGCTACTACTAACACCAAAATATTTTGCCTCTGGTGATTTTTTCCTGTCCGTTGGAGACTTCGTTGATATTGCCAAGGGTACAGCGAGCAGCATTGTTGAAAGTACGTGTATAACACTGGACAACAAATACAAGAGACAGTTTTGTTTATTATTTCAGTTCTATGATGTAGTTAAGTGAAAATAAAATAAACATATGTATATGGGATAATATACTTTTATTCTTAAATCATTTGTTTACTTTGTATTTTCTGATTCTAATTTTGAACTTCATTTTCTTTTTTTTAGCCGATTCAATTCTTCCTCGCTTCTCTGGTTCTCGTCATGCTACTTTTAAAGCACCACCATCTGCAGCTCTGCTAATTCTTCCACATTTGAGGACATGTATTTTTATTCTAAAAGCAAGACTGACAGTTTTAAGCTGAGATGACCGAAGAAAAGGAAGAACACGGTGAAGATGTCACGTCTACAGTTACTTTCCCTTCCCTCCCAGATTACGTATAGCTGCTAAAGATGATTGCAAAACCAAAATTATGTGAGAAGTAGTTACTGTTCCTCAAACATTTAGGATGAGGTACAATAGCAGTCTCCAGTTTTGAAAATTTGGGAATTTGTGGTATGATTCTATGGGACCAAAGTGCTGAAGTCATCGGTCCCTATGCTTACACACTACTTAATCCGAAATCTAACTTAAACTAACTTACGCTAAGGACTACACACACACCCTTGATCGCGGAAGGACTCGAACCTCCGACGGGGGTAGCCGCTCGAACCGTGACAAGGTCCCCAAGACCGCACAGCCCTCCAGTTTCGATGTGTGTCGTAAGCACCCTTCTGTCCCAGGGTTATAAATAAGATCATGGTTATTTATTGTAAATGTTGGCATTTTATTCTTCATATATATGCTCAATATAATTATTAATAATCACATCATAGAAACATGATTTATATATGCCCAATAATTACAGAAGTGAATGCACAGTGTTCAATAATTCAGAAAAAGTACTTTCTGTATAAACCCCTTGCTGCTATAATGAATTAATCATTCTAAGACACAAATACAACATCAAGCAAGCCAGTAACATCTCTCAAGATTGTCAGTAAAATCAACCTCAATTATGCCAATGTTGCCACAGTTGAAGATTCCGGAAAGACCAACTATTTCACAAATCAGACTGCATTTCATAGCTGCTTTTATATTATGTCCCTAATTGGACTGTGCCGTCCTTCCCTTGACAACTTTATCAAATCGTAAATTTCATTGCACACAACATGGAACTTACATTTCACGTATGGAGCGCCACCGAACTGCAGTCTCCGCTACCTTTTCTAGGCATAATAGTTACGTGTTCCTTTCTTTGGGGAAAAAAATCGCACGTCTGTTGTAGCTGCTTTGTCGTTCTGTATGAAGTTGTTTATGAATCGAAACTGCTGCATATTTTTTCCCGTACTTTATTCGGAAATCCACAAAGATCTCTTACTGATCAACCAACATATATTTGATCCTTTAACCAATTTTACGATGGATCGTTAGACTGTTATACGTGCAAGTACCTTATAAACCTAGTTAAATGTTTTGCACTAATTTTACATTGAATGATACCGCAGAATTTTTCGTGCTTTCTACTACTACGCTCTTGAAATTGTCTACAGTATCTAGCAGCCTCAAAATATCATCAAACCAATAATTTTGCGATCTAGAACGCTTATCACTCACGTTAGACACGCTATTTCTGCAGATGACGACTAAAGTAAATATGAAATGACGTACGCGAAAATATCCTGTGTGGTCTTAAGTTGCTGCCAACTTAATTGTAATGCTATTGTGGAAATAAGTAACCAGGGAATAAAATGGCATCGCACAACACGCGTTCTAAGTTAATCCGTGGTCAGCCTCTTCCGTGGTTGGCTATCCCTGGATTTAACTCGAGATTATTCAACAGGCTCATAAATAAATGCGCAATGAGAATACATAAACGACACTTTGATTCAAAGACAATCATTTCACCCAAGCCACCACGATATACGAGGTGCTATCCAAAATTTTCGGGACTGGTGCTGCTACCTGTTGAAAACCTTACCTTTGGACTAATGGCCACCATCAGCCTCGAAGTAGTTCCCATCCGCACATACACACCGGTCCCAGCGCTTCTGCCACTGATCAAACGTTTTCTGGACGTCCTGTTCTTTGAGGGCGTTTGTCACCGCCAGTGATACTTCTTGAATCCTCTCTAGTGTGTCGAACCAACGGCCTTCAACTTGAGTTTCAGTATTTGGAATGGCGCGAAGTACGGTGGCTGGGGTACAACCGCCATGTTGTTTTTTGCCAAAAAGGTCTTGGTCAGCAAGGATATGTGACAGGGCGCGTTGTCGTGATGCAGCAGCCAGTTCCCTTGACGCCAAAGTTCAGGCCGTCGTCGCCGTACGTTTTCACGTAGCCGTCGCAAAACGTCACAGTAGTACGCGGAATTCACTGTTTGGTTGGGTGGGACGAATTCTTTATGCATAATTACCTTGGTATCAAAGAAAACGATGATCATGCTCTTCACTTGTCTCGTTTTTTAGGGTCTTGGAGAGCCAGTGCTCATGCACTGTCCCCCAAACAATTATTGAATCATTGCAAGGGTCTGCATAGCACCTTTCCCGAGATTTGCACAGAATTTGATATGCACGCAATGTTCTGTTCGCAGCTCCATCGTAAAATCGCCACACACCAAACACAGAGTATCACGGAAATCACTGTGGACACGCAACACGTCCTCCCAGCTGAATGCCACTCCGCACACTGACTCATCAGATATCCAGCTCTCGCCACCTAGCGGTGCAAAGATCTACTACTCCTACTTTCCAGATGGCAGCACCAGTCCCGAAAATTTTGCATTCTACCTCATATGGTGGTCCCTTGGATGTTACAAAAGGCAGGACATGGTTATGAATCGAGTGTGTGATCATCACTGACAGCTATACACACTGGGCAACGTGCACCCATGCTGACCACAAGGTTGGTAAGGTGTTCTTGCAGTTGGGCGTTCCTCTCATCAGCGCAGTTAACAACAGCTGGCTGATCGTTGGTGCATGTGGACAAGCTGCAGTATGTCTTCCCAATGCATACCACACATGCTCGATGGGATTTAACGTGCAGGCTAGTCTATTTACAAAATATCCTCTTGCTCCAAGAACAATCGCTCATTGCCACCCATAAAAATGAAATCAGGGCCGAATGCAAACCTTAATAATTTTCCCAGGAGCATTAGGTGTTCCGACCTCCCGACATATGAGGGTATACCCAGAATTGCTGGCCGCGGTGGCTGTGCGGTTATAGGCGCTGCAGTCCAGAACTGCGGGACTGCTATGGTCGCAGGTTCGAATCCTGCCTCGGGCATGGATGTGTGTGATGTCCTTAGGTTAGTTTGGTTTAAGTAGTTCGAAGTTCTAGGGGACTGATGACCTAAGATGTCCCATAGTGCTCAGAGCCATTTGAACCATTTATACCTAGAATTGTTGAACACGATAATTTTGATTGTCTGGGTCTTATGGTGTTTGGATGCACAATGTTGATATATGAGTACTGATCTTCAAAACTCTGAATACAGTACACTCACTGGTGAGCATTATTGTGAAACCATACTCCTATCTTTCCAATGGTGATTTAGGCACTGACTATTTTTATGAACGACAGTACGCAAACACACTGACCATTGCAGGTGGGGAAGCTCTTGGAACGAAAGAACATTCGGAGTATGCACTGGTCTATCCATTTCCCCTACTTAAAGCCAATTGAGCTCTTAAGGCATGCATTGCCAAGCATCTACATATGCATCAACGACCATTTAGTCATTGTCAACTGTGCCAGTGAAGGAATGGAGCACCCCACACAAGAACTCTGTATCAATCTTCTAGGCAGCATGGGGGCACATTGAAGAGTATGCATTGCTGCTCATGGTGATCACACACCCTATTAACGAACCATGTACCTCCTTTTGTAATGTCCAGGGCACCATCACGAATTACGGAACTACAGAGTAATTATTGCCTTTGAACAAAAATATCATTTCTGTTTGTATCATTGCATATTTCTTTCAGTTACCCCCTGTACTATGCTGCAGCTGTTCTTTCAATGTATGGTCCAAGTTCCGCTAAGCTATGTTACTTGGCAGTGGTACATCATGTGAAAGTTTTCTTCTTGCACATCAGTGTACCTTACACCACTTTTCAACAAAGATAAGTGGGAACAAGTAATGCACCTAATAACATCTCTGGTGTCTCATCACAATATTTTATTTCATGTATCGACAAATAAGTTTAATTTTGTAGTATCATACTAGTCCACAGACATTAGCTCAAAAAAACCACATGGTCAATAACTTCCTGGCAGATGGAACCACCTGGCAGATGAAACTGTGTGCTGGACCGAGACTTGAACTCAGGGATTTTGCTTTCCATGGGCAAGTGATCTACTGAATGGGCTACTGAAGCACAACTAAGATCCTCTCGCAGCTTTACTACCACCAGTACCTCATCTCCTACCTTCTAAACTTCACAGAAGTTCTCCTGCAAAACTTGCAAGACTTGAACTCGGGGAACAAAGGATAGTGCAGAGACAACTTAGTCGCAGCCAGGGACATGTTTCCAGAACGAGATTTTCACCCTACAGCTGAATATGTGCTACTATGACATTTCTGAGAGATTAAAACTGTGTGAAAAACTCATTCTGGAAACATACCATAAGTTGTGGCTAAGCTGCTACTTCTCAATATCCTTTCTTCCAAGAGCACTAGTTTGCAAGCTCTGAAGGAGAGCTTCTGTGACATTCGGTAGGTACAAAATGAGGTACTGGCGGAAGTAAAGCTGTATCTGAGGAGGGGTGCTGAGATCAGTAGGGCAATAGGGACACCACTCCACGCTGCATTGTTGATAATTTTATTCAAGATGGCGGCCGTAGAAGTGGCAACTATGCAGTGATGTCATGATGGGAAGTTCTAATTTTGGAAGGAAAACAGGTCAATTGGGCTACCTCCACTAACCTAACCCACTCCCCTCCCCCCACCCCACCATTCCCCTTCTGCATTTGGAAATTGGTGGGAAAAGCACTCAATCTGTGCTGGGCTGATGGATAGGATGGATGAAGTCCTTAATTTGTATGCATTGTTTATTTAAACGATTTGGGGTTGTCATATAAAGTAGCTCAGGCCAATGGGTTCACATTAGGTCCAGAGTCAAGAGACAACTGACCTAGTCACAATACGGCCACCAGAGGCCCTGTAGGCTACCCTCCACTCATGTAATCCAAGATGCTGGACTGCAGAAGAAATGGCGGCAAAAGGACTCAGTCTGTGTCTAGCTGGTGAACTGGGAGGACGAACATAATTGTTTACTGTGTTCAATGGGGAGGGGGGGGGGGCTCAGCACTTTGGGACTTAACTTCTGAGGTCATCAGTCCTCTAGAACTTAGAACTACTTAAACCTAACTAACCTAAGGACATCACACGCATCCTTCCCCAAGGCAGGATAGGAACCTGCGACTGTAGCGGTCGCACAGTTCCAGACTGTAGCGTCTAGAGCCGCTCGGCTACCCCAGCTGGCTGTGTTCAATGGATGAGATGTCTGAGCTGGAGAAGAATGAGTTTAACAGATACAATGGCAGCCACCATGCATCTGTGGCCTGTATCAATGGCAATGATATTTGGTGAGGACAAATACCCTTCATCAAATAATGAAGATGCTGTAGGATGGGGCTAAGTCATACTTCGTAACTCATGTTGATAAATGCGGGTGCTGAAATTGTAGATAATTCGATAAAACTTAAGTCACTCTTCCAAAGTGCAAGAACCAAGATTTTCACTCCAGTGCGTGTGCTCTGCTGGAAGACAGGCCATGTTCTGGCTTACCTCATGGCCATACAGTAGCTGCAGGAGCAGCTGCATACTTTCTGTCACGTCGGAAATACCACAAGCCTTCCTCTTTCCCACCCCCCCAGCGCACAGATACCTTTTGTCATTGAACAAGAACTGCTTCAGAAGTTATTACAGCTGGTGTTGCAAAATATTGTCACATACATAACTTGAAGATGTCACAATAACTAAATGCACCACTGCACAAAGACAGAGAGAGAACCTTAGCCGGCCACTGTGGCCGAGTGGTTCTAGGCGCTTCAGTCTGGAACCATGCTGCTGCTGCGGTCGCAGGTTCGAATCCTGCCTCGGGCATGGTTGTGTCTGATGTCCTTAGGTTAGTTAGGTTTAGGTTTTTCTAAGTCTAGAGGACTGATGACCTCAGATGTTAAGTTCCATAGTGCTTAGAGCGAGAGCCTTGCAGATGATGCAAGAATATTTACACAACTACACATTTTATTATGAGGAATACCACTGCTGTCACACTTCAACATGGCTTCTAAAAAGATCTCCGCCCACTTGTGAATCCATTCACTTCATATGCCTTTGTGACAAATAACTCTGTCTTGAACGCGGCTATTTCAGGTGTTACTAAGTCCTACTGAACATGTCTCTAGATACAAATTCAAAAATATCGCTGCGCAGTAATTTGTTTTAATTTTGTAGTTTATACCACCACACTTGAACATTCACTCGAAAAAAATCGTGGCACACTTGTGAAATCATCTCTGAGACACTTCACTCGCTTTTGTGGGAAAGACACTTGTCTTTGAGAACAGGCTGCTTCAGGAATTACTAAAACCAGCTGAATATGTCTCTAAATACACTTTCAAAAAAGATTGTGGCACAGTAGTTTGCGTCAATTTTGCGGTGTATACCGCCACACTCGAACATGGCCTCTAAAAAGATCGCCGTACACATGGAAAAACTCCCTGAGACACTTCACATGCTTTTGTGGGAAATAGATACCGAAACCGATATCACCTGCAATATCTGAGTTTACACGCTAAAACGGCGATATTTGGAAAACAAAATAAATATCTCTGTAACTCAAAACAGGACGCTTACCACTTTTCGAGTTTTAGCTGCTTGCTTAAAAGCACTACCAAAGAGAGAGAAAATGTCCTGAATCCTACAGCTCTTCTGGCGTTCATCACTTTTCTGAAACGGTGAGTGGGCTTAATTTTATATTTGCTGTTGCTGGAGTCAGGGACGTTATTTTTCTCATTTCTCGAAGCACAAACTGGGGTCTAAGCATAGACGGGAAAATCAGAACAATTACACAAACAGAATTCGAAGCACTGTCCAGCACATGAGAAAAATGGCTGGAATTTTCAGTGTTCTACAGCTGCTGATATGGAAATGTTAAAAGGCCACAATGGTGAATAAGGGAGAGCATCCCACCAGAGGTGGGTGATCTGCTTGGACGTGTCTCTGAACACTTGAACAAAGAATACATCCCCCCTCTTGTTTGAACCAGTCTGCAAAGGCTCCTATGCCCTGCACAAAGGATGTCTTGTGAACGAAGCATTCTGATTGGCTCTTACTGAATGTACCAACCAAACTGCTGCCGCTAGTGTGTGAGCACTGTCCACCATTTTCTGCTGACAGACAAATTACAAGACCTTCAGAGGCTAAAATGTTTTGTACAGATCGGACTGTCATACTGCACTGACATTTAAACCCTTCAAAAGTGGTCTACAGATCATGAAATACGGAAACTACTGCCAAAGACACTTCCTCAATTACACTGCTCTTTTACAGTCTAGGAAAGCTTGAACTTATCAGCGCAGAACCGATCTCCAACCAGGCTATACCACTACATACCATATCCATGTAGTAAACACAATTGGTATCCTGCAGCATACAAAATCATCTCTTCTGCATCCTGCGTACAGCTATCGACCACCAGAAACTAGTACGTATACCAAGAAGACAGACAGATACCCAAAAATCAGAACTTGCAGTGTACATACACTACTGACCATTAAAATTGCTACACCATGAAGATGATGTGCTACAGACGCGAAATTTAACCGACAGGAAAAAGAAGCTGTGATATTCAAATGATTAGTTTTTCAAAGTATTCACACAAGGTTGGCGCTGGTGGCGACACCTCCAATGTGCTGACATGAGGAAAGTTTCCAACCGATTTCTCATACACAAACAGCAGTTGACCGGCGTTGCCTGGTGAAACGTTGTTGTAATGCCTCGTGTAAGGAGGAGAAATGCGTACCATCACGTTTCAGACTTTGATAAAGATCAGATTGTAGCCTATCGCAATTGCGGGTTATCGTATCGCGACATTGCTGCTCGCGTTGGTCGAGATCGGATGACTGTTAGCAGAATATGGAATCGGTGGGTTCAGGAGGGTAATACGGAACAACATGGTGGATCCCAATGGCCTCGTATCACTAGCAGTCAAGATGACAGGCATCTTATCCGCATGGCTGTAACGGATCGTGCAGCCACGTCTCGATCTCTGAGTCAATAGATGCAGACGTTTGCAAGACAACAACCATCTGCACGTACAGTTCGACGACGTTTGCAGCAGCATGGACTATCACCTCGGAGACCATGGCTGCGGTTACCCTTGACGCTGCATCACAGACGGGAGTGCCGGCGATGGTGTACTCAGCGAGGAACCTGGGCGCACAAATGGCAAAACGTCATTTTTTTGTATGAATCCGGGTTCTGTTTACAGCATCATGATGGTCGCATCCGTGTTTGGCAACATCACGGTGAATGCACAATCGAAGCGTGTATTTGTAATCGCCATGTTACATGTATCGGTCACCTCTTGTTCGCATTGACGGCACTTTGAACAGTGGACATTACATTTCAGATGTGTTACGTCCCGTGGCTCTACCGTTCATTCGATTCCTGCGAAACCATACATTTCAGCAGGATAATGCATGACCACATGTTGCAGGTCCTATACGGGCCTTTCTGGATACAGAAAATGTTCGACTGCTGCCCTGGCCAGCACATTCTCCAGATCTCTCACCAACTGAAAACGTCTGGTCAATGGTTGCCGCGCAACTGGCTCATTACAATACACCAGTCACTACTCTTGATGAACTGTGGTATCGTGTTGAAGCTGCATGGGCAGCTGTACCTGTACACGCCCTCCAAGCTCTGTTTGACTCAATGCTCAGGCGTATCAAGGCCGTTATTACGACCAGACATGGTTGTTCTGGGTACTGATTTCTCAGGATTTATGCACCCAAACAACGTGAAAATATAATCACATGTTAGTTCCAGTATAATATATTTGTCCAATGAATACCCGATTATCATCTGCATTTCTTCTTAGTGTAACAATTTTAATGGTCAGTAGTGTATATTTATAGCACTATATATTTCCCGTGAGATCAATCGGTCATCCACTGCGGCCAATGTTCATGAGTCGATTGCCCCTGCACACATACTGTCCTGATGTGCAATCAGAGTGCCGCCACAGACAGCAGCAGCCTCTGAAGCGTTATACAAAGGCTCAGCTAGTCCCCCTCCCCCCTCCCCTCCCCCCTCCCTGCACAGAGACTTCCCTGTTTCCAGGCCCAAGCTGCTTGCTCGCTGCCATGCTTTCTACACCCATGTACATGCTCTGGGATTCCAAGAACATATATGTTTTCATGTGGTTTGCCAGTATATCGTACCATTTACGCGAAGGTCTCGATATCAAGCACATAGCAGTATCGCTTTTACAGTGTAATACCAAAGATAAAGAGTGGAAATTATTTCTCTGGAGACGTGAAACTTTAGCGAGGTGAAACGTGCTGCAAACCACTGTGTAACTAGAAACTTATCTCGTCTGTGAAGAACATCAGGGGAAACAAAAAAAAGTTAGAGGAAACCGATAGTTCTACTCATACTTTCTTAGCGAATACCAATGTCAATGATATAACAGATTGCAAATCATCTTTCTACTTTCAAAAGTCAGCTAAGGTGTTTCTCATGTCTTGAGAACTCTCAAACATCTCTTCACCTGTCTTTCACCGTCTAGATCAGGGGTCTCCAAACTACGGCCCGTGGGCCGAAACCGGCCCGCGACAGCCGGCAAACCGGCTCGCGTTAGCTGGCCGGACATCCCCAGTATCCGACCCGCCAAATATTTGAGGTGGTGGTACCTATACTGCCAAAAATTGAGTTTCGAGGCCTATCGCGACCAAGACACGGCGACATTGTCGGTGCTCTATCTTTACAAAGCGGAATGTCTTGGTTAAACTTGTGGATATCCACAATAAACAGACAGACCATTCTCCATGCGATAGTGAAAAAAAGCACTGTTAACAGACTAGTTTGGCGAGTAAAAAAATTCTTTGCATTTTATTCTACTCACGAGTCTGGTGCAAGTCTTTCAAATGGACGCAACTTCGGCGACTAGCCTTAGTAATCAATCATTATGGAAGAAGTGAGGTTTCACTTCCTTTTGATTACGTTGCCAAATACACATAGCAAGTAAATCGTATAAAATATTTTTATTTAAAGGCATTTTAAAGAAAATGCAATACCTGGTGTAGCCTACATAATGATATTGGATATTTTAGTTGTAACTGATGTATAAAAATAACTGTAATTAATTTATATCTTGAAAACTCACAGTGTTAGAGCATTCACGTAAAGAAATTTAACAAATTAGTGATAATTAGTGACTTTTATATAGCTGTAACTTTCCTTTCATAATTACCTCCAGTTGTGGATCAAGTTTACTGGTAGAGATAATCATCAGCGACTTCAAATGCTCATCACTTAATTTTGATCTGTAAATACTTTTTGCATGTTTCATTTTGGAGAAAGTTTTTTCACAGAACTTAGTAGTGCCAAAAGCGGAAAAAAAAGCCACGGGCAAATTTATGTAAATTTGGAAACTGTTTGGATGGAAGACAATTATAAAATTCCAGTAATGTTGACTTTGAATGATTTTTACCGCGATGCAGTTCTGCAGGTAACGCTTCTATATCGACGTCAAAGGGATTTTGAAATATCTTTATATCGTTTGAATTTGCATCGAAATCTGAAAAACGTGATTCAAAATTAATTTTTAAAGCGCCCAAAGCTCCAATTGTGAAAGTTACGGGAAACGGAATCTCAGTTTGCTGACTGAATGTTTGGCATGTATTAAAATGCGTGCATACTTTGTTCAACTGAGATTGAAACAAAGCAATCTTTTGTCGAAAGGACTTAACATGCGTGTATAAATCAGGCAGAAGCTGGTTTTCACCTTGCAATTTTAAATTAAGGTCATTCATATGTTTAGTTAAGTCTGTATAAAATGCTGGCTTCCATAACCACTCATCGTTCCGTAACTCAGCCAGAGGGCAATTCCTTTCGTTCAAAAAAATTTCAGTTACTGTTCGGAGTTCAAAAAAACGGGTCAGAACTTTAGCGCAGCTAAGCCAGCACACTGTAATATAATATGGCAAGTCGCTTTCCTCAGTATCTTCAAGAAACTCGCGGAACTTGCGATGACTGAGTGCATGGGATCTGATATAATTAACAACTGAAATAACTGGCTTTAAAACGTCTGACATATCTAAATGTTTTCCACACAAAGACTGTTGGTGAATAATACAGTGCACTACTAATGCTTTTGAGCCACCGTCATTTTCTACGGCCTTAGAATGAATAGCAACAACACCTTTATTTTTCCCACACATGTTTTTGACACCATCAGTTGTAATACATTTTAATTTCTTCCATTGAAGATTGTTTTTCTGAACTGCCCTTTCAACTCCTTTAAAAATATCTTCGCCAGTGGTCATCCAGTGAATACTGTGAACATCAAGGAGCTCTTCATACACTTCATAATTTTTGTCAATCCCTCGAATAAAAAGTAGTACTTGAGCAGTATCTGATACATCTGTTGACTCATCCACGGCCAAAGAGAACCATTCTAAGTCTTGATTTTTGTCACGCAGTTATGCTGATATATTTTGTGTAATGTCATCTATTCTTCGAGCCACAGTGTTTGCCGACAAACTTATGTTTTTAGATAAATTAACTTTTTCTGGACACGTTTCTTCTGCTGTTGCAATAATGCAGTTCTTAATTAATTCACCGTCGGTAAAAGGCTTACACTGTTTCGCTACTAAATGAGCTACACGAAAACTAGCACGAGTTACTGCTCGTTGTTCAGCATTTACTTTCTTAAACAGCGACTGCTGGGTTTTTAGCTGGCGTTTCAGAGACTCATACATTTCTAATCGTTTGCATCCTGTCTCATAATGACGTTTTATATTGTATTCTTTGAAGACTGATATTGCTTCATTGCAAATAATACACATTGGTTTGTTGCTTGACTCCACCACGAAATATCGACATCCCCCCTGCTCTTTAAAAATTCTACATTCACTGTCAACCTTTCGTTTCTTTTCGATATTTGTATAGGACTTCACGAAAGATTGTAACCTGAAAATAAAAGTGTGCTATTTAATACTAATAAAACTAGGGAGTAGTCTGCCTAAACAAAACGCAATGAATTTATTTTAAGGTACTTTAATTACTGAATTAAATACTCACAATTACACTGTAGTTCCACTAAAATATGCAGTGAAAAAATACTCAAGTCGTGCTATACGTATTTGTCTCTTCGAATTCAAACTTTGAATTGTCCCACACTTCGTCGTCTCACCTACTAGTACAGCGCATAAAACACTAAAAAACTCGTGAGACACTCGCAACATAGACACAATCACGCAACAGAACTATCAAATATATGCTCTGGCTCTGCTACTCGCTACAAGACTACATAATTAAACTTATTGTTGCGCCGCTTGAAATAACAATGTGTTGACATACTCTACCTCTGTTACCGGTACGTCTTGCAGTAATAGTGTTGCTAACAATGATTTTGAGTTTTCGTTAACTATGCAGGACGCATTCGTGAAGAATGTGCAGTGACCTACTTTTTTGTCGGTGAAATTCGCCAGAATAAAATACGCCAGAATTTCGGTCAGGTACTTCCACCAAACAAAATTATGTAATTACATAAAAATCGTACTTCGTTTCAGTGCTAGCTATTCCCACAACCTTAGATTTTTGCGATTTCATCTTTCCTTTAGCCTTACATTAAGGTTATCATGGAGTGCTAGTGTGCTTTAATCCCACTAGGTAGATCTTGGCCCTTATGACTTCTCGGAGGAGTCAATGTGGCCTGCGGACTAAAAAGTTTGGAGACCCCTGGTCTAGATGAACACACCACAAACGATGTTCTCTCAACCAAATAAAGATGGTAAGTATGTCAGTCAACCACATAATTTTCATGGAAGGAAATAACTGACCAGTGCAAATACATGCCCATATTGAAGCTTCTCAAATTTTCACAGACAACACAAGCGATCATTGGGGCTGCCCAATCCATATTGCATATTAGTGCGCCATTCGCCCACCTAAAGGGAGACACAATTAGGTCAGCTGCAATATTGCACTCCGCGCTCCCGCATCCAAGAGAGAATGGTCCTAGCAAATGTGATTGGCAAAAACGTGATTTCAGTGCAGCACTCATCTTCAGGACATAAATACCAACTAGCGCCTGATTCAAGCATTCTTTCCATTTTCATGCTATTTCTATCAGAAGATCTGTTGAAATTTATAGCGCTTGAAACGAACCGATTTTTCAGTTTCACCATGGCAAATACGTCAGAATCGGTTCACTCTCGACTATCCACCTGGAAAGATACAGGTTTTGAGGAAATCTATAGCTTCATTGGTATTTGGATTCTCATGTCTCATGTTAAAAAGCTGAGAATAAAGGAATATTGGTCCAGAGATGTACTTATGAGTACTCCAATTTTTGGCAACGTTATGTCCCGTGACCATTTTATGTTACTTTTGAGAATGTTGCATTTTAGTGACAACTCAGCCAATAGTGGAGATGACAGTTTGATTAAAATCAGGAAAATAATTGCAACAGTTCATGTGGGATTCCGCAGTGTATTTAATCCATACAGAAAACTTTGTGTCAATGAAACCCTGTTATTGTTCAAAGGTCACTTATCTTTTAAACAATACATTCCTTCGAAATGAAGTAGATTTGGAATCAAAACATTCGTGTTGTCTGACTGTAAAACTGGATATTGGTTGGATTTCATTGTATACACAGGCACAACAACAGAAATTGAAGTCCATAATTTGGGGAAATCTGGTGATATTGTGGCAACACTAATGATGCCGTACCTTGAACGTGGACATACTCTGCATGTTGACAATTGGTATACAAGTCCATCCTTGTTCCTCTGGCTTCACAACCAGAGAACAGCAGCATGCAGTACTGTATATAGGAACAGGTGCAACTTTCCAAAGCTACAAAAAAAACTGAAACAGGAGAAGTTGAGTTTATGTCAACAGACGCAATGTTTGCCATCAAGTGGTGCGACAAGAGAGAAGTGTTCATGCTGACTACCTGCAACACTACAGAAATGCGTGACATAGGAAAGACAAATAGGACAACTGGCGAAAAAGTAATGAAGCCGCAATGTGTTGTTGATTACAATGCAAATATGGGAGCAGTAGACCACTCCAACATGCTACGAAGCTCTGTTGCATCTGTGCGTAAATCTGTTAAATGGTACAATAAGCTTTTTTTTATGTTGTGGACCTTTGTGTTTTGAATGCTCACACTCTTCATAGATCAGTGACAGGGAGTAAAATACCATTAGCAAATTTTCATTATGTCTGGTAAGAGAACTTGTGGAAAAATTTGCTACAGAACAGAGAAGAGATAGGAAAGGAACACACACTGATGATGAGAATCCTCTCTGCTTTACTGGGAGGCACTTTCCACATGTCATTCCAAGTGACCAGTCCAAGAAACACGGACTATGGCGTAGATGCGCAGTCTGCTCGAAACAGAATGCGCGTCGAGAAACGAAATATGAATGCAAAACATGCAATGTACCTTTTTGTGTTGACCCATGTTTTCAAACATACCACACAGCTGGAAGATGAAATGAAGCCCTTACTTCTGAAAAATTACGTAAAAATTTTAAAAAATTTAAATAATTACAAAAATTGAAAAAAATATTTTTAACTTTTTCATTGCTGGTCAAAAGGCCAGAGGAAAAAGAAGGATGGGAAAAATAACAGTGAAAAAAAAAATATCGGCGAATTATCTGAGCTTGAAGAGCCTCTCCTGATGAAATACTTTGCTGACAAACACCTTATGTGTGAACATGTGAAACATTCAGTCTGTGCTGACCAACACAGACTGGATGCTTCAAATGTTCAACGGAAAGAGCAAAAATAAAAACTTAGTACAAATTTATGGATTCTTCCATAACTTCTTGGTAGAAGCTAAACAAACTTTGTGCAAATATCATTAATTAAACAAAAAATTCTAGCATTATTATTACGACAAAATTGCAGCCTGGTTGTGGCAAAATATACTTATTTAAGCGGCAACTAGTTTCGAGCGAATCCCATTTTCAAACCACTAAGTAAAACAAAGACTGTGACAACCACATTATAGCTGTTAATAAAACCATAGAAGATGGATAGCTATCGATATTCTATGGTTTTATTAAAAGCTATAATGTGTTTGTCACATTCCTGTTTGACATGGTTGTTTGAAAATGGGCTTCGCCAGAAACTAGATGCTGCTTAAATAAATAACTTTTATCGCTATCCAGGCTACAATTTTCTGGCAACATTCAGTAACAGATTGCTGTCCTATTTATCCAGAACACTGGATTCGTGAAAAAATTCTAGGCCTACACTTGGAAAGGGCGTCTCGGCACACTTTGGTCGGTTGCACACTCCCACCTGTTACTGAAGCACAAAAGGTCATTAGGAATTAAAGGTGACATTTAATTAGGTAGTTTAGAAACATGAGTATTTCCTTACCTAATTCTTAAACAAAAGTTATAAATCATTGTTTATTTCTACTGTACAATAACAATTGCATCCCATATAAAAATAATTCAGAATTGAATTTTTGATTTTGTAGTTTCCTTGGGGATAATTTATTGGGTTAATGGTCTCAAAATATAGTGATTAGCTTCAAAAGTGTGTCTCAGCATCCAGACACTTCCCTTGAGGGTTGTTTGTGGGGAATTACTGCGCTAGTACAGAAGAATGTAAATGTTTGGTCGTTGCAGACTCTACAGCGTTTACATCATAAGTTTTGTACAAAAATCTGATAATTAAGTATCAGTATGCCAAATAAAACACAGATGTATACTGGAACCTTATGACATTTCTAAAGAACTAATTGCAAATAAAAGAAAGCCTTTGATGAGGAGTTATATGTTAGCAGCATAAGCAGTTTCAGTGTACATTAGGTCCGTCGAGCAATTCATCTCCACATTCAAAGCTATGGAATAAGTATCCCAGGTATCCTGCATTTATTTGTAATGTCGGTGATCACATTAACTGCAAGACTGTCATGGCCACCGTGGTTCCAGAAATACTCAGGCTGGGCGAGGACGGCCAAGTGGAGAGCTCAGGCACACACAGTAGTCCGCGGAAGTGACTGCCAGTGCAGGGACAGAGATTAGGGAGCCGCAAGGGCAGGCTTGACATGCACGGACAGCTGCACTTGCTGGTGCAGTAGTCATAGTGTTAACTGGAAGGTCCTCCATGTTGTGCTTAGGTGGCAGTCACTGTCCATGTTGTGGCTGTTATTCTGCTGACATGCTAGGCGGCGACCATGTTGAACAGGGTACAGTTAGGCGGCTGCCAGTATGAACTGGCGTAAATGACTGTTCACTTTATAACCAAATTCGAAGGAGGTACACTTGTCCACACGGTCACAATCAGCAGAAAAATGGGGTCCATTACACTTGCACCGAAAGTCACAGGTAGATCCATTGTGGTGTAAACAATGCAGCCTGGCACGCAATGTGAGTGAATGATGAAAACAAGTAAATACAACACTGGATGAGACATCGATGGTGTCGGGATCACCACTGTGGTTATCACAGAAGATTAGTTGAGAGATAACGCACTTCAATATAAAATACACATTTATCGATCATTCATACATATAACAATTATGGCTGTTACACATCTTAAGCACCGAAAGTTCACACAAGAATAAGCTAGTCCAAAGAAGAAAAGTGCAAAAGATAGGGGGCACTCTGTGCCAAAGGCGTGTAACTGGGTAACCTCTTTTGATGCTAGTCAATTGTCAGTATGAGCATTACTCCAAAGGGCATTTGATTCTAAAGCATTATGTCAGGATGAGAAACACTAAATAAATTACTTTTTCTCTCTTAACCACATGAGGGCAGGGTGGGTTCTTCCTTGGCTTGGGTATGAGGTAGAATGAAACAGCATTGTTACATAAGATAACTTTTATTGAAGATTTGTACAATGGTTTCCTTACTGGATTGTTCTGGCTGCAAGAGCGGCAGCTGTGTCATTTGCGAAGCCTTCTGCTGCGGCAGCAGCGGCGTCTGATTACGCCTGGCAGTGTGTATCTCGTGTCACCGTCTCGCCCAGTTGACTGCAGCCGCGCACCATGCAGTGGCCCATTTAATTATTGAGAACGAAGTCGTGAATTGGTCGGTGATACCTTGGATGTGGCGTCCCAGTGTTTCTCTTCTCTATGAGGCTGCGTGTGACAGTGTTGTGCGTCGGCCAGTGGAGCGGCACGGTGGGGGAAAGCCAGTGTCCCGGACTCGAACAATGGACTCCAGCTTGCCAGTCTTCGGTTGTCAGATCTTCATCCCAGCTCACAGGTGACTGCTGATGTGAGGCCGTCTCCATCCCGTCCTCATGAGCCACCCAGGTACATAAAAATCAGTCTTCAAATATCTTCTAACTTCTGTCTTCTGGTGGCGAGGCTGCTGCTTGCTATTCCATTACAGCGACACACTTGGTGCTTCTGTGTACAGTGTAGTCTCTTCCTGCATGACGGTCTTCAGCACCGACTGAACTGTACTGGAATTGAACTGAGAAACTACTCTGTTGGGCCCACTGCGTCTCGCTTATTTATTTACTTCAGTTCACTGGACGGTCATTGCCGCTTATGTCACGTTGAAAAGCTTCTCGAAGAATCTTCTTAACGTCGGTCATTGGCTCTTGGAATGTAGGCGAGGGCTTTTGATCACATGTGACAATTGAGAAACACGTGAGCCGGTTGGGAATTTTGCCCTGACGGCTGAATCGACAGCGTCCGCTTATGTGGGGAGGGCGATGACTTCTCCTGAATGTGCTGACTTCACGGTCATTGCCTCTTCTGTTCTGCCTGCTGTTTGTCAGTGTGTAACTCTTCTAAACTAAACTAAGATTTTCATTTATTTCCTAATTTCTACTTCACTTCACATTGATTTCACTCATTTATTTACCTATCTTAAGTACCACTCAAGATTCCTCCACTCTTCGGCGAAATTCGCCCTCGAATTTACCACTCAACAATCCTCCACTCTTCACACGGCAAAAGCACTAACACAAGCAATGAAAACTCTCGACTTAGACAATTACACACGCTTCACATTAAGTATGTTGAAATAGCTTTACTAAAGCACTGTATGCTCATGAATCACATAGTTCACACATAAATCGTTATAATAAGTGTAACAAATCTTGATGACAATGAATAATTAAAAAATAGATATTTCACCTAGAAAATTACATAGCAACACCTGTTTAATCTACCCTATATTAATGCAAGAATATCTATTCTACAGTATTGTTTATTTTAATATGAGACTGTTTAATAAAGACTGAAGTACAATAAACAAAATTAATACACTAATGCTCAAAAGTAACCACTGAAGTACACCAGTGTGGTATCCAATTAACAGGGATTTGATGAAGTGGTGTATTGTAATTTGGATTATTTTTTGTCTTAAATTAAACAAACTGTACAAAGCAGAAACACCTACACAAAGGTTCCAGATATACCCATTCCTAGCATTATAATTTTAGTTTTGTGTTCACTTTTTAACTTTTAAGACATATTGCATCATAACATTGGCATCAATTTTGCCTTGCTGTCAGTTTATGAACATATCTAATGACTTCAGAAGGGAACTGTCAAGGGAGTCGTTGAGGTAGGATAGGTTTTGTGTAGGAAATGTTTGCATGGCCTTTTCTGCCCAATAAATTAGAAGTTATGGACCTACCAACCTAGTAAAAACAAAAACAAAGAAAAGAAGGGATGCATTGTTAACTACAAGATCTATATGTTTCTACGTTCAACTTTTTTTTCTTAAAAAATAAACCATTACCACTTATTAATTATTTGCATTTGTATACTATCCACAGTCTATTATGATTCAACTAGGACATTCGCACCCTGGTTGAAGATTGTATGGCGCCATGCCTGTATGTTGTGCTGGCGTGACCACTCTTTTTCCTTTTCAGGCACTTCCTCCACCCTTCGGAAAAGCAGACACTAATGTTGAAGGAATTACATCTGGAGCGCCCTTAAAAGGCTTTAAGTGACTTGAATGGACAATAGTAGTTCGGGTGGGCAGTTGCAGTTTAACGCTGACTGGTGACGTGATCTCAATAATTTGATAAGGACCTCTGTAGTTAGTTACTAATTTCTTCGTTTTTCCTTTTGCAATGTATGGGGTTGACAGCATCACCCACTGGCCGATTTAGTAATTTGGATATTTAGCTTGGGCATTACCATATCTTTCCTGTCGTTCCAAAGCCTTTGTGTTAGATTTTTCTACTTTTTTCAATACATCCTTCATCATTCGACAGAAATATTTTACTGTTTCTCCGACTTTTCCGTTTTTCTGCCTGATGACATCAAAAGGGGATGGCATTTTTCTCCCATTGACCACTTCATAAGGTGACATGCCAGTTGCTTCATGCGTTTTGGTGTTGTATACTGACACGATTATTGGTAAATGCGTATTCCAATTAGAATGTTGTTCGTCAATATAATAACTAAGCATCTTGCCAATTGTCCGATGAACTCTTTCTGTGCGTCCATTGCACCGAGGGTGTAACAGAGTTGTGCGTAATTTACGTATTTTTACTAAGTGGCATAGCTGTTTCATTAATTCAGACATAAAATTGGATCCCTGATCTGTGATAACAGCTTCAGGTACGCCAAATTTAAGTATCCAGTTGTTAATTAAAGCTTGGGCAACTGTATTTGCTTGCTGATCTGGGAGACTCTGCATAGCTAGATAGCGTGAAAAGTGATCTATAATCATAAGAACATATTTATTACCAGCAGGTGTTTTATGAAATGGTCCGTAGATATCTACTCCACAGATTTGAAATGGACATGAAGCCTCAGGGAGTCTCTGTAAGGTTATTGTTAAACGAGAAAGTTCAGCTCATTGTGCACACAAAATGCAATTACGAACATACTGCGCAACATCCTGCTTTCTGGTTTCCCACCAAAATCGCTCTGCTATGGGTCTTTTGGTTGTCCGCTGTCCACCGTGTCCTGCAAGGATATGATAGTGGGCCTCTGCCATTATTTCTTGTCCAAGGTGTTGGGGAACAACAATTCGCGGTCCAGGTTTTGTTTTACCGCATAAAACACTATCTTCAAAGCAAAATTGTTTTTGAGTTGCATATTTTTTGCATTCTGTATCCTCATCTTGTGCCTTTCTCCAGTCCTCAGTATCTCGGCCTGTTGCTTCCAAAAGTGCTATTTTCCGACTTAGACAATTCGCATTCGTGTGTTTTTTGCCTGGTTTATGGATAACTTCGAAATCCATTTCGGAAAGACATAGGGCCCAACGGGTGAGACGACTAGATGGATCCTTTAACCCAAGCAACCATTTTAAAGCTGCGTGGTCTGTAATAACCTTGAATTTCCTAACATACAAGTAGCATTTAAAGTATTTGATGCCACAAAAACACTTAACAATTCTTTCTCCATTGTGGAATAATTTCTTCTGCCGTTGTTAGTTGTCTCGAAGTGTAGACTATGGGGTGTTCTGCGCCATTAATATTCTGACTCAAAATAACTCCTACTGAATGACCACTTGTGTCACAGGATAAAATAAATTCTTTATTACAATCTGGGTAGGCTAATACTGGCTAATACTGAAATGCTGATTCACAATCTTCAGACCAATGAAATTTTGCACCCTTTTTCAATAATTGGGTTAAGAGTCGGGCAATTTCAGCAAAATTTTGAACATGTTTTCGGTAATACGATGCGAGACCAATAAAACTTTGTACTTCCTTAACGTGTTGGGAAGTCCTTAACTGCCGACTTCAATCGAGGATCTGTTTTAATTCCTTTTTCACTAATGACATGCCCTAGGTATGTAACCTCTGTCAATACAAAACTACATTTTTCCATATTTAATGTTAATTTAGCTTTTCTAAGTCTCTGAAAAACGTTACGCAGACCCACAGCATGTTCATTAATGTCTTTGTAGAATACAATAATATCGTCTAGATGTACACAGCATTGCTGAGTTTTTAGTCCTCGCAGTACTCCATCGAGTAGTCTTTGAAAAGTTGCTGGTGCATTTTTCAAACCGAAAGGCATTCTTTTAAATTGCCAGTGGCCTCCAGGGGTAGAAAATGCTGTTTTATGCCTATCCTCAGGTGCAACTTCCAATTGATGATTGTAAATCATGTAATGTAAATGTAAATGTAAATGTAAATCATGTAATGTAAATGGATTGTTGAAAAGTATTTACTGTTACCCAAACTGTCAATGATATCTGTAATATTTGGAAGAGGATAAACGTCTGAGATAGTTTGTTTGTTAAGGTGTCTGTGGTCACAACAAAATCTATATCGTTTCATACTGTCGGGAGCCTTCTTTGGAACAATTACAATATTTGAATTATAAGGCATGTCACCTTATGAAGTGGTCAATGGGAGAAAAATGCCATCCCCTTTTGATGTCATCAGGCAGAAAAACGGAAAAGTCGGAGAAACAGTAAAATATTTCTGTCGAATGATGAAGGATGTATTGAAAAAAGTAGAAAAATCTAACACAAAGGCTTTGGAACGACAGGAAAGATTAGGTAATGCCCAAGCTAAATATCCAAATTACTAAATCGGCCAGTGGGTGATGCTGTCAACCCCATACATTGCGAAAGGAAAAACGAAGAAATTAGTAACTAACTACAGAGGTCCTTATCAAATTATTGAGATCACGTCACCAGTCAGCGTTAAACTGCAACTGCCCACCCGAACTACTATTGTCCATGCAAGTCACTTAAAGCCTTTTAAGGGCGCTCCAGATGTAATTCCTTCAACAATAGTGTCTGCTTTTCCGAAGGGTGGAGGAAGTGCCTGAAAAGGAAAAAGAGTGGCCACGCCAGCACAACATACAGGCATGGCGCCATACAATCTTCAACCAAGGGTGCGAATGTCCTAGTTGAATCATAATAGACTGTGGATAGTATACAAATGTAAATAATTAATAAGTGGTAATGGTTTATTTTTTAAGAAAAAAAGTTGAACGTAGAAACATGTAGATCTTGTAGTTAACAATGTATCCCTTCTTTTCTTTGTTTTTGTTTTTACTAGGTTGGTAGGTCCATAACTTCTAATTTATTGGGCAGAAAACGCCATGCAAACATTTCCTACACAAAACTATCCTACCTCAACGACTCCTTTGACAGTTCCCTTCTGAAGTCATTAGATATGTTCATAAACTGACAGCAAGGCAAAATTGATGCCAATGTTATGATGCATCTTTTAGATGCTGTTCTAAAAATTCATCCAGTACTGGCTGTAAGTGATGCGGAACTCAATAAGGCTTCCTATAAGCTGGGGGCGGGGGAGGGGGGTGGGCTATTTCCTGTTGTAATCCTATGCTGTGTGATATCTGTTGCTGGCAGTGGACCTTCTGCATTAAATAAATCTTGGAACTCAACAAAACTGCTTCTACCGTGTCTCTATCATTTGCTTTCAATCTTCTGGCATAATGCGGTTTTATAGGCGTCTGGTTTCTAACCATCAGTAATATCTGAACAAATAAAATCTTCTTCTTGAAAAGTACTGACTGTAGCTACTAATATTACCGTATGCAACTCTTTGTCCTCCACTCTGAAATTGTCAAGATGTACCGGTACTTTTCTTTCTCCCTCGACGACTTGAACCTGTACAACACTTCTACGTACAAAACAATGTGATACATCTAATTCCTCATTTGCCTCTAATGGCTCTATTAGACACACTGTATCTGTAGGTACCTCGGGGTCAACGGTCATCCAGAAAAGTTTTCCTGAGCCAAATGGTATCTTATCCCGCGAATCAACCTTCAAGGATGTTGCACGCAGTGTAGTTGATTTCGCCTTCTGGTTGGGGAAATCTTGCAGCAGCGGGCCCTTTGCAGCCGTGTCACCTAGCTGAAACACTATTCCACTAAGTTCTACAGTTTGCCGTCTGAGGTAGATTTTAGCGTGATGTTTATTCAGGAAATCCAGCCCTAGGATCGCGTCGTACCCATCAGTTACCTTTGTTACCACTTCTACATCTTCTTCAAATTGTACACCGTGAATATAGAAAATCAATGATGTACATCCTAATGACTTCACTGTACCTCCTCCTACCCCACTCAATCTATACCTTGGAGGGTCATATTTTTTTTCTCCAATGCATTCATCATTCACTATTGATACGTTTGCACCTGTATCCACCAGTATCCTTGCCTCTTTATCCTGTATGGTAGCAGATAACCAGCATTCCGCCTTCACATTCACCATAATGGCATGAAATTTTGTTGGGAACGCCTCGCGGTGGCTCCGACATTCCCGTTTGAGTTTAACTGATTTCTATTTCCAAAAACTTTCTTAGACCTGCATTCCTTGAATGTGTGAGCTATTCTTTGACAATTAGTGCATTGAGGTTGTATGCAGTTTTTTGCTATTGTCCCTGTTGATCACACCTAAAACATCGTACTCCTGCTGAAAATACATTTCGCTTCCCCTTGTATCTGGTGGCAATGTCTATTTCTTCGAAAGCCGTCGCCACAGATACAGCTTCTGCTAAATTTTTAGGAAACTCCGCCCTGACACGACGCGACGTTTCAGGAGGTAACCCATGTAAAAATGTATCCAGAGCTCTATCTTCTGCCTCTTGTAAAATAACTTTATTTGCTTCAACACTAGTTGTCAACTGATAGGTGTTAATATTAACTTTTCTAATCCTATCTACAAAGCTTTCTAACGACTCATTTTGCCTCTGAGTGATAGTGTTTAATTTTTCCCTATAAAATCTACAGCTGTTCTGTTTTTAAAACGTTTAAGTAATCCTTTCTTCAATTCCTCAAATGTTGGAGCATTCCGTAGTTCTTCATGGTATAATACTTGTACTTTAGCCTCTCCTATCAATCTTAACTTTGTCATTTGTAAGAGCTGTTCATCTGACCATGATCCTAACTTTGCAGCTGCTACTAAATCAGCAAAAAAAAGGCTGTTATGTCCTCACCAGGTTCACCTGAAAAAGGAGTTACCAAGGCTGCTGCTGAGGAATCTAGGGTGGGAGCGATTGAACTGGTTTGCCTAACCTCTCACAACTGTTAAAATAATGTATTATTATCATTTTTAAGCTGTGCTATTTGATTAACAAAGCTCTAAATAGCTTCCTCAGTAGAAACCGTTTGTGGTGCTGATTCTGACTTTGTTCGATTTCGTGTCATCATTTTACACACTATTAGTTACACAATCTTACTACAATGAATTAAGAAGTTTAAATATTTTCGACAAACTCTTAAAATTATGAGAGAAAATACACTTCTAAATAAAGAAAATATTACGACTGCTATGCAAACCTCTATCCTTTCACACATTAAACAATACTAACTGTGAACCTTTAGTGACTGTCATTCACACCTCATATTGAGCCAAGGGTTTTTTCTCTGACACCAAACATACCTGTGTTTTTTCTTTTGGTGCTAGTCAATTGTCAGGATGAGCATTACTGCAAAGGGCATTTGATTCTAAAGCATTATGTCAGGGTGAGAAACACTAAATAAATTACTTTTTCTCTCTTAACCATATGTGGGCAGGGTGGGTTCTTCCTTGGCTTGGGTATGAGGTAGAATGAAACAGCATTGTTACATAAGATAACTTTTATTGAAGATTTGTACAATGGTTTCCTTACTGGATTGTTCTGGCTGCAAGAGCGGCAGCTGTGTCGTTTGCGAAGCCTTCTGCTGTGGCAGTGGCGGCGTCTGATTACGCCTGATGGTGTGTATCTCGTGTCACCGTCTCGCCCAGCTGACTGGAGACGGGCACCGTGTGGTGGCCCATTTAATTATTGAGAACGAAGTCGTGAATCGGATGGTGATACCTTGGCTGTGGCGTCCCAGTGTTTCTCTTCTCTATGCGGCCACATGTGACAGTGTTGTGCGTCAGCCAGCGGAGCGGTGCGGTGGGGGGAAGGCCAGTGTCCCGGACTTGAACAACAGACTCCAGCTTGCTGGTCTTCGGCTGTCAGACCTTCATCCCAGCTCGCAGGTGACTGCTGATGTGAGGCCGTCTCCATCCCGTCCTCATGAGTCACCCGGGTATGTAAAAATCAGTCTTCAAATATCTTCTAACTTCTGTCTTCTGGCAGCGAGGTGCTGCTTGCTATTCCATTACAACGGCGGATTTGGTGCTTCTGTGTACGATGTAGTCTCTTCCTGCATGACGGTCTTCAGCATCGACTGAACTGTACTGGAATTGAACTGAAAAACTACTCTGTTGGGGCCCACTGAGTCTCGCTTATTTATTTACTTCAGTTCACTGGACGTGAACAACTTCACGGTCATTGCCGCTTCTGTCACGTTGAAAAGCTTCTCGAAGAATCTTCTTAACGTCGGTCATTGGCTCTTGGAATGTAGGCGAGGGTTTTTGATCACATGTGACAATTGAGAAACACGTGAGCCGGTTGGGAATTGCCCTGACGGCTGAATCGACAGCGTCCGCTTATGTGGGGAGGGCGATGGCTTCTCCTGAATGTGCTGACTTCACGGTCATTGCCTCTTCTGCTCTGCCCGCTGTTTGTCAGTGTGTAACTCCTCTAAACTAAACTAAGATTTTCATTTATTTTCTAATTTCTACTTCACTTCACATTGCTTTCACTCATTTATTTACCTATCTTAAGTACCACTCAACAAACGCACCACGTACAAGTTTATACACCAACTAGCTCCACAGATGATGCAGAGATTGAAAGAATTTATTATGAGATAATAGGAATTATAGTTAAAAGAAATGAAAATTTACTTGTGATGGGAGACTGGAATTTGAGAATAAAAAAAGTAAAGAAGGAGAGTACAGGAAAAATGGATTGGGGGACAGAATGAAAGAGGAGGCCTCCTGGTAGATTTTTGTGCAGAGCATAATTTAACTATCACTAATACTTAGTTTACAAAACATGAATAAAGGTTGTATACTTGAGAAAGACTTGAAGACAAAGAAAGACTTCAAATAGATTACATAACAAAAGACAAGAGGTTTCAGAGATTTTTAACTGCAAAACATTTCCAACGACAGATTTGACAATGACAATAATTTATTGATTATGAAGTGCAGAGTCTGCAGATTACAGCTGAAGAAATTGCAGAAAGGTGGCAAATTAATTAGATGGGACTTAGATAAGATTAATGAACCATGGGTTGATGAGAGTTTCAAAAGGAGCGTTAGCCAATGATAAGTTGAAAAAGAAGTAATAACACAAAATAACATGGCTGGGTAGCTTTGAAAGAAGAAATAGTGAAGGCAGTAGAGGATCAAATATGAATAAAGACAAAGCCTAGTGGTAATCCTTGGATATCACAGGAGATATTGAATTTATTGATGATTTAAGGAAACACATAAAAAAAAGAGCAAATGCAGCAGATGAAAGGGATATGAGACTGACAGAAAAGAGAAGGTGCCAGCGGCCTTGCCAAAGTGGTAACACTGGTTCCCATCAGATCACCGAAGTTAAGTGCTGTCAGGCTGGATTAGCACTTAGACGGGTGGCCATCCAGTCTGACAAGTGCTGTTGGTAAGTGGGGTACACTCAGCCCTTGTGAGGCAAACTGAGATGCTACTTGACTGATGAGTAGCAGCTCCAGTCTCATAAACTGACACATGGCTGGAAGAGCAGCGTGCTGACCACATGCCACTCCATATTGCCATCCAGTGATGCCTGTGGGCTGAGGATGACAATCAGTACAAAGCAAAGAAGGGAATGCTGAAACATGGAAGGAGTATATAGAAAGGATATACAATGGAAATGAACTTGAAAATAGTATTATGGAAAGGAAAGATAAAGTACATGAAGAGAAGTTGGGAGACGTGATACTGCGAAGTCTAAAGTTGTGCAGCATGTGTCTGACACCAGGTAGCACCCCCTCAGTCCTTTGCCCACAGGCCTACTTCTCGCCTCCCCTGAGACCACAACCGATTAACAATCATGGTCCCACGGAGCTGCTCCATGGTCACTAGCCTTGGACTATGCTTCATCTGCTGACACTGTCACCTTCAGAACCTCGCTCACATCCCTCCCGACATTATCTCTGACACAACGGTGTGGGCACCCTCCTATAGGAGTGCTGAGGCTTGGACGCCAGCAACGGTAGTGTACACCCAAGGGTGACAATTTACATCAGTCCAAATGCAGAAGGGGATCGAGTGCTATTACCACAACCAACTTCGACGTTTGACACAAGCATCCCCTCTGCAGCCCCCCCTCTCCCACCACCTTTGAGTGCCAATGAAACACAACGGACAGAACGCCTAACAGCTACCATTGATGCCTAGTTGTGGCCCCAGCCCTTCCCTCTGGCTCCCAGTGGATCAGTGGTTCCCCTGGCATGCCCATCTCCAGCACTGTTCCCGTGGACACTGCCAGCTACACTTCCTCCCCACAGCCTGCACCTTCGTCCATACCTTTGTTTCACTTTACAAAGCACCGACTGGGGCATCTCTGCCCATATGCACCGGTTTCAGAAGGGGATCAAAGGGGTGGGGTGGGGGGGGGGGGGGTCTGGTATCAGGCTGTACAGAAGTTGAATGCCTGCCAGGAGCAAATGGACCTCAATGGATCATAGAGGGCAGGGTCGCCACAGTGGTACTCTCGCCTAGTGAGTGCACCACCATCTTTCCATGTGAATACACCAGACAACAGTGTCCCATGTGCATAAACACTGTCACACCTCAACTCCTTAATCAATCATGTACTTCATCTGATAGCAATCGTTACTATCTCTACCGTACTACTGACTACTCACAATGACTTTGATTTGGTATTGGTTTTCCTCTTTGGTCTCGATTTGGATTCTGGCTCGTACAAGACCCGTTGAAAGCGCAGTGTCAAAAGTTCATTCTGCTTTATTCTAGCCACGATTCCTCTAATTGTGTCGAGGCCACCATTCGGTCTCCACTGTTGCTTAACTCCGGCTGGGTTTAAGTCCTGTTTGCGGGCTGTCCTCCCACCTTGTGTCGCCATCATTCCTAGTTTTTCCCAGTTTTTCTAACATGTGCACCAGTATCCAGCAACTCATGGATAAGCAACTAAAATTACACTGACATCCAATGATGTCTTCCGGGCACCTCCACTTTTCTTGTAAGGCCGTGTAATACGTACACCTTGGTTGGTCAAAAACGGTATTCGAATGTGTGGCAAGAACTTTCAATGGGAAATTAGTCTGTTCAATCTTGGTCTTCAAATTTTATATCTTTTCTGAATCTCTTATTTACAAACCACATTTTTTTCTCCTTTTTTCCCCGCCCAGGGTTCTTGTTGAAAACTTATATATGTGAAATCAGATGTTGTTTTGATAAGATCCCCAATAGAGCCAGGTGCATTTATTCCTTCAATCTTTCTTCCTATAGATTCTGGGGTCACCATGCTCATGCAAAAATAAGAACAGTGAGCATGTAATATGTAGTTTTGACAAGGGTGTCCAAACTCCCTCTTGCAAACTACTTCCTACTAGGAGTTCTACAACGTAGGGGACAACTTTTCAATCAAGTCTTATGTAAAGGTATGTTGCTTTCATTGCATGCTATTAGTTTGGTTTGGACTGCATGGACAATTTCTACATCACAGCTATGATTTTGAAATGTAGTGCTCTCATCTTCAACCAATGTAGATTTTCACAAATTCCCAACTTCCACATTTATCTCTTGTTTTTCTAAAGCCAGTCTTCTGCCACATAATCCCTGGCTACTGAGACAAGTCCGATGGCCTAATTATGCACCTTATGTCAACTAATCTGCTCGTAAGTAAGTATGGGGTTATTCCTACCAGCATCAAATACTGTGCCTATCAGGTTACAGTTATTAAAATATAGCTACCATTGACACAGATCATACAACATCTGACGCAAAATAGTATGTTGTGTAATTATGTTGCAGTGAATTGCTTTTCACTTGATGATAATTACTATAAAGTTTAATGAAAAAATGAAAGTCATCAAGAACATTACTGTGAGTGTGATTGTCAAAACTTGTTACAAAAATTACACAACACTACGACTGAGAAGCTCACATTTTAATAACTCAGAACTATTAAATTTTCAAACATACATCACAAATTTATAAAAACTTTACAAATGATTAACCTTACTCTAGAACTCTGCACATATTTTGGGATGACAGGACACAGTCTTATCAGGCACTCTGTACTGATACTCTATAACCAAATCCCAGTCCATGTGACCCATACATCATTATGTAGATTTAAACAGCAAACTAATAGACATCTTACTAAACTTGATGATAGGTCAGCCACACAAATACAAGGCTGGTTTGAAAAGTTCTCACAATCACTGTGAGAGGTCAGCATTAGCGCAACTAGTTGTTCACATGATATTCATTGGAATGTTGCTTGTAAACATGTGCCATGTCAGCATTCTTGGAAGAGAGCTGTGGTGGTGACATGACTCTGTTGTTGTTCCTGCGTAGTGATTTGCAAAGATAGGAAAAAAAAATAAAAATTGAGATTCGAGCAGTGATTAAGTACTTCATAAAGAAAGGTATGAAACCAAAGGACATTCATGCCGATTGGCAACTTGGGTGCACCGCTATACCCCAGGGACAAAACAACAGTCAAAGCAGTGGACACATACTGATTCTCCACCACCAAAGAAAGCAAAGACAATTCCTTCGGTGGGAAAGGTCATGGCATCAGTGTCCTGGGATGCGATGGGGATTCTGTTTGTAGATTATCTCTCCACTGGGCAAACAGTACTGGAAAATACTATGCTAACCTCCTGGACAAGTTGCAACAAAAGATATACAAAACAGGTCATGTTTAACAAGGAAGAAAGTCATCTTTCATCAAGACAATGCGTGCCTGCACACGTGCCATCACAATGGCGAAATTACATGAACTAAGGTATGTATTGTTGCCACACCAGCCTTATTCACCTGAAGTGGCTCTGTCAAACTTCCATCTCCTCCCAAAACTGAAAATTTTTCTTGGTGGATGAAGATTCACTTCAAACGAAGAACTGATATTCGGAGTTGACATCTATTTTGCAGGCCTGGAGGAACCTCATTTTCGAGATGGGATCAAGGCACTGGAACATCATTCGACCAAGTGCATTAATCTACAAGGAGACTAAACTGAAAAATAAAAAAAAGTTTCAGTGATGTAAGCACTTTTTTTCTATTCCATCCCAAAACTTTTCGAACCACCCTTGTATTTTCAATAGTACATTTAAATACTGATAATGAATATGCAACTACACTACTTTGATTAAAATATTTAGCATCAAATAAACTCAGGAACAAGTATATAAAAACTTTCATTTAAATGAAGATTACTAAATGAATATGTTAAAAACAAATAAGTGATTTAATGTACAAATGGCGGCATTGGTAGGAGTAAGATAGAATGCTGAGGCAATATAAATAACTTGAGAGTTAATCAGGTGGAAAACGAAGTGTGATAATATAAAATAAGATATTGTGAAGATGGCCAACTGAAAATGGAACCAAAAATGACGAAGACTGAATGAGAAATGAAATGGTATCAAGTAAGTATTTTTTTTTTTCTTTCTTTTTTAGATTTTCATGATCATATACATGTATGTTGACATTTTTCCAGAGCTACAAAAAATCACAGCACAGAGCACTATAGCTAATGGCCAACGAAGAATACAAGTCAAAATTGAAATAAATAATCAAACTCAAGGTCACATCTGATATACTTTTTTTTAACTATTAGTCATAAAACAGCATTTTATTCAGAATACAATATGATGCACGCTTTTGTACAAATTAATATTTTTTAGTAACAGCTGATAGAAAACTGATAGTTACAAAATAATATTGACACATACAGCCAGGAATGCATGATATGGTATTTACAATAAGGTAAACTAATAATCCAAGTGACAACACAGAATATAAAAATGAATGCCACAAAAGTATGGTATTCAATGTGCAGTAACAAGAACTTCTGTTCCACCACACACTGTGTTTACCAACAAATTTAATTACCAACATAAATTTAATAATTGATGACCAAACAAACTGAAGCTTGCTACAGTGTGTGCAATTGTACTTTTTTTTGTTACTACTTCTGCAACGAGGTCGTTACAGAAGTAAGATACAGGAGAGTACGATAATTAGTTAACAAGCATACTTCATAAAATGCATTGCTGTCACGGAGCACCTCAAATATGAATCTCATCACGTTCTCTCATCACTGCCCAGGACCAGAAAGGGACTTGTCCATGAACTTCTTCTTTGCGAAGCACAGCCACCACTTTGATGGTTTCCCATCATCACTAGAGAAAACTTTTTCACATACTCTTACACCAGTCTCTTGACGAAGTTGCTGTATATACTGCCTCATCAGGTCTGAAATGGAAATAAACATCTATTGTCCTACATCCAAAATTATACACATGGAAAACTACAGAGTTCTGAATGTAATTACATAGAGTAAAGCCTTTCAAAATAAAATATGTTTAACATCTGTTATCTAATAATTAAGTGCAAGGACAAAGTGATTTACATGCAAACTTAACCAGAACACAGAGTCTCTCAAAATCTTTCAAGTGCTTAAAGAACGATAACGCCAGTTGTAAATATGAGTGGTTTACTGTTTCTGCAGCAAGAACTGCAAGGCAAATTAGAAAAAAAATAATAAAAATGGATTGTTTAGTTGCAAAAATCTTGTAATCGACTCATCAAAATCTGGAAAAATGGGAAAGAATAATTTTCAACATTTCATTCAAAATGTGTTCCTACCAGATGAATAAACTATTTCATTACTTTTGTTGAATTCATGTTCTGGACATAACAACACCTCTTTTTTTGTGGAGGATGACAAAAAAAATCTGAAGATGTAATGTGGATTCTACCTGGAACTACTAGTGCAATTCAACCTCTTGATAAAGAATTTTTTCGTCAGTGGAAAGCATTTTCCAGGAAATTATCAGACAACATAATTTCCGATACCCCCATTTCAGGTTCATCAGTGGAACAATATTATTACGCTCCAGTCGTATGTGCCTTACCAGTTTTCTTCAGCACGCTTTACGAATTTGATCAAGTATGCCTGGCATGCAGTGCAATATGCAGAACAACGGCCAGGACCATTTCTGACTCCATCCTTGTTCTGTCCAAATAAAACTAGTGGTTACTGCAAAGTGCCTGACTGACCTCAATGTTTCTTTTGTCCAGTATGCCTGGTGCAAGAAAAATGTTTGTTTTTGTCATTCAATAGACACTTCACATTTTTGTGATGACTACAGGGAATAGACATTGAACTGTTTCACTGATAGTCAAATGTACAACATTCAAACATTATTATAAGGAATGGCCTACAGGAATTTTTATAAAATTTAGTACTGCAAGACACATTTCATTCCAACAAATTACAAGTCCTCACTGAAGGAAGTCATCTGTGACATCAAACACTGCCATGATTTTATTTTCTCTGCTAGCCACTTTTATCAGAATTACATGTGCAAGAATTGAAATGTCGATATGAAGTTATTCAAACAAATGTTTGTATAGTTTAAGCCAGGTTTTCACTGGAGCAAACAAGCTAATAAGCATGAGCAAAAGAGAATTCTGTCTGTTGTACCCGGTAGGCCTCTCACAGGTCTTTCAACAGGATGCCAAGGCAGCTACGTACATGTCCCTAACCTTCCCCAGTTACCTAATCGGACAATGGAGACCGGCAGCTTAACATGGAATTTGAACCACATGTCTTTTGTGGCCACTGCAACATCTGTGAGAAGTGAATACTCAGTTAAAAATCATAGTGAAAAAGTTGTGGTCTGAACGGGATTTGATCCCATGTTCACTGGATCACGAAGTGCACACTTTGCCATTAAACCATCCCCCCCCCCCCTCCCCCCAAAAAAAAGAGAATATGTCCATTAGACCATACACAAACAGTGGAAACGCCAGCTGTGTCACCTCTCGAGATGATGTTCAATGTCGGTAATTAGTGTTCTGTTTATAAATTTCCCTCAATGATAATGAGTGGCCCGGGAAAAATGGCAGTCGACATACAAGGAAAATTTTGGACCAGTTCTAAGGAGAGATGGAGATGAAATTCCGTGTAAAGTGCACAATCTCCATGCATGTCACACTTCCATACAAACAGACACACTTAAATTCTTCCTTCCCTGCACCATTTTGCATACTCTATCAAGAACAGTGCGCTCGCCATGCAAAATAATCCCAATTGAATAGCAAAGTTTCACATTGCAGCTCTAATGAGAGAGAGTGCAGAATATTAGCTCCAAAAACTAGAAATTAATAACACAGCGTTCATCGGCGATGTTCGCTATCTCATATTCTCTTCTATTCACTCTAGTATAAATGATTCTACCCACATACAAGCGAATGATACTGCATTTTCTGCAAATGCTCACTCGCAAGTGTTCGCTTCCATTCGCTCCACTGTAAACAGGCTTTAGGTGCTTAAAATTGGTGTCTGTGAACTCTCGATAATTCCACTATGTGGCACTGCGTTAATGATTCGCCAGGTAATGCACTAGGTGGGCAGGGCTGTACAAACCGCTGTTATATGCTGTTCTTTGTGTGACAAAAATATGTAATTTCAAGATTTTTTACAAAATACTGGCAGTGCCTCTTAGCAGCTAAAACTTTTACAGTGCATTTCTTCCATTGTCTCCTTCCTGAGTAAAAAATTTCAGGGCAGTTTTCGACATGTCTTATTGGACCATTCCCTTATTAATAGATTATCTTCATTTTCTTGAATTATTATTTGATAACCTGTGTATAGCATAGTATTAAAACATTTTCCCCGTTGCTCTGTATGTCGTAGGTGATATTTTGCTCCCAATCTATGACGAGGATATCTACGCAGATATTGAACCCACTCGGAAAAAGGACACATTCTTGCCCAACTATCAGTGCTGCCAATTGTTTAAACAAGTTATCTCCATCTTTGATTATAATTTTTGTATGTTTGAAAAGAGCTCTTACAGCGTTAATTAGATGAGGTGGGAAGCCTCTTTTGCCATAATCTGCTGCGATAGGTGTCTGCTTACTTTGTCAAAAGATTTTTCACAACCTACAAATGCTATATGCATCTCTAAGTTAAATTCTTTCCTTTTTATTTATCAGTTGTTGTAGACTAAATGTAGCGCATTTGAAGGAGCATCCTTTTTTAAAACCTATATGCTATTATAATCAAAATGTATTGGAGATAGCACACAACCTAACAATGGTAAATCCAGGATGGAATAATGATGAGCAAGGAGTGCGGTTTGGAAGGCAACAAGCGAAACACAAGAAAGAAGGGAAAGAAGAATGGACATTGAGTATAGTACAAATGGCCTCTGACAAACTGTGGATAGGAAACAGGTTGACCACACAGTTGCTGAGCATGCTGCACAAAACAATATCCTTCATTTTCACTACCTGGGCCATCTGGATCCTTCCTACCAATGCCAGCTTTTCTGGATTGTACATGTGGGAACTCTCCCCGCAATATATCCCGCAATTCTGTAACTCTCCTGGCCTCGAACTTCATTAGTCATTGTCCCTCACGTGCCTGTATCATTCCCTGTTCCCACTTCAACACTACACAGCCCTCTATTCCACAGGCTTTTTACCCCCTCCTTTCTCTGCTCCCCCCTCCCCTCCTCTGTTTAACTTTCCAACTGCACCTACTTGCCCTACACTCTCTCCTCTTCATTACTGTATACTCTCAAAAGCAGCACTTTATCATCCCCCACCCATAAATCCTGCTATGCCTCCCCTTTCCCATCTCAGTCTCCTCCTTCCCTCCACCATCCAGACTGCTTCTCTCACCATGCACAGCTGCTTGCAGTCTGGCTTTGGCAGCCAGACACTGTGGCCGTGTGTGTGTGTGTGTGTGTGTGTGTGTGTGTGTGTGTGTGTGTGTGTGTGTGTAGTCTGATTTGGATGAAGGACTTTCCAGCCAAAGCTTACTTGTTTGATCATCTTTTCGATGAATCTATCTGTGACTCAATATCTCCACTATACGATGAGTAGCAATCTAATACTGCCATAGAGCACAGTCTCCTGTTTAAGATAATGTTATAGATTTTACAGCCTACATTAATGAGGCTAATTCCTCTATAGTTGTTTGTGCTGCTTCTGTTACCTCTCTTTAACATGGAGAAAATTTTAGCCAGATTACACTCCTTGGGTATCTTATCCATAGTCCAACATATGTTAATGACAGGATAAAGTATCATTGTATATTTAGAATCTTTATATAGGATTCTAAGCAGTACAGAGGTCTGTAACACGATGCTGGCAGATATGAAGCTATAAATTGGTAATTATGTAAATTCAAATGAAAATTAATAAACTACTGCATTAGCAGCCCTTCATAAAATTTATCTGGTTACCTACATACCCAAACCAAACATTTCATAAACATAATGACAAGTTGCAATGTTCCTTTTCAAACATGCCTGTCAAATATTAAGGTATGGTAGTAGACAAGAAGCATCTATTCGGTATTTTTGAGAAAGGAACAAAGAGCCTTTTCATCAATTGAGGCTCTGCTGTAAATTTTATTATGTTCACTTTGGTTAGGATGAATGCAAATGGTATGTAACTGTTCTGTGACTGTAAACTACTAATACATTACACACAATTAGTTTTTGACAGCTGCATCTCTTTCTAAGAGTACACCCTGGTTCATCCCTGATGCCTGAACGCACTCCAAGGTGAGATCTATGGAATATATTACGTTGGTGCACAAGTTCGTAGCATTCTTCCACTAGTTTAATAACCATGAAGATACACATACCAGAGAATTTAGTCATCAATAAAATTTTCTCCTTCACTGTTTACAACAGTCTACCAATGCTGGGGTAACTTCTCGATTTCGCAGTTGTAGAAATCGTGTGGTTTTGAGGAAAAGAACTTATCAGGCCATGTTCAGAGAGCACTTTCATCTGGAAAGGAAGTTTCTTTGAAGGTTGTTCAATAGAAAGCAGAAAAGTTGGAAATCTGAAGGTGCTCAATGTCAGGTGAATAAGGTGGGTGCTGAATAACTTCCAACCAAATTCACATATAGTGTTTTTTTGTCAGTCTAACAGAATGTGGGCAGCCATTATAGTGGAGTAGCATCGTTTCACAATCTTCCTGGTCATTGTTCTTGGACTGCATCTACGAGACGTCTCAGTTGTTGACAATAAAGGCAAGCAGCGACAGTTACATCTCGGAAAAACAATTCATAGTAAACCACACTGTCGCTGTTCCACCGGGTGCACAACATTTTCTTTTGTGGAAGCATTCAGGTCTTTGCAAGGGAAGTTGCTGCTTTGTTTGGCCTCAACCATTCCTTTCTCTCCCTTATGATAGCATAAAGATAACACTTCTCATCACCAGTAATGAGACAGAATAAGAATGGTGGTGGTTGTTTATGAGCTAACTGATGATGGGCAAGCAGATATCTACATATGGCCATCTACTGATTTTTGAGATATTGGTTTGGAACATGTGGTACCTATACACCCAATTTTTGAATCTTCCTCACAAGATGCCAATGGCGCACGATGGTGGAATGATCACGGTTCATTACATCTGGCAAGTCTCAAGTACATGACATGGACCACTGAGGATGATAATGTTTAAATGATCTTCATTAAACCCCGAATGTCTTCCTGAACATAGAGAATCACAAATGTTTAAGAATGATCATCCTTAAAACGAGAAAACCATTATCTTGGCATGCTCTACCCAATGAGCACTATCCCCATACCACCGCATATGTTTCTCGATGTATCGGCTGCTGTCACCCATCTACTGAACTCAAATGTTAGAAACATTCCGATTCCTCCTCTTGGCACTCCATTTTCTAGTGTCCGCAGCTCCATTCACTACCTCCAAATGAAAAAAGACAATATGTAAACTCAAATAGCATCAGTAAACTACAAATAAAAAATTACAACTGATAAATAACCCCATCACCCCGGGGACTATCACCTTGACGACAGTGGGATGGCTTAGTACCTAATGAGCCAGAAGATCGCTCGCTAGCTTGCAGGTTGGTCAGAGGCAAGGGGAAGCTAAGAATAGTCCACAATGAAGAACAGGACATCCCCTAAAAGACATCCTGTGACTCCGAGGGTGGAGGAGGAGTGGTGGGAAGCTCCCAACAGCCAAGGAGGTGACAAAGGGCCCCAGCTCACAGTTATGAGTGAAGACCTCAATTGAATCCACAGCGGAGAAGATGGACTTCAGAATGCCGGAGATTGCAGAAGAGGCAGCCCAGTACCCAGGAAATAGTATGAGTGCACTAGAAATCAGCAACATCTGTTCACCATGTAAGGGGCAGCTTCAATGGCATCTGTTCCCCATGTAAGGGGCGGCCTGAATAATTGCTGGCAGTAGCTCTAAAATGCCTCTGGGAGTGGTGACCCTATTGTAATCAAAGCTCGTGAATAAGTTTCAGAGTAGCCAACCCTGAAGGCTTTCAGCCTTCTCCCCTAGTAAATCCCTTTGCTAGTTCACACACAATGATAAACGACGATGAGATGTCACTACCCCAGGGAGTATCTAATTTTCCGTCACCAACGGTGGTGCATTCAGGCCTTCGTAGTCTGGGGAGCCTGACCTCATCGTGCAGGGAAGTCGGAGTTCCCTAAAACCATCAACTGATTGAGACCCAAAACTATCACACTCTTTGGAACTATCAATATTCAAACCCTCTGTTGGACCGGAAAACTCAAGCAATTGACTGATATCCTGAATAAACACAAAATTTCAATAACAGCTGTCTAAGAAACCAGATTCACTGATGATATGGCTTTTGAGTCGGAAGGTTATAGAATAATTAATGGGAAGCTGGCATCTAAGAACACATATGGCTCCAGCGTTTTTGGAACTGCCTTTTTAATATGACATGATATGATGGATTCTGTCATTGGATTCACATCAACTGGCAAACGCATCTCTCTGTTATCCCTCAGATGCAACAACAAGGGATATTCTATTATAAAATGCACACATTACAGTTAATAATAACAAGAGCAACCCTGAAAAGGTCCAAAGTTTCTGGCAGATGCTAGAAGACGAGATCAGTAAGGTCCCCGATCACCAAGTCAGACTACTGGTAGGTGAGTTCAATGCTCAACTGGGGAAAGAACAACAGTACCAAGACATACTGGGGCCTTACACAACACATAGATGAACAAATGCTAACAGAAAACTGTGAAGGTTGCGTCAGTTGGAGATCATTACCATGGTATTCCCTTGAAAGGTAAGATACCAGATGACTTGGCAGTCACCAAACACTGCTATTGGATCATTTCAAATCAATCATGTTGCAATCAGTGTAAAGAGAAGGAAAGATATCATGAATGTCAGAGTATGCAAAGGTTTGAATGTTGTCTCTGACCACTTCTTCACACAAATAAAGACCAGATTACTACCTAATCGAAAGGTACCTTCTAACACAATGCCATCAAGGATTGATCTCCAATTCTTTACAGAGTATAAAGAACGCTTTAAAACTGACATCATGCAAAAAGAAATGAAAGACTGGAACCAACTGAGGTCCACTGTAAGTGAGGCAACCAATACCCTCGGACATCCTCGAAGGAAGCGACGTCATAGATGGTGGAATTCTGAATGCGATCTTGCAGATGATGAGCGTGCCATAGCCCGGAGGAAATGGAACTCGACTGAATGACAAAAAGACTGGGAGAATTTCACAATGGTGCAGAAACTGACAAGCAAGACCATCAGGTGTGTGAAGAGATCTTACGATCGACCAAGACTGGAAAAGTTGGATGAAGAATTTAAAATGTACAAAACTTTCATTGAGCCTTCAAAGAGGAACTCTCAGCGTATAAATCACAATGCCTTCACTTTAAGAATATGGCCAGGGAGCTGGTGTGGATTACAACACACACACACACTCATCAAACAGAAACTCACGGATACAACCTCTAAGGTGAAGTTCAGAGGAGAACTATCTCGGAGTTTCAACATCAAAACGGAAGTACGACAGGGTTATGGTCTATCACCCATTCTGTTTAATCTGGTGCTTGATAAAGTCATCAAAACCTGGGAATGCACGCTGAGGAATCTAGGAATCAAACCAGTTACCATTGGAGCTGGGACCCAAAGAAATGTGATAAGGTGCCTTGCTTTTGTAGATGACATTGCAATGCTGTCATTTCTGTCCAAGCCCTGCATAAGACAGCGGTGAAGTCAGGGTCAAAAATATCATATGACAAGACCAAATAATTAGAGAACCGGCACTCCAGTAACATCCCTTTGACAACTATACATGGAATGATTGGGAGGGTCAATCACTTTCGTTATCCTGGTGAATGGGTCCACCCCAATGGTAGAGATGGCACATCCATCTTAGAAAGGCGTAACAAACTCAAAGCAGCATACCATCTGTCCCATAATCAGTACAACAAGAAGTGTATTTCAAAGAATGCTAAGGTCTGTCAATACAGAAGTGCTGTCAGACCACAGTTTCTGTATGCCGCAGAGACCCTTTTGATGAACGGAGAAGGCACAATGGATTACCTGGAGAAAGCCGAAACACATATTCTCAGAAAAATTCATGGCCCGAGATTGTTCCCAAATTGAACCTACCGACTGAAGTCTAATACTGAACTGTATCAACAGTTAGAATCAGCCAACACCAGTATGTGGCGTAGGAGGCTCAAGTTCTACCAAGAAGATCTTCTCATTGGTTAACAGCTACAAGACTGGAAGCCTGTGGCTTAATGAAGTACTAAAGGACATGGATTCAGCTGGGATCTTTGATCTTGAGATAGAAGACTGTTCCAAATTTTGTGCTTTGGTAGAATCTTGGACCCCACCACATAGAGTCCCTAAACATTGGAAGCCCCTTTCACAGGAGAGGAAGGAGAAATTACCAACAGGGCTCAAGAGATATTGGCAAGGGAAGAGAGCATCGAAGAAGAACTAGTCATAAGCATTCCTTAAGTTGGCTTAAATAAATAAAAAAATAAAGCCATTGCAACTAAAATACCAATCTGCAAAAGAAAAATGCTACAAACTTATGCACCACCTAATAATTAATTTACGAACACTTAGTGCTTTTAGAGCACAAGGAACTGCATACTATATATGGAATTTACAAGTCACTGTATCTTTACACTTCGGTGTTTCCTGAATACAAGTTGTTGTCATCTACAGTCAAAAGGGTGGTCTGATGCAGTTGAGCGCTTTCATGTCAACAGAACTACTGTAGCCTACATCCCTTTGAAGTTGTTTTTTGTATTCAAGCCTTGGCCACACTCTGCAATTCTTACCCTTCACACTTCTCTACATTACCGAATTACCTATTCCCTGATGCCTAAATGTTTCTCTTCTCAGCCTATCCTTTCTTTTAGTTAAATTATGCCACAAAGCACTTTCCTCCTGATTTTATTTCATTAGTTGTTCTTAATTATCTGGCCTAGCCAACTAATTTTTCAGCATTCCTCTGTAACAACACATTTCAAAAGCTGCACTGTTATAAACCATCTTTCACTTCCATATAATGTTGCATTCCAGAAAAATACATTCAGAAAAGGTAAAATTTATATTCATTGTTAACAAAATTCTCTTCTTCAGAAACACTTACCTTCCTCTTAGCAGTCTGCATTTCATGTCCTCTCTACATCAATCATCGCCAGTTATTTTTCTGTCCAAATAGCAAAACTCATATTTTACTTTTAGTGCCTAACTTTCTAATAATTCCTTCATCATAACCCCATTTAGTTCAACTACATTCCAGCATGTTCATTTTATTTCTGTTGATCTTCAACTCACAATCTCTTTTCAAGACATTATCCAACCCATTCAATTGCTCTTGCAATTCCTTTGCAGTCTCTAACAGAATTTGTCATTGGGTAGCCTCCCTGGACTTTATTTCCCTTTTCACATTTCTTCTTGCTTTTCTTTACACCTTGCTCAGTGTGCAGATTGAATAACATGGGCCACAGTCTACAGCCTCGCCTCACTTCCTTCTCAACTACTGTCTGTCCCTCGCTCTCATGTCCTTAACTCCTATAAATGAAGCCTGGTGTATCTGTTTAAGTTGCGTATAAACTCCCCCCCCCCCCCCTCTCCCATATTTGATCCCTGATAACTTGTTGCTTACCATAAATTTTGTCAACCACTTTCTCTAAATATACAGATGTTATAAATGTGGGTTAGTCTTTCTTTAACCTATATTCTAATGCAAGTCAAGCTGCTTTAATGTTTTTAAATCTTTCTGAAACCCAAACCGATTTTCTCCAGATTGGCCTTCACTAGTCATTTCATTCTTCTGTACATAATTTGTTTCAAGTATTTTGCAATCATGACTTATTATACTGGTGGCTTGTAATACACTTGTGAGCACCTATCTGCTTGGTATTTGGATTAGTGCATTCTTCTTGAATACTGATAAAGTATTTAACCTATACATATCTCATGTATGGCAGATAGAACAGTTATGTCATGGCTGGTTCTCACAACAGATTTTAATATTCTGGGGGAATATCACATCCATCTCACTGCCGGTCACTTTCTTTTTCCTCTCCATAATGTTGTTGTCAACTTTCTTTCCTTTATTCCTTTCAGCATTCTTCTCCTTTTTTGGTGTTGGTTTGTCATCTGACCTCTTGATGTTATGTTAACTGTTTTTCCTCCCTACAAATGTTCCTTTAATTTTCAATAAACAGCATCTACCTTCCCTAAAGTCATGCAGTCTTTTGCAGCTTTGCAGTTGTCCTCCAGTCATTTCTGCTTTGCCATTTTCTACTTTCAGAAAATCTCATTTTTTATTACCCTTTCACCTTGCTTTATTTTTACATTTTCTTCTCTGATCTGTTAAATTTAACATATTGTGTGTTACTAAAATATTTCTGCTGGGCCCAATCCTTTTGCCTTGTTTCTCCTCAGCTACCCTCACCCATTTTCAAGGGAATATTATCACCATTAAACAGTGCCATATATCTTCAAGGAAAATAATGGCTGTAGTTTCTCCTTGCTCTCAGCTGTGCCACAATAGCAACATTGGAAGGTGATACCCCTCTTCAGAAACCATGCTAGTTTAGCCTCCCTGCAGATACCTAACAGACATTGTTGAATCAGCAGTTTGCTGTCTCTATCACTGATGCGTGCAAGCCTGCCCACTGCAGAAAGGAATTCAGCTTGTGTGGATTTAAATACATATACAGTGAAAAGAAAGACAAATATCTGAAAAATGAATACAACACTATTTTGCAGATTCCAACTCCGATATATATTTCACATTTTTATCTGCTTTTCTTTTTATACTATCCTGAACACCTGTGAACTATGTGAGTCATTCTCTCCACCAATATCCTTTATTTCTGGCGATCTTTCTCTAAATGAGAGAGCTTGTGGACTTCAACCTTATGAGTGCACATAACTACAGGTCACTTAAAGTAAACTTTTCTTTTTATCTGATCCCGATTTATATCACACAGCAAAATTAATTGAAAATTATGTTAAAACTAATACACTACACAGTTTCATATTGTTGCTGTGTGTACTTACCTGCCTCACTAGGACTGCTAGGTTTGGCATATACAGAATTAAGAGGAAATCCTGGCTCACCAGGGATGTCAAACTTAGATATTGCCAATGCATACATTTCCTGCATCCCTTGCGCTTTAGTGCTACATTTTTGTAGCTTCTTCAAACACTCCGTTATATACAAGGTAATGTAAATAAGCACTCTATCAGCTTCATTCTAAATAAGTGAAAAAGAAAAGACATAACTTTAGGTGAAATACATAGTTATTGTACAATTTATGCAAGAGCAAGAAATACTGGCATTAATTTTGAAGCATAAAATATCTGAAAGTTATAATTACAGACACTAAAAACTGGTAAGTCTGATTAATGTGGAAATTCCCCAATGTTGACATAATTTTTGAATATCATGACTGAATACATTCAAAAAGTGACGAAAAGCCTGATTACAAAATGCAGCAATCCAAGTAAAACATTTTAAATGTTATTTTGTTATGAAGTGGTATATCACCTCAACATATAGACAACTTCCATTAAGATCTAAGCACTAGTTACCATTAATGCACCACTGTACAATATTTCAGAAATATTCCTTATTCTAACAGCAGTTCACAGCAGATTTCTTTACATTCAATACAACAGTTGGCATTATGGCACAAATACTTTTGAATGATGTTCAATATTCACATACTATAAAAATATAAAGGGATAAAAAATTTACACTAAAACACACAGAGTGAGTGAGTGAGTGAGTGTGTGTGTGTGTGTGTGTGTGCGCGCGCGCGCGAGTGTGAACTGTCAGTCAACCTAACATAGGCCTCAAGCTACACTACAGATCATTATTTTGCCACAATTAAGAGTTCATATTCATGTTCTTTGGCTTCCAACTCACAAACAAATGTCACCTTTCAGCTTAATCTATAACTCAGGCTGCACTACAGAACCATCTCACATTACAAAATATAAGAGGGACACAAGAAAAAACTTACTGTCATCATTCTGTTCTCTTCCTGTTTGCACATGTACAACATTACATGCCATATTGTTGTCATGAGATGATGAAAATTTTCATTATCGTTAGGATCAGTTGACCTGAGAGGAAAACACGTAAGCCGCCCATCCAAATCCCACAATCAGCCATCCTGATAATCATCTGATTCAGATGACGAGTAGTCATTTGGCTATGGTTGCAAAAATTGGTTGCATGGAGCCAACCAAAACTTTTGATATTGGTTGTTGGCTTTGACTCTTGACATAACCGTGTTGTGTTATGTGGTGTCATGGTTGCAGTAGTGTATTTGAATAGGACAGTGTCTGAAGTGGATACATGGTGGAGCTCTCTGGGAGTGAGTGTCAAGGTTTTAATGTTGCATTGGAACATTGCTTTTGAGTGATTGGACTGGTCCAGTGTTGTTTGTCAGGTGTTGTGCAACTGGGATGACTCAAGTCATGGGTTAGTGATATGCACATACACGGATAGTAGTAGTATTGCTTACACAGGGTACAGAACAGCAGTGCATTGGTGAAGCTGTCATTTGTACTCAGATGATTCATGTGAAAAGGTGTATGATGTGATTATGGCTTTTAACATGGAATGATATATGGGGCTAAATGCTTAGGAAATTCCATTTGGAAAATCATTAGGAAATTCAATATTCTGAGATCCACAATGTCAAGAGTGTCTTAAGAATACCAAATTACAGGCATTACCTCTCACCAAAGACAATGCAGTGGCCAACAACCTTCACTTAGTGACCAAGAACAGCAGCAGGGTGTATACGTGGACAAGGAAGAAACATTCCCGGATTACCCGGTTAAAAATACACTTTCTCCCGGGTGAAAACATGCTTTTTCCGTGTTAAGTGACACGGAATCCTTATCGATCCTTTGAATCGTTAAGGTTTTACACACGGCATAGAACTTCCCAGCACTTTAGAAAATGAAACTCAGAGAAAATGACACGTTTTGGAAATATCGTTTATATGTTGCGTATTTTCGTATTACGAAAGTATAGATTGGAATTCCACCAAACACCGCATGTTACTTTCCAAATCATTGAAATCGAGATTGTGATGCATTTCTGTAAGCCAGTCATAGCTCATGTCATGTGATCTCAGCAGCCGATAAGAGTGGATATTCAGAGCATAGGACACGTGATGTAGTCGGCCAACAGCAACATCATCATTGTTACATAGCATGAACACACAAACAGGGAAAGTTAATAGTTTAAATTAATATACATAGTGTTGCTACACAAAAAGCAAAGCTTTCACATATAATATTGGTCTCTAAGGTTAATAAGCTGCAAGAGAAGTTAAGATTTCGCATATAATGTTGATCTTTTTGCGAGTGTTACACTTTAAGACTCACTCAAATGTGCCAGTAAAATTTTTAATAATGACAAATGTCTGATCTTCAGGGTTTGAAAATCTTTGAAATGGCTCATCATCAAAGAGCTGATTTTTAAATGATGGTCAAATGCTCTGTGGTTTAAGAAATTGCTGGTACATTCTCAACACATAGTTCAACTTACGTAAAAGGATATTTACTTTGAAAGTAATGCTTTTCAAACCACCATTCGCCATATTTTCCCGCTAACTGTTAGAAGTAGGTTCGTTTCAGCAGTTGCCAGAGAGTGCAGATAACAGGCGACACCGTGCCTGCACAGCTACCATGACGTAGAAAGCCCATATGTACATACGTGTAAAACATTGAAAGATCATACCTTTATGTCATAAAAGAAACAAGACACCAGAGGATACCCCAAGAGCATCGGAATTTCGTAAACCATACTAAAATGTGCACATTTAAAGTGCATACTTAAAGTGCACATTCGTATGTTCAGATTCCCAATCAAGCAGACCTCGACCTGATATTAAGATTTTCAGTGTGGTTTTCGGGATGTAAATTTTCTTGGAGCACCAGTACTGTATTACATCATGTTTGGTTCTTTATTATGGCATAATGCCATAATGCTGAGGGAATTAGATTAGGAAATGAGACACTTAAAGTAGTAAAGGAGTTTTTCTACTTGGGGAGCAAAATAACTGATGATGGTCGAAGTAGAGAGGATATAAAATGTAGACTGGCAATGGCAAGGAAAGCTTTTCTGAAGAAGAGAAATTTGTTAACATCGAGTATAGATTTAAGTGTCAGGAAGTCATTTCTGAAAGTATTTGTATGGAGTGTAGCCATGTATGGAAGTGAAACATGGACGATAAATAGTTTGGACAAGAAGAGAATAGAAGCATTCGAAATGTGGTGCTACAGAAGAATGCTGAGGATTAGATGGGTAGATCACATAACTAATGAGGAAGTATTGAACAGGATTGGGGAGAAGAGAAGTTTGTGGCACAACTTGACCAGAAGACGGGATCGGTTGGTAGGACATGTTCTGAGGCATCAAGGGATCACCAATTTAGTATTGGAGAGCAGCGTGGAGGGTAAAAATCGTAGAGGGAGACCAAGAGATGAATACACTACGCAGATTCAGAAGGATGTAGATTGCAGTAGGTACTGGGAGATGAAGAAGCTTGCACAGGATAGAGTAGCATGGAGAGCTGCATCAAACCAGTCTCAGGACTGAAGACCACAACAACACCAACAACAACAATGCCATATGTGCTAGAAGATGAAGACGTGCACTTGAAATGCAGCGAACAGTTGAAACTCGCCAGTACTGTGGAATTAAACAATTCATTTCAGATACATTTTGTTTCAAATACACTGACTGCCTCTGCGGAAAAGGTTAATGAAAGTCAAATTTCTTTAGCAAACAGACAAAAATAACTTCATTGTTATGCAGGGTGATTAATGATTGACAGTCAGAAAGGTGGAAATAAACATTTGACGGGAGAGTAAACGAAGGGGAAACAGCAAAATCGCTAAATGTAAACACAGGTCACGTGGAAACTATCCACTGTAACTCAGACTGCTCTGCGCATCAGCCTCAGATCTACGATATTTGCGATCCGGGTCAATACTAAAAAAAAATTGAATTTTCAAAAATATGTTCATCTTGTAGCGCACATCTTTCTGAAAAGTCTGAAACATGAAACGTGTGTTCAAGGAAATTTAATACATGTTATTTAGTCTTAAGTGTGCCAAAGTGCAGTGCCACGCCTCTTCATAAAGCATTCTTCTATCGCACATCACTGTATTTCGCTCTGTGGAATTGAAACATGTGTATTTTGCAATGAATGCCATTAAACTATATTCAGGACAGTGGAAATTGAAATGTCCTGTGGTGCCTCTCCTGCTTCCAGTCGGCCAGTTTGACAGCCTGCCCATCTTTTAAAAAAAATCTCCCAATTAATAGTGGATGGGATCATTTGTAATCGGGAGAACAAGAACTCTTCAGAAAATTTGCACTCTTTATTGCCTATTAGCTAACAACTTGCTGTTTTGTGTGACATAAAATTAAATATAGGATACATAAAACCAATAAAGAAAAGAGACAAGTAAGAAAATACACATTTCTTCAATCCTTAGCTCCTAGCATTTTTTTCCTCTCTAATCTTGCCACAGCTTTACATGGCATGCTTACCTTTCTGCGAAAGAATCTATTACCTCATCAAAGCTTGTCAAACGATTCGCTACATGAAAAATCGAAATGTAGTTATCTAATACCGAAAAAGCTGTTAAACACAAATAATACCCAAGACTGGTATGTCGTTTCTCAATCTGATTATGTCTATTTTGTCACTGTCTGCTAGATAAAACAAAAGAGGCCTTTCTAATATTGGAACAATTTTGTAAGACACACCAAATAAACGAGACTTTTGGCACAAATGGCCATTTTCATAACACAACAGGATATATAATTCACGAAGTGCCAATATCAAATGCCTACTAGGCCTACAAGCAAAAAGCTTTATGTTAGGAAATAGTTTCACATTTCATTCATACACACCAGCTTCTCAAGCATGAGATCGAAAAGTAGCATTAAGAAATTTTTATATAAATTTGGAATTGTCTTATTCTTCCATAATTTGTGTGATGTCCCCGTTTCTTCTCCTTCCTCGTTCTAACAAACAATCTTGTCATCATCAATTCTGCAGCTATTCCTGCCATTGTCAAAATTTGTTTGCCGATTAATTTCACTAACCCTGCCAGAATCACAGGTTTAGTTGTCCCACGATTGTTCTCCAGTTAGGCATTATTACGTGTTTGTACAACACGTTTTGCGTGCTACTCCCCAAATAGAACTTAAGCGGCTGCTAGCCGGGGACTGTACAATCTGGTCCTTACTAGTATAGTGACCTGGCCAAAAATTTGTCAATATTTCATTTTCTTGGGTACACCGAGAAGATAGTACGTAATCTTTCTAACCTGTTATTCCTATCAGTCATTTATTTCCATTCTGGTAGCATGAATCTATGAATGTTTCTAGTAGTTATAACAACGCTGATCATTCGCAAACCCAATCAACCACATAATCAGACAGTGATTGGCATTCATCCATTCGGCTTTACTCCGCTCAGCTTGTATAGCCCCGTCCCCTTTTGTCTGCAGAAAGTTTATTTCTAGATGCGACGAGGATTCTCCTGACAGAGACATCACATACACTATTCACGCTTTCAAAATGAACTTATGACTCATTCAGAAATCAGCTTAAAATTGTTCAAAAATGTTCAAAAACCAACAGGGATGCGTTTCAAAATCATATGTATAACTGATAGACAAACGTGCACTGGATGCTAGGCGCTTTGTGAAACAAGTTTTTTTTGCGTAACCAACATGGAGTTGATCCTCTCGATCTTGAACAGGGTTTTATTCACCCCTTTTACAAAGAGAGAAAACCACTTTATGTTTATCTTATGCTAACTCACTAATGGTACGACTACATCCTAGGTATTATTGACACATTTGACAAGTTTGCTTGGCTGTACCCTGAAACGACAGGTTCAACAAAATTGCTTGGCACGAGCCAAAGGATATGCCGACATCATCAGCAACGACGTCATCACCCTTTGTAAACTTCTTCATAAATTCTGGATCACTGTCAACTTCATTCAGCAATTCCCCTTCTCGACCCTCTTTGAAATGTTTATACCGCTCATAAACTCTTGCCTTACCTATGGTAGATTCGTCAAAAGCCACAATCAACATTTCGAATGGGGTGCTGCACTTTATTCCATTTCTCAAGCAAAGTTTAAAGGAAATTCTTAAATCCAACTTTTTCTAAAATAAAAATTTACCAAGCACTGGAAAACACATATAAAAATTAAAAAATTCCCATTACTTTTTGATCACACCTTGCGTAATTGTGATGTGAGGCTTAATCTGTGTATGGATCTTAAATAAATGAGAGCACGGTATTTTCCCAACATTTCTGTGGTATAGTGTATTAGAGATATGTTGAACTGATAGTACTGTTTTGTACCATTTTCTGTGTTTTCATCTTTGTCATTGCGATCGTTTCATAGCTTTTGTTACTAATAATACCTTTACACTAGTGCCTACGCTAAAGCACTCAAGATGATTCCAGAATGAGATTTTCACTCTGCAGCGGAGTGTGTGCTGATATGAAACTTCCTGGCAGATTAAAACTGTGTGCCCGACCGAGACTCGAACTCGGGACCTTTGCCTTTCGCGGGCAAGTGCTCTACCAACTGAGCTACCGAAGCACGACTCACGCCCGGTACTCACAGCTTTACTTCTGCCAGTACCTCGTCTCCTACCTTCCAAACTTTACAGAAGCTCTCCTGCGAACCTTGCAGAACTAGCACTCCTGAAAGAAAGGATATTGTGGAGACATGGCTTAGCCACAGCCTGGGGGATGTTTCCAGAATGAGATTTTCACTCTGCAGCGGAGTGTGCGCTGATATGAAACTTCCTGGCAGATTAAAACTGTGTGCCCGACCGAGACTCGAACTCGGTCCCGAGTAAAGCTGTGAGTACCGGGCGTGAGTCTTGCTTCGGTAGCTCAGTTGGTAGAGCACTTGCCCGCGAAAGGCAAAGGTCCCGAGTTCGAGTCTCGGTCGGGCACACAGTTTTAATCTGCCAGGAAGTTTCATATCAGCGCACACTCCGCTGCAGAGTGAAAATCTCATTCTGGAAACATCCCCCAGGCTGTGGCTAAGCCATGTCTCCACAATATCCTTTCTTTCAGGAGTGCCAGTTCTGCAAGGTTCGCAGGAGAGCTTCTGTAAAGTTTGGAAGGTAGGAGACGAGGTACTGGCAGAAGTAAAGCTGTGAGTACCGGGCGTGAGTCGTGCTTCGGTAGCTCAGTTGGTAGAGCACTTGCCCGCGAAAGGCAAAGGTCCCGAGTTCGAGTCTCGGTCGGGCACACAGTTTTAATCTGCCAGGAAGTTTCATATCAGCGCACACTCCGCTGCAGAGTGAAAATCTCATTCTGGAAACATCCCCCAGGCTGTGGCTAAGCCATGTCTCCACAATATCCTTTCTTTCAGGAGTGCTAGTTCTGCAAGGTTCGCAGGAGAGCTTCTGTAAAGTTTGGAAGGTAGGAGACGAGGTACTGGCAGAAGTAAAGCTGTGAGTACCGGGCGTGAGTCGTGCTTCGGTAGCTCAGTTGGTAGAGCACTTGCCCGCGAAAGGCAAAGGTCCCGAGTTCGAGTCTCGGTCGGGCACACAGTTTTAATCTGCCAGGAAGTTTCATATCAGCGCACACTCCGCTGCAGAGTGAAAATCTCATTCTGGAAACATCCCCCAGGCTGTGGCTAAGCCATGTCTCCACAATATCCTTTCTTTCAGGAGTGCTAGTTCTGCAAGGTTCGCAGGAGAGCTTCTGTAAAGTTTGGAAGGTAGGAGACGAGGTACTGGCAGAAGTAAAGCTGTGAGTACCGGGCGTGAGTCGTGCTTCGGTAGCTCAGTTGGTAGAGCACTTGCCCGCGAAAGGCAAAGGTCCCGAGTTCGAGTCTCGGTCGGGCACACAGTTTTAATCTGCCAGGAAGTTTCATATCAGCGCACACTCCGCTGCAGAGTGAAAATCTCATTCTGGAAACATCCCCCAGGCTGTGGCTAAGCCATGTCTCCACAATATCCTTTCTTTCAGGAGTGCTAGTTCTGCAAGGTTCGCAGGAGAGCTTCTGTAAAGTTTGGAAGGTAGGAGACGAGGTACTGGCAGAAGTAAAGCTGTGAGTACCGGGCGTGAGTCGTGCTTCGGTAGCTCAGTTGGTAGAGCACTTGCCCGCGAAAGGCAAAGGTCCTGAGTTCGAGTCTCGGTCGGGCACACAGTTTTAATCTGCCAGGAAGTTTCACTCAAGATGATCATTATGTCATCGGAAGTCGATTTTGCTGTCAATAAATCATCAAAATTATGCCCAACGCTGACCTTCCTTCTAATTTAACAAATAAATGTTTCACTTTAAACATCAGTCTCAACATACTTCTAAAATATTCTGACTGTTAGTTTTCCCAAATTGTGTCAAGATCATATCCTTACCCCACAATCTTAGACCATCCATTATCTTGTAGTTAGTTATGTTGATCTTCAGAGTCAATGAGCACCTTCTCCTCTTGACTGCACTGTTGAGCTTTTTTAAACGTGAAACTGGTGACCCTCTTCTTAACATCATTTACATCTGTTTTTGGATTCTTAGTTTGATTCCTTTCCTTCGTGCATTCAGGCAAGACATGGCCAAACTCACTGCAATTACAGCATCCCTTGCCCTTGCTTCTGTGGTTGCAATAACTTTATTTACGGCTGTTGGCACAATAACTGAAACACTACTAGTTCCAAATCAAACTGCACTTTCAATACTCGTATTAACTGAGTCTTCAGCCTCTTTGTTGCTGGTGTCCCTTATAGTTTGATTGCCATTATTACTGTCATTTCCTCCTGCAATGACTTCACATTACTTCCATAGTGTCTCCTTTATTTCCTTGCATTTTTTTGTTGTGCCACAACGTATTACATTGGTGCATAAGTTTGTAGCACTTTTGTTTTGCCTGTTGGTTCAAATGGCTCTAAGCACTATGGGGCTTAACATCTGAGGTCATCAGTCCCCTAGACTTAGAACTACTTAAACCTAACTAACCTAAGGACAGCACACACATCCATGCCCGAGGCAGGATTCGAACCTGCAACCATAGCAGCAGCACTGTTCCGTACTGAAGCGCCTAGAACCGTTCGGCCACAGTGGCTGGCTGTGTGTTGGTATTCTGGTTGCTATGGGTTTATTTATTGATTATCATATTTATTTGCAGTTCACTGCCACTACTTGAGTTTACATATTGTCATTTTGTAATTTGGAGATCGTGAGTGGAGCTGTGAGCACTAGAAAAACGGGTGCCAAATGTAGAAATCTGAACATTTCCGATGTATTCTTCTGCCCAAGTTCAATAGAGCGGTTACAGCAGCAGAGGTGGCCAGAATCATTTGTGCCATGTATGGGGATAATGCCATTTGACGGAGCACAGCAAAACAATGTTTTACTAGTTTTTAGGAGGACCATTCTGACCTTAGCGTCTCTCCACATTCAGGAATTCGGGGTTTAATGAAGATTGTTTAAACACATTAATCTACAATAATTCATCACTGGCAAATGTGACAGTGATCAATCCATGAGTATGTGATACTTGCATGCAATGGGGAAGATTCAAAATTTGGGCGTAAGGTTATTGCATGCTCTAGGTAAAAAATCACAAAAATCAGCAGGTGGCCATATATGCATCTCTGCTTGCTTGTCATTAATGAGCTCGTGAACAACACTGACCATTCCTATCCTATATCATCGCTGGTGATGAGAAACAGAGTCTTTATAGTAACATAAAGAAGAGAACGAAATGGTTGAGCCGAAACAGAGTGGCAACTTCCCTTACAAAGGCCTGCATGCATCTACAAAAGAAAATGTTATGCACCTGGTGGAACAGCAATGGTGTGGTGCACTACGAATTGCTTCCCAGAGATGTAACTATCACTGCTTACAATGATTGTCAACAACTGAGACTTCTTGCAGAGGCAATCCAAGAACAGGGACCAGGAAGACTGCATGAAGTGATGCACTATAACACCTGCACTTATTATGCTAGATTGAGAAAAAATGCTATACAGGAATCAAGTTGGAAAGTCATTCTGCACCCACCTTACTCATCTGATCTAGCACCCTCAGATTTTCACCTTTCCTGTTCTCTATCAAACAACCTGTAAGGAACTTCCTTTTCAGACGAAAAATACACAGAATCGAAATGGTACCCCAGCATTGGTAGACTGTTGTAAATAGTAAAGAAGAATATTTTATTGAATGACAAAAGTCTTTGTTACATGTATCTGTTGTGTTATGAAATTTATGGAAAAACACTACGAACTTATGCACCAGCCCAATATAAGTTTTGTGACTGAATGGTCTCCTCCCTCATCTATCATGTAAAGGAATGATAAGCCATTATCAACATCTTTTAGGTTGGATATCTCTCAGATTATGACAAAATATTTGTGAAGAAAGACTTCCACTTTCTTCTTTCATTGAGACAGTTGTTTGTGTATCTCTGTAGCATTGGTCTTCGCATCAATCTTCCACCTCCCAAAAGCAGGTATTTGCAATTAGTTTCAAAACATTAAAAAGGCAGTCCACTCAAAGACCCATTTCTCACACTGAGTATCCTTCACCGCCATTAATTTCTTTTTTAAGTGTTCCACCAATGTCGTGACACAACAGTGAAAATTTTCAATAATTATGTGGACTGATATGAACAACAACAACAATTACTACTACTGCATCATCATCAATTTCTATAGTCAACACTTACTTTTTCAGTTTTGTATAACATCATCATTTCTACACATCACATCAATTTACTTACAGTTCACTTTTCACAAGAGTGTAAAACTGCATAATCTTATCTGTTATAACACCCTAAAATTAATGCAAAGGTAAACTTGAAAATTCCTACACAGAATTCCAGGTCCAAACATATTTTGTGAAAAGTGTTTTGTTTCACTGGATGCTACACATTTCCTCATATCAAATAAAATATATCTTTGCAATATTCAGTTACTGCTACTTCTTATTAAAATGTGAAATCTGTCTTCAAATAACTCCTCATATAAAACCCACAAAAAAACACACTGATCCAGACAAAATGACAGATGAGAATTTCATTGTAACCATCATAGATAGGCAGCCAAAAATTATATCATTATTTGTTCAGTTGATCTTGGCTGAGCCTCCAAAATTTGCAGGAATGACAGTTCCAAATTTTAGGTAATTATTTATTATAAAAAAGAATACATACACAAATCATAAAATGAAAAAAAAAAGAACATATTGCCGCTCTACTTTGATCATACAGCTACTCATCTCCCATTTGTCTCTGGCGAGTCTGGATTACTTGGCTTTGTGGCACATCTGCTCTTCATTGGCATGAAAACCTCTAAATGCCCCATCCTAGTCCAATTACTGTGCCTTAGAGAAGGTCTTACTACATCTATAAATACCTACTTATATTAAAGAAAAAATATTTTGTTAAAATTTGGCACACAGTAACTGCTGTGCCACATGGTTGGATAATTAACTAAGTATCTATACTTTAGTTCTAATCATCTTTCAGTTCACTATACAGCTCATTGCACTTGCCAGCCACTTAATGGAACCACAATTCTCCTCTTTTGTGGCAGGTTTCAGCACTGTCACATCAGTTCACTATGTGCCCTTGGGAGATAATGCAAAAATGAATTGGTTGGCAATGATCATTTTAAAAGAGATCTAACTGAATTTATGCGCCAATTTGTTGATAAGGACAAGACATCAGTGCACCACTTCATGTCTAAAATTAAAAAGAAATCAAAGCAATGGACGGACACAAGTGGCCATGCACCAAAAGAGTGCTGATTTCATGTTCTAGAAAGTTAATGCCAATGATCCCTGGTCAGCAAACTATGAAGATGAAAGGTAAATGGGTCTACACCTAGAAAACATTCACCAATTCAGAGTGGAGAATTTTCCACATCTCTTACAGCTTCAGCTATGAAGTCAACTAACAAGAAGAATTATGAGGGATGAATGAAAGGTAATGCCTCTACCTTAGTTAATTGGGTTTGGATGGGATTATTTTAATAAATCAAATGCAGAAATAATCCTCAGAATGTGATCTTTAATTACAAATATTCACTTTTCCACCTAATCACCAGCCAATTGGATACATTTCTGCCAATGATGAACAAGTTTTCTAAAGCCGTCACGGAAGAAGTCGACACTCTGTCTCCACAACCAAAGTCTCATAGTTCTCTCAACGTCTTTATCAGAAGCATAATGATTTACCTGCAGTTTGTCTTTCATTATTGGAAACAAGTGGAAGTCAGACAGTGCCAAACCTGGACTGTATGGAGGATGCCGTACGGTGGTGAGACTCAGTCTCTGAAGTTCCACTGTGGTGGCACATGAAGTGTGTGGTTTAGCATTGTCATGCTGCAGGAAAACATTTCCCTTTTCCTTTCGAACCTTTGTTAGCCATCGTTTCAGAGTTCGCAATGTTGCGATGTAATGTTCTGGATTTATTATTGTTCCACAATCAAGGAAATCAACACGGATAACAACATCTGCGCCCCAGAACACTGTGTCACACAGGTCAGATGTTCCTGCCTCAACATCTTTAAACTTAATTGCCCAACGATGCACAGTACTCACATCGACACAATCACCATAAACTGCTTTCATTCTCTGATGTATCTCCTTTGGGGTGACACCTCCTGCTGTCAAGAATTCAATGACTGCACATTGCTTAAATTGCACTGTCCGACCGTCTGCGCAGGATTCCATACTTTACACTGTAACAACAAAACCGTTCAATGCTAAGGCTTCCCACCAACTGGAGCTGTGGAGAAGAGGCAACGGAACAAGCCAGTACCTCCCACATACCAATGCTGCCAACTGTTGAAGAGTTACAATGGTGGAGGCATTACTTTTTGGTCAATCCACGTACATCAAGTCATAAGGGATGAAACAAATGCATGGCACTGGCATCCATCCATTGCTTTGATTTCTGTTTAATGCTTGACATGAAGTGGTGTATTGATGTCTTGTCCTTAGTAACAAATTAGTACATAAATTTGAAGTCTCAACTAAATTTCTTCTTGTGACATCAAATCTTTTCCACATTGCAGCAAACTGCTCCCTCCCACCTCCCCCCCCCCCCCCTCCCACCCCCAAAGACTACAGGACCAATAACCTAAAAAAAAATTGAAATGTTTCAATTGTAATTCAGATATTATAACAAGATGATCCTGATGAGAAACAGAACAAAATGGAACACAATACCAGGCCAAAAGGATCATGCCTAACAAAGAACTGCTGCTTTTTAATGTCTTCAGCCTCATTTACAGTCTGGAGCTGATATGCACCCAAAAAATACTGTAAGCCTTTGTAACATAACACAAGCAGAGAACCAAATATCAACCGATATTTCCCAAAGCTACTGCAAATGGATAAAGTCTACAACAACACAGATAATAACAAACACAACACTTTATTACTTCAGGAATACTGGTATTGTAAAACTCTTGGCATAGAGTGGCTACCCTACTAGTCCAAGACACATAGGCTAAATGCAAACATATTACCAAGAGGAAGAGCGAGACTGGCCGGGCCCGATACTCTAAGCCTTTGGCCAGCCGGTAGTGTGCACTACGGAGAGGTTATGCATGCATCCATCCATCCAAGAGTGGAGGCCTCTGCCAGGGCTAGCATGTTGTGAATTCTGTGGCACACAATACAGCTGCATGCCCACGTCATGGGTATGGAATCTTACACAGGTCACTACACCCCTCACCCCTGAATAGTAACTTCGGTAGTGGCCAAGGAGCACCGGGCTATGTATGGAAAATGTGTCAATAACAATCAGCTACAACACGTTCAGAAATGAACCTGCAAAATCCACATGGAAGTATTCGCAGGGCTGGGTTGCTGGCTGCCATGGGGAAAAAGAAGCTTTGAGAGCCACCTATTAACTAGCACACCAAATACTCCGCCTCCCGGTCAGTGCAGCGTCAGTCTGCAAGCCAAGGCTTCAGTGTGGGAAACACCCCAGTGACCCTCATGCAACAGCTGTAAGACCTCCCACCAGAAACTTTCGGAAATGACCACCT